>NC_086099.1:231819436-232138209 GCF_963921235.1 Mobula hypostoma | reverse complement strand
CCAGCCCATCAAATACCACCAGACACGACCCGACCAAACCCAACCTAATTTGGCCAAACCCAACCTGATCAAACAAGACAAAACCCAACCTGACCCAACCTAATCTAACCCGACCAAACCCAACCTGACCTGATCCAAAATGACCAAACCCAACCCAACCCAACATGATCCAACCAAACCTAAACCAACCCGACCAAACACAACCCTACCCAAACACGATCAAACACAACATGACCAAACCCAACCTAACCAGACCAAACCCAAACCAAACTGACCCGATCTGACACAACCAAATCCAACCAGACCAAACCCAGCCTAATCCAATCTGACCTGATCCATACCCAACCCATTCAAACCCAACCCAACCCAGCCTGACTCAATCTAACATAACCTAACCCAACCTGACCCGTCCATGCCCAACCAGACCCAATCCATACCCAGCCAAGCCCGACCAATCCCAGCCCAGCCTGAGCTGACCAAAAGCCCAACAACCAACCCAAACCACTCCACCAAACCTGACCAGACCCAACCAAACCCAACCTGACACGATCCAACAAGACCAAAACCAAACCAACCTGATTCCACCAACCCAACTCGACCAAACCCTCCCGACCTGACCAAACCCAACCCGAACTGACCAACTCAACCCAACTAACCTGACCAAACTAGCCAAAGCCAACTTGACTCGACCAATCAAGACCCAATCCGACCAAGTCCAGCCAGTAAATCCCACCACCTCAATGCTGGTAGCAGCCTGGGTCACAATGTTACTTTCCACTTGCGCATCCCTGAATATTGGTTGTAGTGGATGCAAACATGGACTGAAACAGTTACTGAGGGTTGCAAATGGAACTGACCAGACCACCATCTCTGTCCTTTTGGTGGAAGAAAGGTCATGATGAAGAGCTGAAGATTGCTGGGCCTGGGGCACTGATCTGAGGGGTTCCTGAGTTGATACCTGGGAGGACTGACCTCCAACACCTTAATTCATGACAATGGAAGACGGCAGCAATTGGACTGTTTCCGCTTGGTAACATCAACTAGGTAGCTTGCTACTATGTTTAATGATGTCAGGACAGGTGCAAGTGAGAGATTTGCAAGACAACTTCAGGGCCAAAGCACTGCTTATGCCATACTTGGAGAGCGCAGTTCGAGTCACCACACCACAGGAAAGATGTGGTATTAATAGAGAGTGCTAAGAGACTCACCAGGATGTTGTCTGGAATGGAGAGGGGTAGTAATAAGGAGAGACTGGATAGGCTGCAGATGCTGGAATGAGGAGCAACAGATCAAACACCCAAAAAGATTTCTGCCCAGTTTCTTTGTATGTTGCATTGCACATGCTGAGGAGTGGCTACAGGAGTGACAGATCTTTCTCAAAGCGGAGGGGAGTTCACCACTCTTAAACTAGGGCTAGTCATTGAAGAGAACGGCAAGTCCCAGTGGAGTACTGTAGGACAGAAAGACCCAGGGGTACAGCAACAGAGTTCACTGAAAAAGGACACAGGTAGGCAGGGTAATGAAGAAGATATTTGGCACGCCGGCCTTATCAGACAAGAACTGAGTATTTAAATTGGAATGCCATGTTATAGTTATAAAAGTGAGGCCACACTTGGTGTAGTGTGTGAGCTGTGGTTGCCCAGCTGTGGGAAGGGTGTCAGTAAGCTGGAAGGTTTGAGTTATAAGGTGAGACTGGATAGACTGGGACTGTTTTCTCTGGAGTGAAGGAGGCTGAGTGGTGAAAAATAAGTTTATAAAAAACATGAGGGACATAGAGGGGATGAATGGTCACAGAATTTCCCCAGGATAAGGGAGTTTAAAACTTGAGGGTTTAAGGTGAGAGGGGGGAGATTTAAAGGGGAGCTGAGAGGTATATTTTCCACATATCTATATGGAATGAGCTGCCAGAGGAGGTGGAAGCAGGTACAATAATGACATTTAACAGGCACTTGAACAGGTTGACGGACAGAAAAGGTTCAGAGGGGTATGGGCCAAATGCAGGCTAATGGGACAAGGTCAGCGAAGCATCAGGGTTGGCATGAATGAGTTGGGCCAAAGGGCGTGTTTACATGTGATTGAAGTGTCACATATAAACCGAGTCAGGAGTCAGCTGAAATCGCAATGCTTCAATGTGATCACGTTTTTTTACAGTCTTCAGCAGGTACAAGCCTGTCTCCGATTCAACGGTGACCCACCCACTCAGTTACAGATCACCCTAATGGAGGAAGTGTTGGGGGTGATGGAGCAGGAAGGAGGTGATGAGGGGCAGCAGGGGAGATGGAGCAGGGATGGTCACTCTGATTGTGGGAAGGCTGCGTGATGGAGTGGGGGAGTGACAGAGCAGAGCGTGGAGCAGGAGGTGAAGCAGGGGTGGAGGGGACCCACTCCTTGAGGGTGGGGTCGGTAGAGGGAGGATTAGTGAGAGACAGAGGACAGGGTTAGGCACGGCCAAGGAGTGGGAGGGTTCCCCTTTGGCAGAGATGCTGCAGCAATGAACATGGACAGAGACCAACAAAGACCATCACCTACCTCAACTCTCCAATGCTACAGGGGAAAAGTGGGGGTGGGGAAAGAGACAGGGTGACAAAGAGGAGGAGGAAAAGAAGGGAGAGAAAGAGGGACGGAGGGGTATTAGGAAGGAAAGGGGAAGGAAAGATGAAAAGAAGGAATGTGAAAGCAGAGGTAGACAAAAAGGGTGAAGGGATGAGACGGAGAGAAGAAAAGAAGAGCATTGAGAATGTTAGTATCTATGTAGAGAAGATAAGTTGCATAATGCCAGCAGGACCCACTGGCAGCAGTTTCCCACAGCATGCAGTAGTATATGTGCAGACACACAGGTAACTGGTAAACTTGTCTGATTCTGGGACACACCCTTCACCTGGAGAGATTATCAATCTGCATCTCACCTGTACATCACCCAGAGAGATTAACGATCTGCCTCTCAGCTGCCCTGCTCATTCCCCTGGATCTAGATGCTTTACAAACTGATGGCCAGGATGGAAGAGGTTAAGATAAGACCATAAGACATGGGAACAGAATTAGGCCATTCATCCCATTGAGTCTGCTCTGCCATTCCATCATGACTGATCCTGATACCACTCAACCTCATACACCTGCCTTCTCGCTACACATTGACCTTCTACCTGCACTGAGCTCCCTCTGGGATCTAGACTCTCTGTTCCAACACAAGTTCAGGAACCTTCCTCAAACATCTGTCTGGAGCTTCCTATATGACCCTCCTCCTCCCTTGCCTGGAGCCTTCTGTATGACGCCTCCTCTCACAGTCTAATCAAACTCAGTTTCCTCCAGGAAAGTGTTTGTTGCTCATCACTGTTCCCAGAACACATGAACTTATATCTATTTAGATTAAACTCCACCTACCACTTCTCAGCACAATTCACTGATATCGCCCTGTAATCTAATACCACCCTCCACACTGTCTACAATTCTATTCATCTTTGTGTCTCAGTCTTACTGATCGCTCCACCAGTTTGTTCCCCAAACAACAATCCTATGATTCAGCAGGTTTCATTTCCTAAATTGAGGTCAAGTACAGCCTCTTTTCTGGTAAAATATAATTTCAAATAAGTCACTTTCAGGTACAAAGTTATTGGATGACTTGTCCTGGGCCCAGCACATTGACACAATTATAAGGAGAGCAGGCCAACATCTAACAAATTTCGACAGATGTACAGTTCAAATTTTCCTGACTGCTTGATCATGATCTGCCAGAACAATCTGAATGTGCTGAAAAGTAATTAGCTGCAGAGTAGTGTACTCTGCACAATAGATCACAGGCACATCCTCCCACCATCAGTATTATCTACAGCAAGCAACATCCATCAGAGATCCCCACCACCTTCTCACAGCGACCATCAGGCAGGAGGTACAGAAGCCTGAAATCTCATGCCACCAGATTCAGGAACAGTAACTTCCTTTCAACCATTCATGAAGTGACCAGCAAAACCCAAATCACTGCAGTTTAGCAATACTATGACCAATTTGATCACTTTGAATTAAAACAAACTTAAGAAGTGTTTTTCAAAGCTCTAATTGAGGTTTTTCTTGCAAAAATTGTGTATAATTTATGTTTGACCTTGTGAATGCTGCTCTGCACCTGTGATGCTGCTGTAGTTTTGCATCGCACCTGTGCACACATGGACACACCTGTGCAGATAACAATAAACTCCACTTTCACTTCTAACTTTTAAGAAATTCACAGTCACTACTGGAAAAGTTAAAATTCTCAAACTAAAACCTATGGCATTTGGACCTTCTGTGATTCCTGCTGATGACAGTCACAGTATCATAGAATCACTGGGGCGGGGGGGGGGGTGGGGGGAAGAAGGGGAAAGAGAGCATGTTTATGTGAGGGGAGTTGGGGGTGTTTGGGGTTTGCAAATTTTCATGTGGGGGATTGATTCTTTCAACTGCTTATGTAGTATTCTGCATTTTATGGCTATCTGGAGAAGACAGATCTCAGTTTTGTATTCTGCATACATACTTTGATAATAAAAATTAACTTCTGAGCCTCAGTAAATATACTTAAGACAAGGTTGGATAGATTTTTGCATAGTAGGGGAATTAAGGGTTACGGGGAAAATGCAGGTAGGTGGAGATGAATCCATGGCCAGATCAGCCATGATCTTATTGAATGGTGGAGCAGGCTTGACTGGCCGACTCCTGCTCCTATTTCTTATCTTCTTATGCCCCTCTTATGTTCTCTTTGGACCTTTGTACAGCCCACCTGCCCCATTACTACTCACACACCGTTTCATCCATTGCCCACTCCACCAACCCTATCACCACCCACAAACGGTCCATTTGTCACTCCATTACCCCACTCCACCAATCTCATCACAATCCGTATGTGGTCTGCAGTGCCCCTCTCCACAACCCTCCCAATTAGTCACTTGCCTCCCTCAGTCCCTGTCCCACCCCCATGACTCACCTTCATCAGGTGTTTGTTGACCCATTTGGTGAATGTTTTCTTCTGGACTCTGTCCCGTTCATCTGAAACAGAAGTTTTCATTAACATTCACACTACAGTGTGGTGAAACTGGCAGTGAGGCCACTAATACCACAGGTAACACCATCTTCTGTGGGGCAAAACTCCCAAATGTGTATAAGCCCCTCCTGAATGAGTTGGAAACACACTTCTCTCCCCCCGCCCCCCCCCCGCCCAGACTGGGTTATACAACCCTCCCTACTAGGACAGAAACCCCTCCTGACTGGGCCAGCAGCCCCCTCAGATTATTAAATCTTTGTAACTAGGACAGAAACCCCTCCAGACTCGGGCAGAAACACCTCCCAGACTGGGTTATAAAACCCTCCCTACTAGGACAGAAACCTCTTCTGACTGGGGCAGAAAAAACATGTCCATCAGACCAGTCCCCCAGTGCTACTCATTCCCAGGCTGAACATATTTTACATCTGGTTTGATGCACAGAACAAAGTGCTAGCGAGGAAGGCACCCCTCTCCATCTGGCTGGAGCTGAGGTGAGGAATACCCTGGCCAGAGTCAATCCACACAAAGCCGTGGTCCAGGTCCAGTACTGAAAGAATGCTCACCAAGTGATGAACATGCTGACAGATATATTTAACATCTCTCTGGTATAATCCATCATCCCCTCAGTTTTGAAGACGACAACCATCATTCCACTGTCAAAGAAGGCGGTGGCAACCTGCTTAAACGACTATCATCCAGTGGTATTGACATAACCATTATGAAATGTTTTCAACAGCTGGTCATGGAGCACACTAGAGCTTTTTTCCCAGCTTCACTGGACCCTTTCCAGTTTGCTTACCGCTCAGCTCAATACATTGATGTTGCAATAGCCTCTGCCCTTCACTCTGCCCTTTTCCACCTGGAATATGGGGTCTAATATGCTGGTTTGCTGTTTATAGACTTCAGTTTGGTGTTTAACAGCATTTTACCCCAGAAAATGGTGGGGAAACTGTTTTTGCTGGGTCTCAACACCTCCGTCAGTAACTGGATCCTGGATTTGTTAACAGAAAGGCCACAGTCAGTCTGTGTGGGCAGCAACAGCTCTCGTCCTGAGCGATGGCTCTCCCCAAGGCTGTGTGCTTAGCCCACTGCTGATCATACTGCAGACGCATGACTGCGTTGCAGGATTCAGCTCAAACTGAATGGAACAACAGTGGTTGGCCTCATCAACAACAATAAGAGGGAGTACTGAGAGGAAGTGGAGCAGCTGCTGGACTGGTGTGAGTACAACAACCTATGGACAAGAAAGGAAATCATTGTGGACTTTGGGAAGGTACAGATGAACCATCCCCTTCTGCGCATACATGGCTCTTCCACTGGGAGAGTTAACTGCACCAAGTTCCTGGGAGCTGACATCACCTCTCTGAACATGAAGGCACTGCAGTGTTTCCACTTCCTGAAGAGACTGAAGCACCACCATCTTAAGTGAATTTTACAGGTGCAGCATTGAGAGTGTCCTAACCAGCGGCATCTCCATCTCCTCTGGGGGCAATTGAGCATTACTCTGGAAGTCCCAACAAAAGACTTTGAGAACGGCCAAGAGAATCATAGGGTACTCCCTACCATCCATTGGGGATATTTATCAGGAGCGCTGCACAGTCAGGGCCCTCAGCATTATCAAGGATCCCATCCATCCAGCATTTGCTTTGACTTTCCACCATCAGTAAAAACAAGAACAGTCAGGACGGGTAACAACTTCTTCCCTCAGGCCATTAGGCTTCTGAACTCCCTGCCACATCGCATTTGAAGTGTTACTGAATAATCTGTACTGTACCTTACAGTATTTAATTTATGCACTTTGGTTTACCTATGCTTAAATCATTTGTAGATTTATTTCTTACTTTTCGAAGTTATTGTGTGTTATATGTACGTTATGTATACTACTATGCTTTACAGGCTGGTCCAAAGAATCATTGTCTCAATAGTAGTATATGTATACACTATATATAGTTAAATGACAATAAACTTGACTTTATGGATGGAGTATCTCATAGTCATAGTCAAAATCATACTTTATTGATCCCAGGGGAAATTGGTTTTCATTACAGTTGCACCATAAATAATAAATAGTAATAGAACCACAAATAGTTAAATAGTAATATGTAAATTATGCCAGTAAATTATGAAATAAATCCAGGACCAGCCTATCGGCACAGGGTGTCTGACCCTCCAAGGGAGGAGTTGTAAAGTTTGATGGCCACAGGCCGGAATGACTTCCTATGACGCTCTGTGCTGCATCTTGGAGGAATGAGTCTCTGGCTGAATGTACTCCTGTGCCCAACCAGTACATTATGTAGTGGATAGGAGACATTGGCCAAGATGGCATGCAACTTGGACAGCATCCTCTTTTCAGACACCACCGTGAGAGAGTCCTGTTCCATCCCCACAACATCACTGGCCTTACGAATGAGTTTACTGATTCTGTTGGTGTCTGCTACCCTCAGCCTGCTGCCTCAGCACACAACAGCAAACATGATAGCACTGGCCACCACAGACTCGTAGAACATCCTCAGCATCGTCCGGCAGATGTTAAAGGACCTCAGTCTCCTCAGGAAATAGAGACAACTCTGACCCTTCTTGTAGACAGCCTCAGTGTTCTTTGACCAGTCCAGTTTATTGTCAATTCGTATATATATCTGGTCAGTATAGACACTTCTAACAGGCTGGCATTTACAGATGACAGTTCTGCCTTTAATAGTATAAAATCCAAGCAAACTTATCACCAAACCCCTGGTCCAAGGACTCTGCATCCCCACTGCAGATAGATCTTTGACTTCCTAACCAACAGACCACATTCCACAAAGAAAGGCAACAACACTTCTCTCATGATTATTCTAAACACTGATTGCACAAGGCTGTGACCTCAGCCCCCAACTTTCCTCGCCGTGCACTCCTGACTGCATGGCCACATTCTGATCCAGCTCCATCTACAAGATGATACCAACAAGTGGATCTCAAATAACAATGAAACAGAATACAGGGGGAGATTGGGAGGAAGGAGGGGGGAGATGGGGGAGAGACAGGGCAAGCAGCGGGGTGGAGGGACGGGGGAGAGAGGCAGGTGAGAGAGATGGGTGAGATGGGTATAGGGGTGAGGGGGAAGAGAGTAGAGTGGGGCAGAGGGGGAGAAGGGGGAGAGAGGGAAGGGGAGAGGTGGAGGGGAGAGGGAGCGGGTGAGAGGTACAAAATGGGGGAGTGGGGAGTGGGGGTGAGGGGGAGAAAGGGTGGGGAGAGGGGGAGCAGTGGGGGGAAACAAAGGGGGAAAGGGAGAGGGAACTGAGGGGGTCATCAGAGGTTGAGGGGTCGTCGGAAGCTGTGGGGGGACTATTCGTTGTTGAATGGGTTTGTGGAGGTTGAAGGGGAGGTTGGAGTTTGAAAAGGGAGATTGGAGGTTGAGGAGAGATGTTGCAAGTTGAGTTGGGACATCAGAGGTTGTGGGGGGAGGTTGGAGGTGGTGGGAGAGGTTAGAGGTAGGGGAGGTTGGAGGGTGAGGGTGAATATTTGTTGTTGAATGCAAGTTTGTGAATGTTGAGGGAAAAGTTAAAGGTTGAGGGGAGGTTGGAGGTTGAAGGGGAGGCTGGAGAATGAGGGGATGTCAGAGGTTGAGGGGAGGATGCAGGTCGGGGGGGAGGATGCAGGTCGAGGGGGGAGGATGCAGGTCGAGGGGGGAGGATGCAGGTCGAGGGGGGAGGTTGCAGGTCGAGGGGGGAGGTTGCAGGTCGAGGGGGAGGATGCAGGTCGAGGGGAGGATGCAGGTCGAGGGGGAGGATGCAGGTCGAGGGGGAGCTTGCAGGTCAACTGGGGACTTTGGAAGTCGGGGGGAAGTAGGAGGTTGAGAGGGATGTTGGAGATTGAGGAGGGACGTTGGAGGTTGGACGTTGAGGGGTTGAGATTGGAGGTCGTTGGAGGTTGAGAGGGAGGTTGGTTGAGAGGGTATGCTGGAGGTTGAGGGGAGCATTTGTTGTTTAATGGGAGTTTGTGAAGACTGAGGCGAAGGTTAAAGGTTGAAGGGGAGGTTGGGGGGGACATTGGAGGTTGAGGGGGTTGGAGGTTGAATAAGAGTTTGTGAATATTAAGGGGAAGGTTGGGGGATGAGAGGAAAAGTCGCCGGTTGAGGAGGGACACCGGAGGTTGGACATTGAGAAGGTGAGATTGGAGGTTGAGTGGGGATGTTGGAGGTCGAGAGGGGATGTTGGAGGTCAGAGGTTGAGGGGAGATGTCGGAGGTCAAGGGGGTGTTGGAGGTTGAGTGGGGAGACGTGGGAAGCTGTGGGGGACATTTGCTGTTGATGGAGAGTTTGTGAAGGGTGAAGGTTGGACATTGGAGGTTAATATGTTGGGTATGGGGAGGGTTGAGGAGGAGTGGCAGTGAACAGGGCCCAGGAGATCACTGCGGCAACACTGGTGATGGATCGAGTGGAGGGAAGAGTCATAGAGTCATAGAGTCATGGAGCTCAGAAACAGGCCCTTCAGCCCAACTGTTCTGTGCTAACTATGTTCCCAGTGACCTGGTCCCATCTGCCTGCTTTGGGTTTTGGCACTCTAAACTTCTCCTATTCATATACTTATATACCATATGTGGCTTTTAAACGTTCTAATGCGCCCACCCGAACCACTATTTCTGCCAGCTCATTCCAAATACACACCACCCTTTACGTAAAGAAGCTGCCCCGATGTTCCTTTTCAATCTCCTACCTCCCTCTGCCTTTTTGTTTTAGCAACCCCTTCCCGGGGGGAAGAAAGATATGCTTTCACCCTGTCTATACCCCTCATAACTGATAAAGATCTATCAAGTTATTTCTTCATCGCCTACCTTCCAAAGTCCTTGGCTACATAACTCTGCCACCTGGATTCAGACAACATCTTGGTAAATCTTTTCTGCACTCTTAATAGTTTGATAACATTTTCTTCCATTACAAGGTGTCCAAAACCATACTCCAAGTGTGAATAGAGATCAAAGGATGTTAGCTCGAACATTACAGCACAGTACAGGCCTTTTGGTCACAATATATTGCCAATCTTTTTACCTACTCCACGATCAATTTAACCCTTCCCTCCTACGTAGCAAACCAGTTTTCTATCTTTTACCAGTTTTCTATCTTTTATTCACCTATCTAAGAGTTCCTTAGATGCCTCTAATATATCTGCATCTGCCACCACCTGGGCAGCGCGTTTCACACACCCACCACTCTTTGGTAAAAAAAACTACCTCTGATACCTCTCCAATGACCTTAAAATTATGGTTCCCTGAATTAGCCATTCCTACCCTCGGAGAATCTGTGCCTCCTGTGACCTCCTACACCTCCATCGAGTCACCTCTCTCCTCCTTCGCTCGGAAGAGGAAACCCCTTAACTCACTCAGCTAAGAATCCCGGAGAATTTACTGGAACAGGGAGGGGCAAGCTCAGGGAAAGATTGAAAAAAAGAGGGATATTTAAAATCGGAAGATTGTCCAAGCAGTTGGGCGTCAGTACAGAGTGGGCGTTGTGGTCGTTATGGGGGTCAGGAAGTTCGGAATCAGGAAGTCAGAACAGCAAGACAGGAAACAGAGGTGACCGTTTCGGCAATTGGTGGACTGAGGCGAGGGCAGTTAGCAGCAGCAGGAACGGGGGGAATTCAGATTTACTTTACTTAGAGAGCAGGGACTCTGCAAGGAACGTCCACAGACAGAGACGTCTCTGACTGGGAGAGGACTCAACTAATCCCGGCATGAAACGGTTAAAAATCAGAGCTGGCAGCCTAACATCACACACAGCCAACCTCCTCCAGCGAGTTCGGAAACATCGCCCGTTCCCGACACTGTAAGAGCAGAAAATACCTTTTCGGGCCTCAGTGGACCTGAGCGCGTCCAGATACAACCTATCTTCGGAGGTCAGCCGACCGCGGGGCTCCTGTCCGTGGTAC
This sequence comes from Mobula hypostoma, assembly GCF_963921235.1. NCBI lineage: Eukaryota > Metazoa > Chordata > Chondrichthyes > Myliobatiformes > Myliobatidae > Mobula > Mobula hypostoma. The sequence continues at coordinate 232,127,298 of NC_086099.1, read as the reverse complement.
ATGGCCCGGGGTAACGAGAGTAGAGCGCTTCTTTCTGCTCTCTCACTGAGGGCTCCGTGTTAATGCTGTTCGACTTGTCCCAGCCTTTCAATCCGTGCCCCACCCAAAGAGCCAAGGTGTGGCCCGAGGTGTGGCTACACTCACAGAAACACCCGGAGTACAGCCAGGACCGAGAGAGAAGGAGGGATCTGTACGTCTGAGGGAGTGTGAGGGAGCTCAGGGTGTGGGGGGAGGGATCTGTACGTGTGAGGGAGCTCAGAGTGTGGCGAGGGATCTGTACGTCTGAGGGAGCTCAGGGTGTGGGGGAGGGATCTGTACGTCCGAGAGAGTGTGAGGGAGCTCAGGGGGGGGGGGGGGGAGGGATCTGTACGTCTGAGGGAGCTCAGGGTGTGGGGGAGGAATCTGTATGTCCGAGAGAGTGTGAGGGAGCTCAGGGTGTGGGGGGAGGGATCTGTACATCCGAGAGAGTGTGAGGGAGCTCAGGGTGTGGGGGGGAGGGATCTGTACGTGTGAGGGAGCTCAGAGTGTGGCGAGGGATCTGTACGTCTGAGGGAGCTCAGGGTGTGGGGGAGGGATCTGTACGTCCGAGAGAGTGTGAGGGAGTTCAGGGTGTGGGGGGAGGGAGCTGTACGTCTGAGGGAGTGTGAGAGAGCTCAGAGTGGGGGAGGGATCTGTACGTCTGAGGGAGTGTGAGGGAGCTCAGAGTGAAGGGGAGGGATCTGTATGTCTGAGGGAGTGTGAGGGAGCTCAAAGTGAGGGGGAGGGATCTGTACATCTGAGGAAGTGTGAGGGAGCTCAGGGTGTGGGGGGAGGGATCTGTACGTCTGAGGGAGTGTGAGGGGGAGGGATCTGTACGTCTGAGAGATCAGGGTTTGGGGAGGGATCTGTACGTCTGAGGGAATGTGAGGGATCTGTACATGTGAGGGAGTGTGAGGAAGGGATCTGTACATCTGAGAGAGCTCAGGGTGAGGGGGAGGGATCTGTATGTCAGATGGAGTGTGAGGGAGGGATGGAGGGAGGGATCTGTACATCTGAGGGAGCTCAGAGTGGGGGAGGGATCTGTATGTCTGAGGGAGCTCAGGGTATGAGGGGAGGGATCCGTACGTCTGAGGGAGCTCAGAGTGGGGGAGGGATCCATACGTCTGAGGGAGCTCAGAGTGGGGGAGGGATCCATATGTCTGAGGGAGCTCAGGGTGTGGGGGGACAGATGTGTATGGCTGAGTGTTAGGGAGCTCAGAGAGTGGGGCAGGGATTTCTCAGTTCCATCCCTCACTTACTGACTCTCTGTGTGACCATCTGAACTCAGAATTGCATGATCCTCTCCCTCCCCCTACCCCACTGAATTGCACTCCTCAGTGTTGGTCACCCCTCCTACTAAACCATTCATAACCCTGCAACCCACAGTCTAAAACCTTCCAGCAGGTTGTCCAGAGCAGCACTAGTGTTCCTCTTCTGGCAGCTTGTGCCAAGCATGATGGTGAGGAGAACCGTGGGGACATCGGCTCACTACACTGGAGCACATGGACAGGTCTATGGAGAGGATATGGTCACAGGGGGAATCGTTCAGGGGTAAATGGTCAGAGGGAAACGGTTACAGAGAGGAAACGGTCAAAGGGAAACAGTTACAGAGAGGAAACGGTTACGGAGAGGAAACGGTCAGAGGGAAATAATCCAGGGAGAGGAAATGGTCATGAAGTGGAAAGGAATGGTCCACGTAGAAGAAACGGACCATAGAAAGGGAACAGTCAGGTGGAAACAGTCTACGCTAGGGCAAATGGGAAACAGTCAGTATGGAGCAGTTCAGTTCAGCGTCTGTGTTGGAGGTTTCTGAGCTGTCAGTCCTAGCCCCGCTATGACCAGCTAAAAATACTATGATCTCCGCCATTTCAGGCAACCAAGCCCAGATCCCTCAAGAGGAAGACCTTCCTCTCATTTTCCAACCACACTGGTGATCTATAGATGTGACCCTCTCTCTTGGAGTGTGGTGACCTCTGGACATGACCCTCTCCATTTCCTCCCTACTCTCAGAGAACACCAGCCTTTCCTCACCCCCTCACCAGTGCCACCCCTGTCCTCCAGCCAAGGATCCCAACTACCCCATCGGCGGCTGCACACCCATCCTCCTCTGGTCTCACTTGCACTGCCAGACCTTTGTAACAGAGAGTTAGTCACAACCCATTACATCATCCTTATCTATATCAGGGAAACAGCATGCAAGTGTCCGGAGGCCAGCTCATGCACATCACCTTTCAAAACTATACTGGCATTAGTCAGCCATGGGTTGGTCCACACGGCCTCATCTCAGTCACCCAGGCTCGCAGGAAAACTGCAGACGATTTCCCCTCCATCTGAGTGGGCAGACAGTGTGGGCAAGGTCTCTTACACCCTGCATTCACATTTCCACTTCCTTCTTTCAGACTGCTCTCTCCACTCCTCTGGTACATGAATACAGTGAGCCCACACAGACTTTTCCCCATCGAAAGGGAACCAAAAAGTAGGGGGGGCATAGGTTCACACTAAGAAGGGAAAGATTTAAAAATCAACTTTTCCACACAGAACGTGGTGAGAGGATAGAACAAGCTACCAGAAAAAAGTGATTCAGGAAAGTATAATGTCAAAGTTTACAGGAAATGTGGATGGGTACGTGGATAGGCACGTGGACGGGGACATGGATGGGTAGGGATCTAGATGGGTAGGGTTTACAGGGATCTGGGTCAAACAAGGGAAAATAGTTAAGCTGGATGAGTTTGGGCCAAAGGGCCTGTTCCCATTCTATATTACTCTGTGATTTCCCATGTCCCTCCCTTCTTCTCTCTTTTGGTACAAAGGTAGCTGAGAATACAGGAGGTAATGGCAGTGGGCAGGAGTTTGCCAATGGGTGTGATATGGGAGAACAAGAGATTCTTTGTGGAGAGAAAGAATGGAAAGGCAGATGTTTTTCCACAGGGAGCTAAAGCCTCATTATAAGACCATAAGACAAAGGAGGAGGCCATTCAGCCCATCGAGTCTGCTCCGCCATTTTATCATGAACTGATCCATTCTCCCATTTAGTCCCACTCCCCCGCCTTCTCACCATAACCCTTGATGCCCTGGCTACTCAGATACCTATTCCACAGAGTCACCACCCTCTGGCTAAAAAAATTTCTTGGCATCTCTGTTCTGAATGGGCACCCTTCAATCCCTAAGTCATGCCCTCTCGTACTAGACTGCCCCAACATGGGAAACAACTTTGCCACATCCACTCTGTCCATGCCTTTCAACATTCAAAATGTTTCTATGAGGTCTCCCCTCATTCTTCTAAACTCCAAGGAGTACAGTCCAAGAGCGGACAAATGTTCCTCATAAGTTAACCCTCTCATTCCCGGAATCATTCTAGTGAATCTTCTTTGAACCCTCTCCAACGTCAGCACATCCTTTCTTAAATAAGGAGACCAAAACTGCATACAGTACTCCAAGTGAGGTCTCACCAGCGCCTTATAGAGCCTCAACATCACATCCCTGCTCCTATACTCTATTCCTCTAGAAATGAACGCCAACATTGCATTCGGCTTCTTCACCACCGACTCAACCCGGAGGTTAACCTTAAGGATATCCTGCACGAGGACTCCCAAATCCCATTGCATCTCAGAACTTTGAATTCTCTCCCTATTTAAATAATAGTCTGCCCATTTATTTCTTCTACCAAACACTTTCCAACATTGTATTTCATTTGCCACTTCTTTGCCCATTTCCCAATCTATCCAAGTCTCTCTGCAGACTCTGTGTTTCCTCAGCACTACTGGCCCCTCCACCTACCTTCGTATCATCAGCAAACTTAGCCACAAAGCCATAATCCAAATCGTTGATGTACAACGTAAAAAGAAGCAGCCCCAACACAGACCCCTGTGGAACACCACTGGTAACCGGCAGCCAACCAGAATGGGATCCCTTTTTATTCCCACTCTCTGTTTCCTGCCAATCAGCCAACGCTCTATCCACGTATGTAACTTTCCTGTAATTCCATGGGCTGTTATCTTGTTTAGTAGCCTCATGTGTGGCACCTTGTCAAAGGCCTTCTGAAAATCCAAATATACAACATCCACTGCATCTCCCTTGTCTAGCCGACTTGTAATTTCCTCAAAGCATTGCAATAGGTTTGTCAGGCAGGCTTTTCCTTTAAGGAAACCATGCTGAGTTCTGCCTATCTTGTCATATGCCTCCAGGTACTCCATAACCTCATCCTTGACAATCGACTCCAACAGCTTCCCAACCATTGATGTCAAGCTAACAGGTCTATAATTTCCTTTTCGCTTCCTTGCCCCCTTCTTAAATAGATTAAATATACGAGAAACATTGCACAGAAATCAGCCAGCCTCCTCTGTACTGACCATGAGATCTACCTATACAAATCCAATTTTGCAAATTAAGCAGAGAAAAATCATTCAGATACCAGGTAATCAGGAAGGCCAATGGAGAGCTGATATTCATTGATGCAACCTCACAGGCTGAGGTGAGAGTACCTGGGGAATGTGTACAGTTAAGTTATACTCTTGCCACCCTCCATTCCCCCTTTCCTTCCCCTCCCCCACCTCTCTCACTTACACACAGCTTGCTACCTTCACACTGCAAGCTGTGACTTGGACAGAAGTGCTGGTGATCTGGATGGGGCTGAGGTAGGTATGTTCACGGCTCAAGCTAACCGCCCTGGGACGGGGAGAGAGAATGCACGGCACGAGGCACGTCCCTCAGCTTGTCTCAACAGCTCCACATGCGCTGCTCAGAAAAGGGCTGAGTTCCCCCACATCCAGTCCAGACATGGCTAATTATGTAGCAGCAGAGACCAGCCCATTTTGTGAGAGAGGCAGCAGTGAGGAGGAGAGAGAGATGAACAGGGTACACAACTGACACCATTCCATCCACAAAGCACCAAGTAACACAGGCATCAAATCCAGTTGTAACTAATCAACCTTCTCCACCCACCCCCCCCCCACCTTTATGTTACAAACACAAGTTTATTATTAATACTGCAGGATTACAACTCTACAATACTCCTCTACTAGATTATAAACACTACAAACCTCTACAATGATAACAGCAGCTGATCAAAAGACATAGGAGCAGAATTAGGCCATTCAGCCCATCGAGTCTGCTCCACCATTCAATCCCTCTCAACCCCATTCTTCTGCCTTCTCCCCATATCCTTCGATGCCCTGACTAATCAAGAATCTATCAATTTCTGCTTTAAGCAAATCCAATGACATGGTTTCCATTGCCTTTTAGCTAAAAAAAATTCCCAATCAGCTATATTCTAAATTGGCATCTATTGGGAGGCTATGTCCTCTGGACCTAAATTCTTCCATCGCAAATTAAATTATGTCCATCCTTATCCAGGATGAAGTTTACCCCATGGTCCCGGAACATCTCCACATAGCCTGTTCACTCTGGAATTGGAACTGGTTGATTATTGTCACATGTAGTGAAAAGCCTGCCTTACATATTGTTCATTCAGATCATCATTCACAGTGCACTAAGAAGACAAAGGAAGGCAATACAGAATAACATGTTACAGCTGAACAGAAAGTTCAGTGCAGGCCTAACCCTAACCCTAACCCTAACCCTAATGCAAGGTAGACTGTGAGTTCAAGAATCCATCTTATTGCATTAGCGGACTGTTCAAAAGGCTTCTAAAAGTAGGTAGAAGATATCCAGGGACACCCAGGCATGAGCATACCCCTGGAAGATCACCAGGTAGTCAGCTTAGCTGGACCCCTCAGTTTCCATGACCCCTCCAGGACATCTTTACCCTGACCCACTCTCCCCAGTATTGAGTGACCAGGTATTAGGAGGGTGGGCAACTGCTTTCCAGACTTTAGAGGTGAACACTGGGAAAAACTTTACCTCCCCCCAATCAGCGCCAATCAACTCACTGTTACCCCCCAACACTTCCCCTCCCAATGGCCCACTCCCCAACACTGCCTTGTTCCCCACTCATTGTCTTTCTGCTCTCCCTACCATCCTGGATTAGTCCTCAAAACAATCCCACTCCTCATAGGCCAGATCCTGAACCACCAATTTATCCCCTCCCCGAGCGCCACCTTCACCTCATTTCCCCCCAAGACAGTGGGGAGCAGTTCAGAGCAGCCTCTGAGTTCAGACCAAGAGCAACATCACCATTCTGTAATGGGGCAGGAGGCCTGGAGCCCCTCCAGAACCTCCAGGGAATCAGCCCCTTCTCGTCAGGGTCATCCCTGATGGCTGAGGGCATATGGGGATGGCAAAGAGAGTGAGAAACCTTGAGGGGGTGGGATTGTAGAATGCCTGCTGGGGGGGGGGGCGCGGGGAGTGGATCTGCCAGCTCTCAGTCACCAGTATGTATGACAGTGCTGGAGCTGCACTGGGCAAAAGTGAAGATGGCGGAGAGGGCAAGGAACCTCTGGAATGTCGAGGGAAAGTCCTGACCGCACCCTGAAGCCACAGGCAGAGTTCGAATACTTGGCACTGACTCACTGCCTGATCAGCGGAAGCTGCAGACTGCAACCGGTTACACCCATTTGAATCACACACACACATCAGTGCCAGAAATGACTGTAATTCCCTCTATTCCTGAATTCCACAAACCTCTCTGTCAGCAGTCCGACACAAATCAAAGATCCACACACATCAGCATCAGGAATGCATTACCCGACCATCAGCACTGCCCCAGATACCCGTCCGCAGGAGCAGACCAAACAGCAGTAGGCCGCGAAATAGTCCTGTCAGTTCACAGTGACCCTCTCCCTCAGCATCATGCTCCTGCCTGCACTAAACCAAATCTCTTGAACCTCAAACCCTTTTCAGGGAGACAATTCGACACATTCACCACTATCTCGGTAACAAAGATCAATAAGGCCGTAAGATACAGGAGCAGAATTAGACCATTTGCCTATCAAGTCTGCTCTGCCATTTCATCATGGTTGATCCATTTTCCCTCTCAGCCCCATTCCTCTGCCTTCGCCCTGGATCCTTTCATGCCCCGACTGATCAAAAATCCACCAAGCTCCACCTTAAATATACCCAATGACTTGGCACCCACAGCTGCCTGTGGCAATGAATTCCACAGATTCACTAATCTCTGAGTAAAGAATTTCCTTCCTCATCTCCATTCTAAAATGACACCCCTCTATTATGAGGCTGTGTCATCTGGTCTTAGACTCCCTTGCCGATAGGAAACATCCTCCTCACATCCACTCAGTCTAAGCCCTTCAACATTCGATATGTCTCAGTGAGATCCTCCTCCCCCGCTTTCTTCTGAATTCCTGTGAGTACAGGCCTAGAGCCATCAAACGCTCCTGATATGACAAGCCTTTCAATCCCGGAATCATTTTCGTGAATCTCCTTTGTCAGCACCTCCTTTCTTAGATAAGGGTCTCAAACTGCTCACAACACTCCAAGTGAGGCCTCATCAGTTCTTTATAAAGCCTCAACATTACATCCTCGTTTTTATATTCTAGTCCTCTTGAAATGAATGCTAACATTGCATTTGTCTTCCTCACCACTGACTCAGCCTGCATATTAGTCTTTAGGGAATCCTTCATGGGGACTCCAAAGTCCCTTTGCAACTCAAATTTTTAAATTTTCTCTCCATTTAGAAAATAGTCTATACTTATATTTCTTCCACCAAACTTCAATCAACTCTGCCCTCTGACACTCTCAAACTTTCTTCTTAATGACTTTTTAGTTGCCTTCTGTTGGTGTTTAAAAGCTTCCCAATCCCCTAACTTCTCACTAATTTTTGCTCTATTATATGCCCTCACTTTGCCTTTGACTTCCCTTGTCAGCCATGTTTGTGTCATCCTGCCTTTAGAATACTACTTCTTCTTCGGGATGTAGCTATCCCGCACTTTCCGAAGTGCTCGCAGAAACTCCAGACACTTTGCCATCATCCCTGCCAGTGTTCTTTTCTAATCAATTTTGGCCAGCTCCTCTCTCATGCCTCTCTAATTCCGCAGTTGTTTCTCTGTTTTTTTTACGCAGAGAGCGGTGAGTCCATGGAATTAGCTGCCGGCGACATTGGTGGGGCCAGATACGATACCACTGTTAAGAGACTCCTGGATAGATACATGGAGCGTAGAAAAATAGAGGGCTATGGGTAACCCTAGGTGAAGTAAGGACATGTTCGGCACAGCATTGTGGGCCGAACGGCCTGTATTGTGCTGTATTTGTGCTGTGTTTCTATGTTCCCTTTATTTCACTGTAATATTGATAAATCTGACTTTAGCTTTTATAGAGGTGTATAAAACCATGAGGGATAGAGATAAGAAGAATGCACTCAATCTTTTTTCCCTACTATTAGGGATTAAGATGCATAGTGCATAGTTTAATATGAGAGGAGAAACATTTATTGGAAATTTGAGAAGATTTTAGAGTGATAGAGAATTACAGCACGACAAGCCCTTCGGCCCTATTGCTCCCTGCTGACCTCAGCATCTGTCCTACTAGTCCCAGTTTACCATGTTTGGGCCATAACCCTCCAAGCCTCTCCCATCCATGTACCTATCCAAATTCCTCTGAAACATTACAGGTATGCTCACCTCAGTCACTTCCTCTGGCAGCTCATTCCAGGTACTCACCACCCTCTGTGTAAAGAAGCTACCGCTCAGGTATCTTTTAAATCTCTCCCCTCTTATCCTGCATCTGTGTCCTCTAGCTTTTGGACTCCCCAAACCTGGGGCAAAGGCTATGACCATTCACCTTATCTACACATCTCATGATTTTATAAACTTTATTCTCCTGTGCTCCAGAAATTAAAAATCCAGAATGGCCAACCTCTTCCCCATAACTCGAACCCTCTAGTCCATGTATCCCCATAAATCTCTTCTGCACCCTCTCCATCTTAACAATACCTTTCCTATAACAGGGTGACCAAAACTCTACAAAGTAAGACCATAAGATAGAGGAGCAGAATTAGGCCATTTGGCCCATTGAGTCTGCTCTGCCCAATCTCCCATGAGGTCGGTCGGTGTTTTGACCCAAAATCCTGCAGAAGGGTTTCAGCCCTAAATGTGCACTGTACTCTTTTCCATGGATGCTGCCTGGCCTGCTGAGTTCCTCCAGCATTTTGTGTGTGTTGCTGAATTAATTGTTATTCCGGATCCAATGCAGCACAAAAAGATCACAATAACTGAAGAACAAAATAATAAAAAACAAAATAAATATAAATACGTAAGATAGAATATATGCGTAGCTTGATTGTACCTCCATAAAATGACGCGAGGCTCAGGAGTGTGTGTACTTACAGTGACTCTGACAGGAAATGATTAGGTAGTGTCCCAACTCGTAAACTCAATGTTCTGACTAATAAGCATGTTAAATGCCACCTTCACCCATCTATCTGCTTGTCATAGTCATAGTCATACTTTATTGATCCCAGGGGAAATTGGTTTTCGTTACAGTTGCACCATAAATAATAAATAGTAATAGAACCATAAATAGTTAAATAGTAATATGAAATTATGCCAGTAAATTATGAAATAAGTCCAGGACCAGCCTATTGGCTCAAGATGTCTCACCCTCCAAGGGAGGAGTTGTAAAGTTTGATGGCCACAGGCAGGAATGACTTCCTATGACGCTCTGTGCTGCATCTCGGTGGAATGAGTCTCTGGCTGAATGTACTCCTGTGCCCACCCAGTACATTATGTAGTGGATGGGAGACATTGACCAAGATGGCATGCAACTTAGACAGCATCCTCTTTTCAGACACCACCGTCAGAGAGTCCAGTTCCATCCCCACAACATCACTGGTCTTACGAATGAGTTTGTTGATTCTGTTGGTGTCTGCTACCCTCAGCCTGCTGCCCCAGCACACAACAGCAAACATGATAGCACTGGCCACCACAGACTCGTAGAACATCCTCAGCATCGTCCGGCAGATGTTAAAGGACCTCAGTCTCCTCAGGAAATAGAGACGGCTCTGACCCTTCTTGTAGACAGCCTCAGTGTTCTTAGACCAGTCCAGTTTATTGTCAATTCGTATCCCCAGGTATTTGTAATCCTCCACCATGTCCACACTGACACCCTGGATGGAAACAGGAGTCACCGGTACCATAGATCTCCTCAGGTCTACCTTTCAGTGGCCGCTTTCAGTGAACTGTGGACTGCTAACCTCAGGTCCCTCTCTCCCACAACACTCATCATTGCCCTGTCATTCACTGTATAGGTCCTACCCTGGTTTGAGTGTCTAAAATGCATTGTCTCACACTTTAGCTCAGTTCTTAACTGGTCAAGATTTCTTTATGATTCCCTGATTCACTATCAAAAAGACCCATAATTTACCATCATCAGCAAACTTGCTAATCATGCGTTGTACATTCACATCCAAATGGAGGGAGGAACGAAACCCAATTTCTCTCGGGATCAATAAAGTATGACTATGATTATGAGAAGATGGCGGCGCGACGCAGTGTGCGCGGCAGTTCCGAATGAGTATCATATGTGTAACTAGGGGGGCTGTGCACAATCCGGATTTGATGGAGACAGCCATGAGAGTACCGAGGAACACCTGGAGTAACTTCTGAAATGCCTGCTTCGCTGCCACTGCTACTGTGCAATCGAGAATCTCTGGAGACAAAGGCCCCAAATCCTCGGCTTTGCCTATTGCTTGTGCCGGGACCGGGGTCAAAGCGCTTGGCAGAGATGGTGCTCGGCGCTCGGAGGCTTGGAGTTTTTGGACGGACTTGGAGTCGGACTGTGGTTGGATGCTTCCAGGATGCTGCATCGGCAAGTTGGCGGCGCTGGAGGTTTACCGTCTGCGTGAGATGATGGGACTTTCGAGAGACTTTGAGATTTTACCGTGCCATGGTCTGTTCTTATCAAATTATGGTATTGCTTTGCACTGTTGTAACTATATGTTATGATTATGTGGTTCTTGTTAGTTTTTAAGTCGGTTTGTCATGTGTTTGTAATGGGTGACTTCAATCTACATGTAGATTGGGTGAACCAAATTGGTAAGGGTGCTGAGGAAGAAGATTTCTTGGAATGTATGCGGGATGGTTTTTTGAACCAACACGTCGAGGAACCAACTAGAGAGCAGGCTATTCTGGACTGGGTAATGAGGAAGGGTTAATTAGCAATCTTGTCGTGAGAGGCCCCTTGGGTAAGAGTGACCATAATATGGTGGAATTCTTCATTAAGATGGAGAGTGACATAGTTAATTCAGAAACAAAGGTTCTGAACTTAAAGAAGGGTAACTTTGAAGGTATTAGACGTGAATTAGCTAAGATAGACTGGCAAATGACACTTAAAGGGTTGACGGTGGAAATGCAATGGCAAGCATTTAAAGATTGCATGGATGAACTACAACAATTGTTCATCCCAGTTTGGCAAAAGAATAAATCAAGGAAGGTAGTGCACCCGTGGCTGACAAGGGAAATTAGGGATAGTATCAATTCCAAAGAAGAAGCCAGAAAATTAGCCAGAAAAAGTGGCTCACCTGAGGACTGGGAGAAATTCAGAGTTCAGCAGAGGAGGATAAAGGGCCTAATTAGGAAGGGGAAAAAAGATTATGAGAGAAAACTGGCAGGGAACATAAAAACTGACTGTAAAAGCTTTTATAGATATGTGAAAAGAAAAAGATTGGTTACGACAAATGTAGGTCCCCTACAGACAGAAACAGGTGAATTGATTATGGGGAGCAAGGACATGGCAGACCAATTGAATAATTACTTTGGTTCTGTCTTCACTAAGGAGGACATAAATAATCTTCCGGAAATAGTAGGGGACAGAGGGTCCAGTGAGATGGAGGAACTCAGGGAAATACATGTTAGTAGGGAAGTGGTGTTAGGTAAATTGAAGGGATTAAAGGTGGATAAATCCCCAGGGCCAGATGGTCTGCATCCCAGAGTGCTTAAGGAAGTAGCCCAAGAAATAGTGGATTCATTAGTGATAATTTTTCAAAACTCTTTAGATTCTGGACTAGTTCCTGAGGATTGGAGGGTGGCTAATGTAACCCCACTTTTTAAAAAAGGAGGGAGAGAGAAACCAGGGAATTATAGACCGGTTAGCCTAACATCGGTGGTGAGGAAACTGCTAGAGTCAGTTATCAAAGATGTGATAACAGCACATTTGGAAAGCGGTGATATCATCAGACAAAGTCAGTATGGATTTGTGAAAGGAGAATCATGTCTGACGAATCTCATAGAATTTTTTGAGGATATAACTAGTAGAGTGGATAGGGGAGAACTAGTGGATGTGGTATATTTGGATATTCAAAAGGCTTTTGACAAGGTCCCACACAGGAGATTAGTGTGCAAACTTAAAGCACACGGTATTGGGGGTAAGGTATTGATGTGGATAGAGAGTTGGTTGGCAGACAGGAAGCAAAGAGTGGGAATAAACGGGACCTTTTCAGAATGGCAGGCAATGACTAGTGGGGTACCGCAAGGCTCAGTGCTGGGACCCCAGTTGTTTACAATATATATTAATGACTTAGATGAGGGAATTAAATGCAGCATCTCCAAGTTTGTGGATGACACGAAGCTGGGTGGCAGTGTTAGCTGTGAGGAGGATGCTAAGAGGATGCAGGGTGACTTGGATAGGTTAGGTGAGTGGGCAAATTCATGGCAGATGCAATTTAATGTGGATACATGTGAAGTTATCCACTTTGGTGGCAAAATCAGGAAAACCAATTATTATCTGAATGGTGGCCGATTAGGAAAAGGGGAGGTGCAACGAGACCTGGGTGTCATTATACACCAGTCATTGAAAGTGGGCATGCAGGTACAGCAGGCGGTGAAAAAGGCGAATGGTACGCTGGCATTTATAGCAAGAGGATTCGAGTACAGGAGTAGGGAGGTACTACTGCAGTTGTACAAGGCCTTGGTGAGACCACACCAAGTGTGCAGTTTTGGTCCCCTATCTGAGGAAAGACATCCTTGCCATAGAGGGAGTACAAAGAAGGTTCACCAGATTGATTCCTGGGATGGCAGGACATTCATATGATGAAAGACTGGATGAACTAGGATTATACTCGTTGGAATTTAGAAGATTGAGGGGGGATCTGATTGAAACGTATAAAATCCTAAAGGGATTGGACAGGCTAGATGCAGGAAGATTGTTCCCGATGTTGGGGAAGTCCAAAACGAGGGGTCACAGTTTGAGGATAAAGGGGAAGCCTTGTAGGACCGAGATTAGGAAAAACTTCTTCACACAGAGAGTGGTGAATCTGTGGAATTCTCTGCCACAGGAAACAGTTGAGGCCAGTTCATTGGCTATATTTAAGAGGGAGTTAGATATGGCCCTTGTGGCTAAAGGGATCGGGGGTATGGAGGGAAGGCTGGTGCAGGGTTCTGAGTTGGATGATCAGCCATGATCATACTGAATGGCAGTGCAGGCTCGAAGGGCCGAATGGCCTACTCCTGCACCTATTTTCTATGTTTCTATGTGTTTTTGTGATATCATTCTGCAAAAACATTGTATCATTTCCTAATGCATGCATTACTAAATGACAATAAAAGAGGATTGCGTGTCCTCATAATCTAAGTCATTCATATAAATAATGAATAACAGAGGTCCTAACACTGACCCTTGGGGTCTCCACGAGTGATAGGCCTACAGTCGGAGAATTGACCATCAACCATGGCTTTCTATCATTGAGCCAATTCTGAATGCAGCTCACTAACTTGCCCTGAATCCATAGAACCTGACCTATGTGCCCTGCCTTCCTTTAACTCCTGAATTTGCTCTTCAGAAAATTCCAAAAGTTTTATCAGACATGACCTCCCACAAACAAAACCATACTGGCTATCCCTGATCAGGCCTACACTGGTCAAATGAGGGTAGATTTTGTCCCTCAGTAACTTCCCTACAGCTGGAGTCAGCTTGCCAGTCTGTAATTCCTTAGCTTGTTCTTGCTAACCCTCTGAACAATGGCACAACATTAGCCGCCCTCCAGTCTCTGGAACTTTGTCGGTGGCTAACCCAAAGCTAATATCCCTCCAAAGTCCTCCACAATTTCTTCCCTGGCCACCAGGAGGTGTACTTGGTCAGGCCCAGGGGATTAGCCCACTTTAATACATTCAAGGCTGAAAATTCTGTACCTCTTTCCTCATAATATGCATATGTACCCAGACCCCACAACTTATTATTCTTTGGCATCCATGATATTCTCCTTAGTAAGCACAAAGGATAAACAAACATTAAAAATCTCAGCCACCTCTCATGGTCTTTAAGAGGACTTGGTCCCTCTCTGGTCACCCTTTCACTGTAAATATAATTGAAGCTCTTTAGCCCTGCCTACCAAATTCACCTCATACTTTCCTTTTTCCCTTCCTGATTTCCCTTTCAACATGGTCTTCAACTTTGCTAGATTTGTCAAGGGTTCAGCTTCCTAAACACAAAGGAAGATTCCTTCTTTTTCCTGACCAGAGCATCAATATCTCTCATCAGCCAGGGTTCCCCGAAATTAGTATGTCAACACTTCATCCTAACGGGAACATACTACCTCTGGACCTTTTTAAAAACCACCCACTTGATAACTGTTCCTTTGCCTTTAAGGAGATTCACCCAGCTGACGCCAACTAGATCCTGCCCAATCCCCATACAGTGGGCTTGTTTCATTCAGGACTTCAACTCATAGCACGAGAGAGGAGCTTGTCCAGGTCGACTGGAGGGGGATACTGGCGGGGATGACGGCAGAGCTGAGGTGGCTGAAGTTTCTGGGAATAGTTCACATTGCGCAGGATAGATTATGTTCCACAGAGGAAGAAGTTCTCAAATGGCAGGGGTAGACAACCGAGGCTGACAAAAGAAGTTAAGGACTGCATAAAAGCCAAGGAAAGGGCATAGGAGGTAGCAAAAGTGAGTGGGAGGTTGGATGATTAGGAAGCTTTTTAAATCCAAAAAAGGTAACCAAAAAGCTATAAGAAGGGAAAAGATGAAATAGAAGGGCAGACTAGCCAATAATATAAAGCAGGATACCAAAAGAGTTTTCAGTTATATAAAGAGTAGAAGAGAGTTGAGAGATGATATTGGGCCACGGGAAAATGATACTGGTGAGGTAGTAATGGGGGACAAAGAAATGGCAAATGAACGTAATGGGTACTTTGCATCTGTTTCCACTGTGGAAGACACTAGCAGTGTACCAGAGGTCTGCGAGTGTCAGGAAGCAGGAGTGAGTGCCATTGCTTTACAAGTGCTGGGCAAACTGAAAAGTCTTAAGGTGGATAGTTCACCTGGACCAGATGGACTACATCTTAAGAGTCCTGAGAGAGGTTGTTGAAGGGATTACAGATGTATTGGTCATGATTTTTCAAGACTCACTTGATTCTGGAATGGTCCCAGAGGACTGGAAGAATGCAAATGTCATTCCACTCTAAGAAGGGAGGAAGGCAAAAGAAAGGAAATTATAGGCCAGTTAGTCTAAACTCAGTGATTGGAATCTATTATCAGGGTGAGGTTTCGGAGTACTTGGAGATAAAATAAATCAAAAGAAAGTTTCTGTAAAAGAAAATCTTGCCTGACAAATCTGTTAGAATTCTTCGATAAAGTAATAAGCAAGGTGGACAAAGGAGAGGCAGTGGATGTCAGTTACTTGGGTGTTCAGCAAGCATTTGATAAGGTGCCACACATGAGGCTGCTTAACGAGATAAAATCCTATGTTGTTACTGGAAATTTTCTGGCACGCATAGCAGAATGGAGGCAGGAGGCAGTGAGTGGGAATAAAGGGGGTCTTTAGTGGTTGGCTGCCAATGACTGGTTCCTCAGGGGTCAGTATTGGGAACACTACTTTTCACATTGTTTGTCAATGATTTGGATAATGTAATTGATGCCCTTGTGGCAAAGTTTGTGGAAGTTGGGTGGAGGGGTTGGTACTTCTGAGGAATTAGTGCGATTGCAGCAGGACTTAAGACAAATTGAGAGTGGGCAAAAAAGTGGCAGATGGAATACAGCGCTAGAAAATGAATGATAATGCATTTTTATAAAAGGAACAAACGTGCAGACTATTATCTAAATGGGGAGAAGGTTCAAACATCAGAGGTACAGAGGGACTTGGACTTCCTCGTGCAAGACTCCCAGAAGATTAAATTACAGGTTGAGTCTATGGCAAAGAAGGCAAATAATATGGCAGAATATAATAGAATATCTCAGAAGGGATGTGTTGTCATTGAAGAGACTCTTGAGGATTTTCACAAGAATGATCCCTACTATTCTCAAAACAACATGCAACTTCTCCACACATCTGCTCCTCAAGTTCCTGCTGACTAATGAGGGTCTATAATATTACCCTACCAAAGTAACTATCCCCTTCTTATTTCTGAGTTCCACCTAAATGGCCTCATTGATGATTCCTCAAGAATATAGTCCCTAAGCACTGCTGTTACATCCTCCCTCATCAATCTGTCCACTCTCACACACCTAAAGCTTTGTCATCCCAAAACACTGAGTTGCCAGTCCTGCCTTTTACACTTCATTCTGCTCAGTTCCTCCAGCATCTCATGTGTTCTGCATTCTGTTATTGTTTTACCTTGTTCTACCTCAGTGCACTGTGTAATGATCTGATCTCCTTGCAGGATAAACTCTTCATTCCATCGTGCACATATGACATTAATAAACCCATTCCAATTACTTTCTTTCAGCCACATTTGACAGGTACACGGACCGCAGCCATATTGGCCAGGTACTGGATGGAAGAGGTTTAGAACCAAATACTGGTAAACGAGGCTAATGTGAATGGGGTGGTGTGGTCAGTATGGACCAGATGGGATGAACAGCCTGTTTCCCTACTGTGATTCTGTGGCTGGGGGAGGGGGACACGAAGTGGGGGGGGAGACGAGTGTAGTGGGGGGACTGAGGGAGGTCCGGGGGGAGCAAGGGGGGTCCGGAAGGGACCGAGGGAATCTCTGTGTCAGCCACAGACCAAAGCTGAGGGAGAGGATGGTGCAGATGCTGTGAGGTGGAGCTGCTGATCTGATGTTAGTTCTTAACCCAAACGTCAACCATCTGCCTGCTTCCACAGACGCTGCTCGACACAGATCCTCTAGGACAGTATTGTTGTCCCAGACCCAACCTATGAAGATAACAACACTTTCCACACTTGGTTTGCCATTCCCCATTCAGACTCAAGGCCCTTCCCTAGGACATAGATTCTGTTTCTCTCCACAGTGACATTGTTTGATCTGTGGGAGATTCACCTTTTAGTCCCACTGTCATCAGGAAGGAGGGCTGAGCAGCATCCACTCCAGAAACACCAAACTCAAAAACTGTTATTTTTCCCTAAGCAGTAAGGCTGATCAACACTACCACCCACTAACTCCACCCCTCCACACCCCCATTACCACTACTTTATCATTTCCTGTCAGTCACCCTTTGTCTAGTGTCACTTTATAGACCTACAATCAACTTATGCATAGTCCCTATAAAAAGTACTCACAGCCCTCCTTGAAAGTTTTCATATTTTATTGTTTTACAACATTGAATCGCAGTGGATTTAATTTGGCTTTTTTTTGCCAATGATCGACAGAAATAAATTCTTTCATGTCAGATTTCTACAAAGTGATCTAAGTTAATTACAAATACAAAACACAAAATAATTGATTGCAATTATCCTTGAATGAACAAGGATACACTCTTTGCTCAGAGAGAAACAATAGAGATGTGATCACACCACTGGGACCGTTTGAGAAGTTGGCAATTAGTGGGAAGGATATAGAGGATTCAGTCTTTAGGGAAATTCCAGAGATCTGGAAAAGGCATCGAGTGCTGATAATGAGAATTACAACTATTCAACAATAGACTGGGAATGTAGTAACACAGAGGGCTGGGCGGGGGGGGGAGGGGTTCAGTACTATGTTCACAATGGCAAACACGAGGAATTCTGCAGATGCTGGAATTCAAGCAACACACATAAAAGTTGCTGGTGAACGCAGCAGGCCAGGCAGCATCTCTAGGAAGAGGTACAGTCGACGTTTCGGGCCGAGACCCTTCGTCAGGACTAACTGAAGGAAGAGCTAGTACGAGATTTGAAAGTGGGAGGGGGAGGGGGAGATCCAAAATGATAGGAGAAGACAGGAGGGGGAGGGATGGAGCCGAGAGCTGGACAGGTGATTGGCAAAAGGGATATGAGAGGATCATGGGACAGGAGGCCCAGGGAGAAGGAAAAGGGGGAGGGGGGAAAAAGCCCAGAGGATGGGCAAGGGGTATAGTCAGAGGGACAGAGGGAGAAAAAGGAGAGAGAGAGAAAGAATGTGTGTATATAAATAAATAACGGATGGGGTACGAGGGGGAGGTGGGGCATTAGCGGAAGTTAGAGAAGTCAATATTCACACCATCAGGTTGGAGGCTACCCAGACGGAATATAAGGTGTTGTTCCTCCAACCTGAGTGTGGCTTCATCTTTACAGTAGAGGAGGCCGTGGATAGACATATCTTGGCTCCATCCCTCCTGTCTTCTCCTATCATTTTGGATCTCCCCCTCCCCCTTTCAAATCTCTTACTAGCTCTTCCTTCAGTTAGTCCTGACGAAGGGTCTCGGCTCAAAACATCGTCTGTACCTCTTTCTAGAGATGCTGCCTGGCCTGCTGTGTTCACCAGCAACTTTGATGTGTGTTACTATGTTCACAATGTCCTGTTTCTGGGAGAGTCAAGTTCAGGACTCACTGTTTGGGGACAAGACTTTCAGAGTGAGATTTAGGGGTGCAACTTCAGGAGATCTACCAGGGATTTGGTTCTCGAGCTGTTTTCTGAGTGAAGTTTTGGAGGTTATTTAAGGGAAGATTTTCAGTTATGCAGTGATGTGGTTGAAAGAGTGTTTGACCCAGTGTCAAGTTTCAAGGGGCCGGGTATTTAGGGGACAATATCAGGGAGCCCCTGGGGGGATGGCAGGTAGAGCTGTTGTTTCAGGGTTTCAGAAACATGGTTCAAATTGGTGTAGATAGAAGTCCTTAACTGAAAGGATTCTGGGGGCTGAGGTTGGGGTGGGGTTAAAGCCTCCTTTGAACCTCAGACTATTCATCTCTGATTTTAAACACATCTGCCTTCTGGAAAGGTTTAATACTATCAAAACTACCTTTGTCGCTCTATCACACCTCCACTAGGTCACTCCTCAGCCTCCTCCACTGCACAGACATGAGACCCATCCTTTCGCTTCTCCAGTCTCTGTAACGTTCCATCCCAGGCAACATCTTGGTGAATCTCCCCTGCCTCCTCTCTAGTGCCGTCATATCCTTCCTCTCATATGATAACCAGAACTTCAGTCATTAACTTCAAGAAGGGAGGGTGGAGAACTTGTCCACACCTTTATCAACAGTTCTGAGGTTGCAAGCTTCAAGTTACTAGCAATGAACATCATCTGATATTCTGCCTTCGTCTAACCTCACAATTAACATGACTGAGAAAGTTCACCAAGGCCTTTACTTCCTCAGGAGGTTAAAGAAATTTGGCATGTCCCCATCAACTCTTATCATTGAAGTACTCCAGAAAGCATTCTATCTAAGTGTGTCACAGCTCAGCACGTCACAGAAACCAGCCCCCCTCCTCATGGACTTTGTATATATTTCCCTCTGCCTCATTAAAGCAGCCAGCATAATCAGTGACCACACCCACCCCAGACATTCTCTCGTCTCCCCTCTCCCACTGGCCAGAAGATACAAAGGCCTGAAAGCAAATGCCAACAAGCTCAAGGACAGTTTCTGCTCCACTGTAAATGACTATGGAATGGTCCCCGAGTACAATAAAATGGAATCTCAGCTTCACGATCCACATCATTATCATCTTGCACCTAAGTGTCTCCCTGTCACTTCTCACATCTTTCTGCATTGCTATTGTTTTACACTGTTCGATTTAGTGGAATACATAATGAAGTGATTTGTATGAACAGTGTGCAAAACAAGCTTTTCCTGTCTGTGTGTATTTGTGTGTGACATTGTTAAACAAATCCAAATTTCAGTTTCAATGCCAGCTTTCTGGCCATGATCCTCCCAAGGTTCTACCAGGTAGAAAGCTGTTGTGGCAAGATTTCCCCACTCCTGTATTCTCTAACCAGATTATTGAGGACAAGTCTCTGTGTGTTTTCCCCATCACCTACCTATCTGTGCTGCCACCTACAGGGATCGTAAACACCATCTCTTTGTTCCTTGGTGCTTTTCAGAGCTGGTCCTTTATGACACCTGACCTACCCAGATTATTACCAATAACATGAATCACCTTACACAACATCCTTCCCTATCACATTATCCCAAACCCATCCTCCTCTCCATTAACATTTAACATTCATTCTCATTCAGCCATACACATGTACACAGCGAAACAAAATGGTGCTTCTCTGGGGCCAAGGTGCAAAGCACAGTACACAGGTATACACAGCACATACAGCACATAGTCACATTCACATAGTACATACAGTCACACGCAGCACACAGTACATACAGTCACACACAGCACACAGTACATAGAGCTACGCACAGAACACACAGTCACACACAGCACATGCATACAGTCACATAGAGCACTTAGTGCATACAGTTGCACACAGCACGCAGTACATACAAACACAGCAGAGTGCATACAGTCACACAGAACACAGTGCATACAGTCACAGACACTACAAATTGCCACACACCAAACACAGTACATACAGTCACACACAGTACAAAACATCACACAACACAGTCCAAACCGTCACAACAGAGTACATATAGTCACACACAGAACACAGTGCATACAGTCAAACACAGAATAGTGCATAGTCACACACAGAACACAGTACATACAGTCACACACAGCACATAGTACATACAGTCACACACAGAACACAGTACATACAGTCACCGACAGCACATGCAGTCACATACAACACATAGTACGTAGTCACACACATATGGGGTGTATGGGTAGCACCTCTGGTGGGGGAACATGTCGCGTCCTTTTCAGGGCGGTTAGTCCACCTTTGGTCCCCACTTGGCACTCAGCTCCCACCTGTGGCTCCCCGTAGCTGTTTGCATGCGACAGCGGCCACACCCCGGGCAACGGCTTCGACAAGCCAGCTAAACCAGGTGAGGGTAGCCGACGGGTCTCAAACCCTCGGTGAGATAGGGAGTTGTCTATCCCAGCATGTGAAGACAGACTCCGGCGGATTGAGCGGCGAGACCAATGGAAGGTCCAACGGTCAAGGCGGCGGTCTCTGCAAACATCGTGGAACGTGTAGAGCAGGACAAGACACAGAAGATGTCCTGGTCATCCACTGCGCCTAGTCCCATCTCCAGCCGTCTAGACTCTGTCTTGCTACTGGATCCAGATGGGAATTGGGAAGAGAGAGTGAGGCTGACGCTGCACAACTCTCCCTCACTTAAATCCAAATCACGCGCTAGTCTCGACACCATCATAATGGTGTCGAGGTCCTCATCGACGTCAACGATGGACGAACAACAACAACACACACACAGCACATAGTACAGTCACATACAGCATAGTACATAGTCACATACAGCACACAGCACATACAGTCACATACAGCACATAGTACATAGAGCTATGCACGGAACACACAGCCACACACAGCAGTGCATACAGTCACATAGAGCACTTAGTTCATACAGTTGCACACAGCACGCAGTGTATACAGTTACACACAGCACACCATGCATACAGTCAAACACAGCACACAGTACATACAAACACAGCAGAGTGCATACAGTCACACAGAAAACACAGTACGTAAGTCACACAGAACACAGTGCATACAGTCACAGACACTACAAATTGTCACACACCAAACACAGTACATAGTCACACAGTACAAAACATCACACAAACTACACAGTACAAACCGTCACACACAGAACGCAGTACATAGTCACACACAGCACACAGTGCATATAGTCAAACACAGCACAGAGTACATACGGTCATACACAGAACAGTGCATACAGTCACACACAGAACACAGTAGTCACATACAGTCACATACAACAGTACATACAGTTACACACAGAACACAGTCACACACAGCACAGTGCATACAGTTGCACACAGCAAGCAGTGCATACAGTTACACACAGCACACCATGCATACAGTCAAACACAGCAAACACAGTGCATACAGTCACAGACAGTATAAACTGTCACACACCAAACACAATACATACATTCACACACAGTACAAAACATCACAGTACAAACCGTCACACACTGAACACAGTACAAACCGTCACACACAGAACACAGTACAAACTGTCACACACAGAACACAGTACAAACCGTCACACACAGAACACAGTACATACAGCAGTGTATACAGTCACACACAGAACACAGTACATACAGTCACACGCAGCACATAGTACAGTCACACACAGCACACATACAAACCATCGCACACAGAACACAGTACATACAGTCACACACAGCACATAGTACATAGTCACACACAGCACACATACAAACCATCGCACACAGAACACAGTACATACAGTCACACACAGCACACTGTGCCTACAGTCACACACAGAACACAGTACATAGTCATGTCCTGACCAATCAATCTCTGCTTTAAATATACATAATAGCACAGTCTCCACAGCTGCCTGTGGCAAAGAATTCCATAGATTCACTACTCTCTGGCTAAAGAAATTCCTTCTCTTCTCCATTCATTTACAAGGATGTTGCCTGGATTGGGGAGCATGCCTTATGAAAACAGGTTGAGTGAACTCAGCCTTTTCTCCTTGGAGCGACGGAGGATGAGAGGTGAGCTGATAGAGGTGTATAAGAAGATGAGAGGCATTGATCATGTGAAATAAGGGCAATCAGTGTAGTGTTGTCAGCAAATTTAATTAGCAGATTGGAGCTGATGGTGGCGACACAGTCATGGGTATACAGAGAGTAAAGGAGGGGGCTTAACAGATAGGTGGAGGGGTTGGTAGTGTTGAGGAAGCAATGCGATTGCAGCAGGACTTAAGACAAACTGGAAGAATGGGCAAAAAAGTGGCAGATGGAATAGTGTTGGGAAATGCATGATAATACATTTTGATAAAAGGATCAATAGTGCGGACTATTATCTAAGTGGGGTGAAGGTTCAAACATCAGAGGTTCAGAGGAACTTGGGAGGCCTTGTGCAAATCTCCCAGAAGGTTAATTCACAGGTTGAGTCTGTGGTAAAGAAGGCAAATGCAGTGTTGGCATTTATTTCGAGGTGAATAGGTTACAAGAGCCAGGAGATAATGCTGAGCCTTTATAAGACAGTAGCCAGGCCACACTTGGGAGTATTGTCAATGCTTTTAGGCCCCATATCTCAGAAAGGATGTGTTGTCGTTGGAAAGATTCCAGAGTCGTTTCACGAGGATGATTCTGGGAACGAAGGGGTTAACATATGAGGTGCATTTGGCAGCTTTGGGCCTGTACTCACTGGAATTTAGAAGAATGGGGGGGGGATCTCATTGAATTTTGAAAGGACTAGACAGGGTGGATGTGGAGAGGATGTTTTCTATGGTGGGGGTATCCAGAACTAGAGAACACAGCCTCAAAATTGAGGGGTGACCCTGTACCTCTTCCTATAGATGCTGCCTGGCCTGCTGCGTTCACCAGCATTTTTTTTAAATCTGTGTTGCTTGAATTTCCAGCATCTGCAGATTTCCTCGTGTTTGCCCTATTGACATCAATGATTCTAGGGTTAAGAGGGTGAACAGCTTTAAGTTCCTTGGCATGAACATCACCGAGAATCTCACGTGGTCTGTACATACCGTCTGTGTGGTGAAAAAGGCATAACAGCACCTCTTTCACCTAAGACAATTGAGGAAGTTTGGTATGGGTCCCCAAATCCTAAAAAACATTCTACAGGGGCACAATTAAGAGCATCCTGACTGGCTGCACCACTGCCTGGTATGGGAACTGTACTCTGCAGAGAGTGGTGTGGACAGTCCAGCACATCTACCGTTGTGAACTTCCCATGATTCAGGACATTTACAGCGACAGGTGTGTATAAAGGGCCTGAAGGATCATTGGGGACCCGAGTCACCCCAACCACAAACTGTTCCAGCTGCTACCATCCAGGAACCAGTACCACAGCGTTTAAGCCAGGACCAACAGGCTCCAGGAGAGCTTCTTCCACCAGGCCAGCAGACTGATTAATTCATGCTGACACAACTGTATTTCTATGTTATATTGACTATCCTGTTGTACATGCTATTTATTAAAAGTTACTATAAATCGCACATTTAGACAGAGATGAAACAAAGATGTTTCCTCCTCATGCATATGAAGGATGTAAGCAATAAAGTCAATTCAGTTCAATTCATAACATCCGCAGACTTTGCTACAAAGCTATCAATTCCATTATCCAAATAATGGAGGAACATCACCAGTCGCTGGAAGCCAACCACTTTTATTCCCACTCACTGCCTCTAGCCTGTCAGCCATTCCGCTATTCATGCCAGTATCTTTCCTGTAACGCCATAGGGTTTTACCTTAAGCAATATAGGAAACATCCTCTCCACATCCACTCTATCAAGGCCTTTCACCATTCGATAGGTTTCAATGAGGTCACCCCTCATTCTTCTGAATCCTTGTGAATACAGGCCCAGAGCCATCAAACACTCTTAATATGACAAGCTATTCAATCCAAGAAATCATTTTCGTGAACCTCCTTTGAACCCTCTCCAGTTTCAGCACATCCTTTCTAAGATGAGGGGCCCAAAACTGCTCACAGTATCACCAGTGCTTTATAAAGTCTCAACATTACATCCTTGCTTTTATATTCTAGTCCTCTTCAAATGCAGGCTAATATCGCATTTGCTTTCCTCACCAGACTCAGCCTGCAAATTAACCTTTAGGGAATCCTGTACAAGGACTCCCAAGTCCTTTTGCCCATCAGTTTTTTGTTTTTTTTTCCTCCATTTAAGTCAACCCCTTCATTTCTTCTGCCAAAGTAAATGATCATACACAATCCTAAGGGCCCTGCAACACGGTACTTGTCTGATAACTATCTATGATGGATGGGAGAGAAGCCCTGACGATCCTCTCAGAGGTCCTCACAATCCTTTGTCGGGGCTTGTGGTCAGATAGTTTGCAATTCCAGTACCAGATGGTGATGTAGCTGGTGCGGACACTCTCAGTGGTGCTTCAGTGAAAATTGGCTAAAATGGTGGGTTGGAGGGGAAGGGCTGATTTTCCGGCTGGTGAACTTGTGGGGGTAATTTTGAGGGGTGTGGCATTGGGTGAAGATTTGGGGGCACTCAGTTTGGTTTGGCAGAGTTCCATGAAGTGTATTCAGGGTGACCTGCCTGCAAGAGGTGGAGCTGTGCAGAGGGCAGGTCATGCAAGTGAGGAGTCGGAGGTCCGGGGGCACACCAAGCTGATATATCGTACAGCAGTCACAGGCCCTAGACAGTTTGAGAACAGCTCCTGTTCCCACATCTGGTCCACATTAAACCCTGTCTAACAATTAATTTTAGCTGCTTTCAACAGACTGAGATCAGGCGGAAACAAACTGTGAGTAAGGCATTCCTGTCACGCAAAACGTTTATTTTTAATTTGCGCCAAACTTCAGAGTCCACAGACACAGGCAGTAGGGCACAGAAAGAGCCCACACACAGGCACTGGGGCACAGCAAGAGCCCACGCACAGGCAATGGAGCACTGCAAGAGCACACACAGGCAGTGGGGCACTGCAAGAGTCCACACACAAGCAGTGGGGCACAGAAAGAGTCCACACAGGCACTGGGGCACAGAAAGAGCCCGCACACAGGCAGTGGGGCACTGCAAGAGCCCGCACACAGGCAGTGGGGCACAGAAAGAGCCCGCACACAGGCAGTGGGGCACAGAAAGAGCCCGCACACAGGCAGTGGGGCACAGAAAGAGCCCGCACACAGGCAGTGGGGCACAGAAAGAGCCCGCACACAGGCAGTGGGGCACAGAAAGAGCCCGCACAGAGGCACTGGGGCACAGAAAGAGCCCGCACACAGGCACTGGGGCACAGAAAGAGCCCGCACACAGGCACTGGGGCACAGAAAGAGCCCGCACACAGGCACTGGGGCACAGAAAGAGCCCGCACACAGGCACTGGGGCACAGAAAGAGAGGAGCTTGCCCAGGTGGATTGGTGGAAGATACTAGCAGGGATGACAGCAGAGCAGAGATGGCTGAGAGTTCTGGGAATAGTTCAGGAGGCACAGGATAGATATGTCCCACAGAGGAAGAAGTTCTCAGATGGCACGGGTTGACAACCATGGCTGACAAAAGAAGTTAAGGACTGCAAAAAAGCCAAGGAAAGGGCATACAAGGTAGCAAAAGTGAGTGCGAAGTCAGATGATTGGGAAACTTTTAAAAACCAAAAAATACCACAAGACGATAAGACATAGGAGCAGAATTAGTCCATTCAGCCCACCTAGTCTGCTCTGCCATTTCATCCCGGATGTCTGATCCCGGATCCCACTCAACCCCATAGACCTGCCTTCTCGTCATATCCTTTAATGCCTTGACCAATCAGGAAACTATCATTTTCCACCATAAATATATACATGGCCTTGGTCTCCACCGCAGTCTGTGGCAGAGTATTCCATAGATTTACTACTGTCTGGCTAAAAAAAAAACCTCCTTTCCTAAAGGGTTACCCCTCAAGTTTGTGGCTGTGCCCTCTAGTTCTGGATACTCCCAAAAGGCAACAAAAAAGGCTATACGAAGGGATAAGATGAAATATGAGGGCTGACTAGTCAATAATTTAAAGCAGCATACCATAAGTTTTTTAACGAGTAAAAGGAAGATGAGAGCTGATATTGAACCAGTAGAAAATGATGACAGTGATGTGGTAATGGGGCAGCAAAGAAATGGCAGATGAACTTAATGAGTTAAAAACAAGACAAAATCTGCAGATGCTGGAAATCCGAGCAACACACACAAAATGCTGGAGGAACTCAGCAGGCCAGGCAGCATCTATGAAAAAAAGTACAGCCCAAAACATCGACTATACTTTTCTCCACTGAGTGTTGCAGTCAATTATTAAGGATGAACTTTTGAGGTACTTCGAGACTAATGATAAATTAAGTCAAAGTCAGCATAGTTTCTGTAAAGGGAAATCTTGCCTTACAAATCTGTTGGAATTCTTCAAGAAAGTAACAAGCAGAGTTAGACAGTAGATGTCATTTACTTGCATTTTCAAAAGGTATTTAATAAGGTGCCACACATGAGGCTGCTTAACAAGATGGCATTACAGGACAGCTACTGGCACGAATAGAGGAATGGCTGACAGGCAGGAGGCAGTGAGTGGGAATAAAAGGGGCCTTTTCTGGTTGGCTGCTGGTGATGTGGAAGATGGAATAAAGTGCTCGGAAATGTATGATAATACAGCTTGGTAGAAGGAACAATAGTACAGACTATCATCTAATTGGGGAGAAAATTCAAACATCAGAGGTGCAGAGGAACTCAGGAGTCCTCGTGCAAGACTCCCAGAAGATGAATTTACAGATCGAGTCTGTGGTAAGGAAGGCAAATCCAATGTAGGCATTTCTTTCAAAGGGAATCGAATGTACAAGCAAGGAGATAATGCTGAGCCTTTATAAGAAACCAGTCAGGCCACACATGGGAGTATTGTCAACAGTTTTGGGCCCCTTATCTCAGAAAGGATGTATTGTCATTGGACAGAACCCAGAGAAGGTTCACGATAATGATTCCAGAAATGAAGCGGTTAGCATATGAGGAGCATTTGGCAGCTTTGGGCTTGTACTGTTTGGAATTTAGAAGTACGTGGGGGATCTCATTGAAATCTACCAAATGTTGAAAGAACTAGATAGGGTGTATGTGGAGAGGATGTTTCCTATGGTGGGGTTATCCAGAACTAGATGGTACAGACTCAAAATTGAGAGGCAACCTCTCAGAACAGGAGGAGGAATGTTTTTTAGCCAAAAAGTGGTGAAACTGTGGAATAATCTGCCACAGACTGCGATGGAGGCCAAGTCTGTCGGTATATTCAAAACAGAAGTTGATAGTTTCCTGATTAGGCAGGGCGCCAAGGGATTTCAAGGAGAATTAAAGGTTATGGGGAAAAGGCAGGTAGGTGGAGATGAGTCCATGGCTGGACCAGCCATAATGTTATTGAATGGTGGAACAGGCTCGACAGGCCAGATGGCCTACTCCTGCTCCTATATCTTATGTTCTTATGGTGAGAGGGCAGGTGTAAAGGGGTTGAATGGTATCCGGGATCAGTCATAATGAAATGGTGAGAAGATCGATGGGCTGAATGGACTAATTCTGCTCCTATGTCGCATGGTGTGAGAGCCCACAGCCGGGGGCACGGGCACGGCGACAGCCCACAGCCATGGGCACGGTGAGAGTCCACAGCCTACAGACACGGGCACGGGGGCACGGCGAGAGCCCACAGCCGACAGACACGGGCACAGGGGCACAGCAAGAGCTCACAGCCTACAGACATGGACACGGGGACACAGCGACAGCCCACAGCCCAAAGACACAGGCACGGGGGCATGGCGAGAGCTCACAGCCTACAGACACGGTGAGAGCCCACAGCCTACAGACACGGGCATGGGGGCACAGTGAGAGCCCACAGCCTACAGACATGGGCATGGGGGCACAGCGAGAGCCCACAACCTAAAGACGCGGGCACGGGGGCATGGCGAGAGCCCACAACCTACAGACACAGGCACGGTGAGAGCCCACAGCCTACAGACACGGGCATGGGGGCACAGCGAGAGCCCACAGCCTACAGACACGGGCACGGCGAGAGCCCACAACCTACAGACACGGGCACGGCGAGAGCCCACAACCTACAGACACGGGCACGGGGGCACGGCAAGAGCTCACTGCCTACAGACACGGACACGGGGGCACGGCGACAGCCCACAGCCTACAGACACAGGCACGGGGGCACGGCAAGAGCCCACAGCCTACAGACACGGGCACGGTGAGAGCCCACAGCCTACGGGCACGGGGGCACGGCGAGAGTCCACAGACTACAGACACGGGCACGGGGGTACAGCGAGAGCCCACACGCACTGGAGCATGGCGAGAGCCCACAGCCTACAGACACGGGCACGGGGACATGGCAAGAGCCCACACACACGGGAGCACAGCAAGAGCCCCCACACAGAACTCAAGATCACTTCATCAAGTCCTGATGAAGAGTCTAGCTTTAAATATACTCAATGACTTGGCCACCACAGCTGCCTATAGCAATGAATTCCACAGATTCACCACCTTCTGGCTCAAGAAATTCCTCCTCATCTCTATTCTAAACAGATGTCCTGCTATTCTGAAGCTGTGCTCTCTAGTCCCAGACTCTCCTACTACAGGAAACATCCTTTCCACATCCACTCCATCGAGGCTTTCAATGCTCAATAGTTTTCAATGAGATCCCACCCCCTCCCATTCTTCTAAACTCCAGCGAGCAGAGGCCCAGAGCCATTAAACGTTCCTCAGACATTAAAACCTTTCATTCCCTGAATCAATCTCGTGAACCTCCTTATGCCAGCACATCTTTTCTTAGATATGGGACCCAATACTTCTCACAATACTCCAAGGGCATCCTGACCAATGCCTTATGAAGTGTCAGCATCACATCCATGTTTTTATATTCTAGTCCTCTTGAAATAATGGCCAACATTGCATTTCCTTTCCTCACCACCGACTCAACCTCCAAATTAACCTTTAGAGAACCCTGTACGAGAGGAAGAAGCTGTTACTTCTTAAATGTATCTAATGTCCCTTCCTGCCTCAGGCACTTCCCTCTGGCAGTTGGTTGCCTATATCCAGCACCTTCTGTGTTATACGTTGCCCCTCAGGTTCCCATTACGCTTTCCCCCCCAACCTTACTTCTGTATCTAATTCGTGATTCCCCAACCCTGGCCAAAGGACTGTTCACCCCATCTCTGTCCATCATGGTTTGATACATCTTGAGAAGTCTCCAATGCTTGAAGTAGGAAGCAACACAGGAGACTCTGCAGACGCTGAAAATCCAGAGTAATACATTCAAAATGCTGGAGGAATTCAGCGGTCAGAAAAATAAACAGTCACCATTTTGGGCTGAAATTCTTCATGAAGTCCTGATGGTGTTGACTGTTTATTCATTTCCCAACATGCTGCCTCACTTGCTGAGTTCCTCCAGCATTTTGTATGTTACTGCGGCACTTTAACTGTCTCCCCACCCGCCTATGTTGCACACAGCTCGTCTAGTATCTGACATGTCCATGCTGGTAAAGCGAATATCTGTTGCTGGACTCTCCCCTGGAATAAGTTGTTTATTCTGATTAATCCCAAAATTAAAGACAAATGCCCTCTCACCAAAATAGGAAAAAAAAACAAGCTAGTAGGGTGTGGGTGAGGATAGTTTGCAAAGGGTTAACAAAGTGAAGGTAACTGACAAAGGCAGGAAACAGAGTGACATGGGTTCATATGGGATTAATGAGGCTCATTCTTGGAGTGACATAAATTCACAAGGGATCAGTGATGTTGGTTCATGTGGGGCTAATTGGGTCATTCTTGGAGTGACGCTGGTTCATGATGGGTTAAATGGCACAGTGACAGTTCACAGGAATTATTGGGATACAGTGATGCTGGTTCACAAGGGGTTAACAGGGCAGAATGTTGCTGGCTCACATGGGGTCATTGGGGCAAGGTACTGAAGTTGGTACATGTGGGGTTAATGGGGCACTGCCTAAAGTGATGCAGTTCATAAGGGGTTAAAATGGCACAGCGATTGGTTCACATGGGATTAATGGGAAACAGTGAGGCTGGTACAAAAGAGGTTAACAAAACGGAGGGTGGGTTCACGTAGGATTATTGGGTAAGGCAGAGGTTGGCTCATGTGGGGTTAAAAAGGCAGTTCCTAGCGTGACGCTGGTTCGCAAGGGGTTAACAAGGCACAGTGACGTTCGTTCACGTAAGGTTAACCAGGCAGAGCAGTGTTGTAGGTTAACAGAGCAGTGAGGAAACTTGATACCCACCCAGACAGCACATCTGTGTCAGTAGGTAATGGTTAATATCCCTCTCCTTGGTGTAGCTGCACCACGCTGACAGCTCTAGCCTCTGCCCGCTCCACATGGTGTCCCGTACCCAGCAGCAGCGGGCTTCCGATACAGATCACTCCCCACCGGGTCTGCTCACACAATCCCGCGGCGAGCAGTACGAACAACACTCTGTCCGATGACACACCCATCTACAAACCAACTATCCCCAGCCGGGCCTCAGCGAACAGCCACACCCTCCACACGGCATAGCGGACTCTGAACCTTGGCTCAGCCAACACCCACGGCACACTACGCTGTTAAAAGGGCAACGACACCAGTCACTCTCAACACCAGAATCCCCTCATCAACCGATTAGCAGCGGGAATCCAGGGCGAGGAACGACAGCGGGGACGGGAGGATAGTGGGGGAGAGGGAGAGTCCATAAGACCATCAGACAGAGGAGCAAGTTTAGACCCTTCAGCCAGCGAGTCTGCTCCACCATTCCACCATGGCCGATCCCACTCAACCCCATAAACAGGCCTAAAACCGCCAAATGCTCCTCATATGTTAACCCTTCATTCCCGGGATCATCCTCGTGAACCTCCTCTGGAACTTCTCCAATGACAATACATCTTTTCAGAAGTATGGGGCCCAAAACTGTTGACAATACCACAAGTGCAGCCTGACTAGTGTCTTATAAAGCCTCAGTATTATCTCCTTGCTTTTATGTTCTATTCCCCTTAAATAAATGCCAACAATGCATTTGCCTTCTTGATCAAAGATTCAAGCTGTGAATTAACCCGCTAGGACTCCGAAGTCCCTCTGCACCTCTGATGTTTGTATTTTCACTCCACTTAGATAATAGTCTGCACTATTGTTCATTTTACCAAAATGCATTCTCGTACATTTTCCAACATTGTATTCCATCTGCCACTTTTTTTGCCAATTCCAATTTGTCTAAGTCCATCTGCAATCACATTGCTTCCACAGCACTACCTACCCCTCCACCTATCTTCATATCATCTGCAAACTTTGCCACAAAGCCATCAATTCCATTATCTAAATCAATGACATAGAATGTGAAAAGCAGGGGTCCCAAGACAGACCCCTGAGGAACACCACTAGTCACTGGCAGCCAACCAGAAAAGGCCCCTTTTATTCCCACTCACTGCCTCCTGCCTGTCAGCCATTCCTGTATCCATGCCAGTATCTTTCCTGTAACACCACAGGATTTTATCTTGTTAAACAGCCTTATGTGTGGCAGCTTATCAAATGCTTTCTGAAAATCCAAGTAAATGACATCTGCTGCCTCTCCTTTGTCCACGCTGCTTGTTACTTCCTCAAAGAACATTAGCAGATTTCCCTTTACAGAAACCATGCTGACTTTGACTTACTTTATCATCAGTCTCCAAGTACCCCAAAAGCTTATCCTTAATAACAGACCCCAACACTTGCCCAACCACCAAGGATAGGCTACCTGGCCTATAATTTCCTTTCTTTTGCCTTCCTCCCCTCAAAGAGTGGAGTGACATCTGAAATCTTCCAGTTCTGTGGGACCATGCCAGAATCAAGTGATTCTTGAAAGATCATGACCAATGGATCCATTATCTCTTCAGCAACCTCTCCCAGGGTTCTGGGGCGTATTCCATCTGGCCCAGGTGACTTATCCATCTTAAGTTTGCCTAGCACTTTTTCTTTTGTAAAGCAATGGCACTCATTCCTGCTCCCTGACACTCGTGGACCTCTGGCACACTGGCAGTTTTCCACAATGAAGACTGCCACAGATGCAAGGCACCCATTAAGTTCATCTGCTATTTTTTTGTCAATCATTACTACATAACTAGCATCATTTTCCAGTGGTCCAATATTAACTTTCACCTCCATTTTACTCTTCATATAACTGAAAAACCTTTGTATTATTGGCTAGTTTTCCCTCATATTTCATCTTTTCCCTTATAGCTTCTTAAGTTGCCTTTTGTTGGATTTCCTTGACTGTTACATAGTCCCTAACTTCCCTTGTCAGCCATGGTTGCCTACCCCTGCCACGTGAGAACAATTTCTTTTTGTAGGACATATCTATCTTGTGTCTTCTGAACTATTCCCAGAAACTTTAGCCACCTTGGCTCTGCCGTCATCCCTGCCAGTATTCTCCTCCAATCCAGCTGGGCAAGCTCTTCTCTCATGCCTCTGAAATTCCTTTTATTCCATTGCAATACTGAAACACGTGAGTTATGCTTGTCCCTCTCAAACTGCAGAGTGAATTCAATCATATTATGATCACTACCTCCTTGGGGTTCCTTTACATTGAGCTCCCTCATAAGTTCTGGGTTACTGTACAACACCCAATCTAAGAGAGCATTGCCCTGAGTAGGCTCAAGCACAAGCTGCACGAAAAAGGCACCTCCTAGGTACTCAACAAATTCCCTAACTTGTCACCCAATACCAACCTGATTTTACCAAACTCCTTGCAAATTCAAGTGACCTATTTCAATTGTGTCATTACCCTTATTGCATGCCTTTTCCAGCTCCCTTTGCAACCTCAACCCCACATCTTGGCTGCTATTTGGAGGCCCACATATGATTCCCATAATGGCTTTTTTAGAAACATAGAAACACAAGACAGGCTCTTTGGCCCTCAAAGCTGTGTCGAACATGTCCTTACCTTAGAAATTACCTAGGCTTACCCATAACCCTCTATTTTTCTAAGCTCCATGTACCTATCCAGGAGTCTCTTAAAAGACCCTATTGTTTCTACCTCCACTGCCGGCAGCCCATTCCAGGCACTCACCACTCTCTGCGTAAAACACTTACCCCTGACATCTCCTCTCTCTGTACTTATTTCCAAGCACCTTATCACCCTCTCATGTCAGCAATTTCAGCCCTAGGAAAAAGCCTCTGACTATCCACACGATCAATCCCTGTCATCATCTTGTACACATCTATCAGGTCACCTCTCATCCTCTATCGCTCTAAGGAGAAAAGGCCAAGTTCACTCAACCTATTCTCAAAAGGCATGCTCCCCAATCCGTGCAACATCCTTATAAATATCCTCTGCACCCTTTCTATAGTTTCCACATCCTTCCTGTAGTGAGGCGACCAGCAATGAGCTCAGTACTCCATATGGGGTCTGATCAGGGTCCTGTATAGCTGCAATGTTACGTCTCTGCTCTTAAACTCAATCCCACGGTTGATGAAGGCCAATGCACTGTATGCCTTCTTAACCACGGAGTCAACCTGCGCAGCAGCTTTGAGTGTCCTATGGATTCAGACCCCAAGATCCCTCTGATCCTCCACACTGCCATTAATGAGATATTCTACCATCAT
The DNA here is from genome assembly GCF_963921235.1 of Mobula hypostoma. NCBI lineage: Eukaryota > Metazoa > Chordata > Chondrichthyes > Myliobatiformes > Myliobatidae > Mobula > Mobula hypostoma. Next base: position 232,093,082 of record NC_086099.1, on the reverse strand, counting down.
ATTTGACCTACCAAAATGAACCACCTCACACTTATCTGGATTGCACCCCATCTGCCACTTCTCAGCCCAGTTTTACATCCTATCAATGTCCCGCTGTAACCTCTGACAGCCCTCCACACTATCCACAACACCTCCAACCTTTGTGTCATCAGCAAATTTACCAACCCATCCCTCCACTTCCTCACCCAGGTCATTTATAAAAATCACAAAGAGTAAGGGTCCCAGAACAGATCCCTGCGGCACCTTACTGGTGACAGACCTCCATGCAGAATATGACCCGTCTACAACCACTCTTTGCCTTCTGTGGGCAAGCCAATTCTGGATCCACAAAGCAATGTCCCCTTGGATCCCATGCCTCCTTACTTTCTCAATAAGCCTTGCATGGGGTACCTTATCAAATGCCTTGCTGAAATCCATATACACTACATCTACTGCTCTTCCTTCATCAATATGTTTAGTCACATCCTCAACAAATTCAAACAGGCTCGTAAGGCATGACCTGCCCTTGACAAAGCCATGCTGACTATTCCTAATCATATTATGCCTCTCCAAATGTTCATGAATCCTAACTCTCAGGATCTTTTCCATCAACTTACCAACCACTGAAGAAAGACTCACTGGACTATAATTTCCTGGGCTATCTCTACCCCCTTTCTTGAATAAGGGAACAACATCCGCAACTCTCCAATCCTCTGGAATCTCTCCTGTCCCCACTGATGATGCAAAGATCATTGCCAGAGGCTGAGCAATCTCTTCACTCACCTCCCACAGTAGCCTGGGGTACATCCCATCCAGTCCCGGTGACTTATCCAACTTGATGCTTTCCAAAAGCTCCAGCACATCCTCTTCCTTAATATCTACATGCTCAAGCTTTTCAGTCCACTGCAAGTCATCCCTACAATTGCCAAGATCCTTTTCCATAAAGAATACTGAAGCAAAGTATTCATTAAGTACCTCCGCTATCTCCTCCAGTTCCATACACATTCTTCCACTGTCCCACTTAATTGGTCCTATACTCTCGAATCTTATCCTCTTGCTCTTCACATACTTGTAGAATGCCTTGGGGTTTTCCTTAATCCTGTACACCAAAGCCTTCTCATGGCCCCTTCTGGCTCTCCTAATTTCTTTCTTGAGCTCCTTCCTGCTAGCCTTATAATCTTCTAGCTCTCTATCATTACCTAGTTTTTTTGAACCTTTTATAAGCTCTTCTTATCTTCTTGACTGGACTTAAAACAGCCTTTGTACACCACCGTTCCTGTACCCTAACATCCTTTCCCTGTCGCATTGGAATGTACCTGTGCAGAACCTCAAGTAAATATCCCCTGAACATTTGCCACATTTCTTCCGTACATTTCCCTGAGAACATCTGTTTCCAATTTATGCTTCCAAGTTCCTGCCTGATAGCCTCATATTTCCCCTTACTCCAATCAAACGTTTCCCTAACATATCTGTTCCTATCCCTCTTCAATGCTATGCTAAATGAGATAGAATTGTGGTCACTATCGCCAAAATGCTCTCTCACTGAGAGACCTGACACCTGACCAAGTTCATTTCCCAATACCAGATCAAGTACAGCCTCTCCTCTTGTTGGCTGATCTACATATTGTGTCAAGAAACCTTCCTGAACACACCTAACTCACTCCACCCCATCTAAACCCCTCACTCTAGGGAGATGCCAATCAATATTTGGGAAATTAAAATCTCCCACCACAACAACTCTGTTATTATTACCCCTTTCCTGAATCTGTCTCCCTATCTGCTCCTCTTAACTCCCTTGCAGTTTCGTAACACCACCCAGAAAAATTCAACATTCACTGACTCAATGTCACCTCTTTCTAAAGATGTAATTCCATCTCTTACCAACAGAACCACACCACTACCTATGGCTTCCTGCCTGCCCTTTTGATACCAAGTATATCAAAGGAAGCGGACATGGAAGGGCGAGGACGGAAGTTGGGAGGGGAGAGAACTGTTCACAACACCCACTACTGGGGAGATGGCAAGGGGGGATGGAGGTACTCCTCTTTCCAAACCAGGCAAGAACCATTCACACCACCATTCTGGGGGAGATGGGGAGGGGGGATGGAGGCACTCTTCTCTCCAGACCAGGAGAGAACTATTCACACCACTCACTGCTGCCTCCACCAACACCAGTCCGCGTGCAGGCTGGAGAGGAATGAACGTGTCTCTGGTCACACAATGAGCAGCAGGACACTGTACCCAACAACAACATGATCTATCTGAGCACACGGCCCAGACACTGGTCCCAGGTTTAACTCTCATTGGGTAAATCGACTCCCTAACACTATCTGTGATCTCCTCTCACCACTTGGAGTACAATGTGCAATTCTGGTCATCCCATTATGGGATGTGGAGAGAGTGCAGGTGAGTTTTGCCAGGATGTTAACTGGATGAGAGAGTATGAACTATGAGGAAAGGTTGGAGACATTTGGAATTTTGCTCTGGACTATCAGAGACTGATGGGAGTCATCATAGTTGATAGCGTAAACAGCCAGAGTCCTTTCCCCAGGATAAAAATGTCAAACTAGAAGGCAAGCATTTAAAGTGAGATGAAAGAAGTTTCAAAGGAGATGTGCAGGCAAGGTTTTTTTATACAGAGAACGGTGAGCACCTGGAATGTGGTCAAGTGTGACATTTAGACAGACTTGGAATAGAGGGATACGGATCATGTGCAGGCAGAAGGGATTAGATTAATTTGGCATTAAGGTCGGCACTATCATCATGGGTGAAGTGCCTGGTGACTGTGCCGTATTGTACCGTTCCCTATGATATCAGTAGACATGGTAGGGAGCCAGAATGTTTCTGATGCAGAACTAGATGCGTGTTGCCTTGAGGGAGCGGATCAACGGAGAGAAATTGTTCACACCATGAGTAGTCAGTGGAGGCAAGAACAGCAACAACATCTGGAGAGGTACTGCGACTCATATTGCACAGAACCAGGCCCTTCGGTCCAACTGGCCCTTGCCCACCATGATAGCCCATCCAAGTTAGACACATTTGGCAGCATGTAGCCCGAAACCTGTTCAATCACGAGTTGTTCTCTTTACTAAAGAAATTTTTATAACTATACTAAGGGGAGAAGAGTAAGGCCATCGATGGATATGGGATAAGAATTGGGACTAGCTCATAAACACAGATTTTGCAGATGCTAGAAATCCAGAGTAAGACATACAAAATGCATCTAGGAAAATGAATAAACAGTTGAAGTTTCATGGTGAGATCCTTCTTCAAGAGTGGAAAGGAAAGGGGAAGGTGCCAGAATAAAAAAAGTGGGGTATAGGAGGAGGATAGCTAGAAGGTGATAGGCGAAGGGTAGGAAAGGTAAAAGGCTGCAGAGAAAGGAATCTGACAGGACAGGAGAGTGGACCATAGGAGAAAGGGTAGGAAGGGCACCAGAGGGAGGTGATAGGTAGGTAAACAGAAGGGGTAAGATGCCAGAAAGGAGAATAGAAGAGGGAAGGGATGGGAATTTTCTTTTACTGGAAGGAGAAATCAACATTGATGTCATCAGCTTAGAGGCTACCCGGACAGAATACCAGACCATAAGCCCACAAGAGATAGGAGCAGAATTAGGCCATTCAGCCTACTAAGTCTGCTCCAGCATTTCATCATGGCTGATCCATTTTCTCTCTCATCTCATTCCCCTACCTTTGCAACCTAATTAAGAACCTATCAACTCCCACCCAGTGAGTTGGCCTCCACAGCTGGAAAATGAGGAGTTGCTCCTCCATCTTGAGAGTGGCAAAGAGAAGAGGCCATGGACCAACATGTCGAATGGCATTGGGGTTAAAAATTAAAACAGTTGGCCCTCCAGAAGTTCCACTTGTGGCAGATGGAGCAGAGGTGCTCAACAAAGCATTCCCCAAATTTAGGACGGGTCTGAGCAATGTGGAGGTGGCTACATCAGACACAATAGACGACTGCAACAGATTTGCAGGTGAAGTGTTGCCTCCCCTGGAAGCACTGTTTCGGGCCCTGAATGGAGATGAGGGAGGTGGTGGATAGGCAGGTGTATCATTTCAGTCAGTTGCAGGGATAGTGCTGGGAGGTAGATTTAGAGGGGATGACGAATAGACAAGGGAATCATGAAGGGAGTGATCCCTCTGAAAAGCAGAGAATTGGGAAGGAGGTAAAGATGTGCTTGATGGTAGGATCCCTTTGGAGATGGAAGACATGGCTTGCTGAGAATGATGTGTTGGATGTAGAGGCTCATGGGGGGGGATGGGGTGCATAAGGGCAAAAGGAACTCTACCCCTGTTATGAAGCTGGGAAGATGGGGTGAGCACAATGTCCGGGAAATGCAGGAGATACGGTTGACGGCAGTGTCATTATTGGAAGATAACCAGGATGGTTGGCATGGGCACTGCAGGTCAAAGGGCCTGTGACTGTCTTCACTAATCTTTTGAACCCTTACTACAAATCTATGCCCTCTAGATTTAGAAATGTGTGCTATGGGAAGAGGTCTCCCAACTATCGAACAAGCTCTGCTTTCAATCTCATCCACTCCAAGGAAAGTAATCCCAGATTATTCATTCTCCCTTGATAACTCAATTACTCCATCCCGGGTGAAGCTTCGAGTCGCTCCATCCCAAGCAGCGTCCTGGGGAATGTTCTCTACACCCTCTCTATCACCATCATTTCTTTCCTATGGTGTGGTGACCAGAATGATACATAATGCTTCAGCTGCATGCGGTCTATATCCGCCCCAATCTCTGCACATGATCTGAATCACCTCACCACCAATCTCTGCACGTGGTGCATAGGGTTCTGAAAGAGGTAGTGGTAGAGCCTGTGGAGGCATTAGTAATGATCTTTCAAAACTCGTTACACTCTGGCATGATGCCAGACGACTGGAAACTTGCAAATGTCACTTCACTCTTCAAGAAAGGAGGAAGGCAGCAGAAAGGAAATTATAGACCACTTAGCCTGACTTCAGTGGTTGGGAAGATGTTGGAGTCAATTGCTAAGGAGTACTTGGTATCACAGGATATGATAGGACAAAGTCAGCATAGTTTCCTCAAGGTAAAATCTTGTCTGACAAACCTGTTGGAATCCTTTGAGGAGATTACAAGTAGGATAGATAAAGGGGATGCAGTGGATGTTGTATATTTGAACTTTCAGAAGACCTTTGACAAGGTGCCACACATGAGGCTGCTTACCAAGATAAGAGCCCATGGTATTTCAGGAAAGTCACTGGCACGGTTAGAGCACTGGTGATTGGTAGGAGGCAGTGAGTGGGAATAAAAGGATCCTTTTCTGGTTGGTTGCCAGTGACTGGTGGTGTTCCAGAGGGGTCGGTACTGGAACTGCTATGTTTCACACTGTTTGTCAATGATTTAGATAATGGAATTGCTGGCTTTGGGGCATGAAGACAGTGCTGAGGAAGCAATGTGATTGCAGCAGAACTTTGACAAATTGGAAGAATGGGCTGATGGAATAGCCTGTGGGGAAATGTATGATAACGCATTTTGGTAAAAGCAACAATAGTGCAGACTATTAATAAAATGGGGAGAACGTTCAAACATCAGAGGTGCAGAGGGACCTAGGAGTCCTCAAGCAAGACTCCCACAAGGTTCATTTACAGGTTGAGTCTGTGCTAAAGAAGGCAAATCCAATGTTGGTATTTATTTCAAAGGGAATAGAATATAAAAGCAAGAAGGTAATGCTGAGGCTTTATAAGACAATAGTCAGGCCACACTTGGAGTAGTCAACAGTTTTGGGCCACATCTCTCAGAAAGTATGTGTTGTGGTTGGAGACAGTCCAGAAGAGGTTCACAAGGATAATTCCAGGAACGAAGGGGTTAACATATGAGCGCGTTTGGCAGCTTTGGGCCTGTACTCACTGGAATTTAGAAGAATATGGGGGGGCGGGGTTGAATCTCATTGAAACCTTCCGAATATTGAAAGGATGAGATAGGTGGATGTGGAGAGGATGTTTCCTATGGTCGGGTTATCCAGAACGAGAGGACACAGCCTCAAAACTGTGGGGCGACATTTTAGAACAGAGGTAAGGAAGAATTGTTTTAGCCAGAGAGTGGTGAATCTGTGGAATGCTCTGCTACAGACTGCAGTTGAGGTCAAGTCCATGAGTATCTTTAAGGAGAAAGTTGGTCGTTTCCTGATCGGTCAGGGCATCAAAGGATATGGCGAGAAGGCAGGTGTGTGGGGTTGAGTGGGATCTGGGTTCAGCTGTGATGGAATGGCACGGCACACTAAATGGGCTGAATGGCCTAATTCTGTTCCTATGTCTTATGATCTGGCGAGAAGGCAGGTGTATGGAGATCAGCCATGATAGAATGATGGAGCAGACTCGATGGGATGAATGGCCTAATTTTGCACCTGTGTCTTATGGTCTAATCTCTGCACATGCTCGGTATCGATCCGCCTCAATCTCTGCACGTGTTCCCCATTAGCCCCCCCAATCTCTACACCTGGTCCGTATCGTCCCCCAATCTCTACACCTGGTCCGTATCGTCCCCCAATCTCTGTAAGTGATCCGTATCCCCAATCCCTGCACATGGTCCGTATCTTCAATCTCTGCACGTGTTCCATATCAGGCCCACCCAATCTCTACACCTGGTCTGTATCATCCCCCAATCTCTGCACGTGGTCCGTATTATCCCCCAACCTCCACATGTGGTCTGTATCACCCCCAATCTCTACATCTGGTCCGTATCATCCCCCATTCTCTACATCTGGTCCATATCATCCACCATTCTCTGTACGTCATCCGTATCATCTCCCAATCTCTGAACATGGTCCGTATCATCTCCCAATCTCTGCATGTGGTCCATATCCCCATTCTCTGCACATGGGCCATATCAGCCCCCTCCAATCTCTTCACGTAGCCCGTATCACCCCCCCCCAAACTCTACACATGGTCCATATCATCCACCAATGTCTACACGTGGTCCGTATCCCCAATCTCTTAGATAGGGTACATGCACAGTCTTGTCTCCCAGCATTTAGAAATTATGAGCTAAAGTGCAGAGGTTTAAGGTGAAAGGGGAGAGATTAAATAGGAGTCTGAGAAGCAACTGGCTTCATCAGTCTGTGACATTGATTATAAGAGTCAGGAACTCATGTTGCAGCTGTACAAACATCTAGTTAGATCACCCTTGGAGTATTGTGTGCAGTGCTGGTCAGAACGTGGGGGCTTTGGAGAGGGTGCAGAAGAGATTCACCAGGATGCTCCCTGGTTTGAAGGGCATGTGCTATTACAAAACACTGGACAAACCTGGGTTGTTTACTCTGCCAACAGCAGAGGCGAGGGAAGATCTGACAGACGTTTAGAAAATTTGAGGAGAGAGAGGTCGTCAAGTGGATATCTATTTCCCAGGATTGAAATGTTAAATACTAGAGGACATAGCTTTAAGGTGAGAGGGGACAGTTTAGAGGAGATGTGCAGAGCAGTGTACTTTTGTACAGAGAGTTGTGAGTGAGCAGGCTGCCAGGGTTGGTGGTGGAGCCAAGGGGTACACTTGCGACACTTTCAGAACAAATCCTGATGAAGGGTCTTGATCCAAAATGTCAACTGTCCATTTCCTGCCTAACCCACTGAGTTCCTCCAGTGTGTGTGTGTGTGTGTGTGACTTCAAAATGCAGTATCAGTCCCCTCTTGTATCTCAACTGAGTACCGGAGTTAGGACGTCATGGCTCAATGGTACAAGACATTATTGAGGCCATGCTCACAGCAGCACACAAGAAATGCAGGAGGAACTCAGCTGGTTGGGAAATAAATAGTCATCATTTCAGGCTGAGACCCTTCATCAGGAGCATTGTGTCACCCCCGTTATCAAATGATGTGTCCATCTGGAAAAGGTGCAGAAACATTATGTTCCCAGGACTGGAGGGTTTGAGGTATTGGAGGGGCTGAACTGTCTGGGTCTGTTTTCCCAGGAGCGAAGGAGGCTGAGGGGTGATCTTATTCTAATTCATAAATTCATTAATAAATAACAGCATTTAGCACATTTGGATGTGTTAAACACAATAGGAAAGATGGGCCAAATGTGGGTACTCATGTAGACAACTAGGTTTGTATGGACAAGCTGGGTCTGTATTGTATGACCGTGACTTTCCCCATCCCTGAGTCTTACACACAAAGGCTGTTGAATCCGCTTCCACTGTGCTTTCAGGCTGCATCCCCAGGCAGCACAAGATGCCACACAAATCCTGCACAACTACTTCTCACCCTGCTCCACCAACTCTCTTTCCCTGCCTTCACTCCACCTGAGACTCCCTCATTCTGCTCTTGTCCAATAAGCAGCCAGAGACGACACAGGTTTAAGGTGCTAGGAAGTAGGTACAGAGGAGATGTCAGGGGTAAGTTTTTTACGCAGACTGGTAAGTGCGTGGAATGGGCTGCCGGCAACGGTGGTGGAGGCGGATACGATAGGGCCTTTAAAGAGGCTCCTGGAGCTTAGAAAAATAGAGGGCTATGGGTAACCTGAAGTAATTTCTAAGGTAAGTACATGTCCGGCACAGCTTTCTGTGTTTCTCACCCCACCTTCTGTTACCAATTCGTTCACAGCACAACTCACCCCCTGCCTGCACAAAGATTTTCAATCACTGCTTGCATCGTCGTTTTAAGAAGCCCCCATCCCCACTATGTTTACAGCCCTTTTAAGCAGGTTCACACAAAGCATAGAGCACTTTTAAGCAGATCGCATATGGTATATTTACCAAATAGGCTGATAGGTTCTTGATTAATCAGGGAGTCAAAGGTTACGGGGAGAAGGCAAGGGAATGGGGTTGAGAGGGATAATAAATTTTCCATGATGGAATGGTAGAACTGGTTTGAAGGGCCGAATGTCCACATTCGGCTCCGATGTATTTCCATGGTATACATAGTCCTTTTAAACCGGTCCCCACAATGTACAAAGCCCTTTTAAGCCAGTCTCCACAATACATAACCCTTTTAAGCGGTCCCCACTGTATATAACCCTTTTAAACCGGTTCCATTGGACGATAGCACGACAGGTTGTCATGGAGACGGACAACACACCGCTTCAATTTCCTTTGTTAAATGCCGAGTGTTTGCTTAAATCAGCTGATACTGGCTGCCGGTGGGCCCCACAGCCCTCCGCAGCTCGCCTGAGCACCCCGCCCACACCCTCCACCCTCCTTACCTGATCTCTGCCTCTGCCTCTTCCTCCAGTGCCAGACCACCAGCAGCGTGACAACATGTCCCACTACCACCAAAGAGGGCAAGAGCCGGCCTGTCGAACCGTGAGGCATGGGAGGATGTGTTACAGCCCGGAGAGGATCAGACTAGAGCGGCGGATCACTGGTCACCGGCAGGAGGAGTGGAGACTGCAGAGGAACTACGGGCCCTGCCCAGTGTCTGCAATGCAGCAAAGTCACCGACCCACACACGAAGGCAGTAGATCCAGGATAACCCAGGACACAGAGCACGGGAGAGACTGGCTGGCGACAGTGCCAAACCAAACACAGCACAATGTCAGCCTGAAGCCAGAGAGTGCGCTATCGACTCAAACCATCGCACACACCCCACACCCTCCGGCCAGCTCGATCTCTATCTGTCTCTCGGGCTCTTCCCCTCTGCAATTGTCCCGACGTCTACTACAGACTCTCCCTCTCCCTGAACTATCTATCCCTCCCTTTCTCTCTCTCTCCCCACTACCCCTACCTGAACTATCTATCTAACTCTCCCTCTCTTTCTCTCTCTCCCCACTACCCCTCCCTGAACTATCTCTCCCTTTTTCTCTCTCTCTCCCCCCACTACCCCTCCCTGTCCCGTCTCTCTCCTTTTCTCATCCTTTCCTTTTGTCCCCTCACCCCGACCTCTCCTCGCTACCTCGCTCTCCCAACCCCCTCCCTTTGGTCAACTTTCCTGCTGCTCCGTTTCACGGAGTTTATTGTGCTCGCTTTCCCTCACTCACACGCAGATCACAACCTGTTTTCATTACAGGTGTCACCTTTTCAGAGTAACCTATTCTTCCAAACCAGCACAGACGCCAGTAGTTCCCTGGCACCCAGCCAGAGGAGACGAGGAGGAGGCGACACGAGTATTTTAGGATAAGTTGCACTTTAGTTGCTGCCAGTAAATTCAAAACAGATGCCAACCCCACTCCATTTAAAACGAGAAAAGTATAGCCATCGCGTCAAGGTCATGGATACACCTACCAGGAATTAGCTTCATTCACCTCGACGCCTACAAGCCACAGATGTGGAGGCAGTAGGAAGGGACGAAGGAGGCAAAGAGCCGGAGAAAGAGAGGGGTACACAACTGCGGCTCCAATACGGGACAGAAGACCACAGACAGGAGCTGTGTTGTCCCCTGCGAGGGGCAGTGGTTATAAATACCCTCTGATTAAAGTCTGTACACATGAGAGCTCTGCTCAAGGACTTGGCAACACACTGACACTGAATCTGGCTGGAGTGAGCAGACAAGACACAGTAAGCCCCAAACACCAACCCCTCACACTCCACCGCACAACTCGCTCACACTCACCCCGACACACCGATACCTCACACTCACCCCGACACACTGATACATTCCTGAACTACTCAGACCCTTCAGCCCATCATAAGTGTGTGATAACCATTAAACTAACTCTCCTCTGCCCATACATGATCCACATTCTCTACACAAGATATCATGGTACTATCTGTTCAGAACATTCCAGGCACCCACCACTCACTGTGTAAGAAGACTTGCCCTGAACCTCTCCTTTGAAATTAACCCCTCTGACACAATCGTTGATGGTGTGTAGGATCAGTACAGCAATGTCAGACCAATTGGCCTTACAACAGTTGTGGAAAATGACTCACATCATATACTCTGTGCATGATTAGGCAGAGCCCTTAACTGCATATGATTACACAGACACCTGTCTGCATACAGTTACACAGAACCCTCTCTGCATAGAAATACACGGATCCCTGTCTGTGCAGTTACGTGGGCGCTCTCTGTGTACGACTACTTGGACCCCAAATTACCCATGACCTTACAGGTCACACTCAGTGCACAACTCATGACTTCAACTCAATGTATGGTTAAGCAAGCCCTTGTCTGCATAAGGATACGTGGGCTACATTCTGTGTATGGCTGCACAGACAGCAGTCTGGACATGATGACACACTCCCCCGCTCTGTGTACGATTCACAACTTCCACTCTGCGTACGGTTATATGGGCCCAGATATGCCTATGACCTACATCCCCTACTCTGAGTACGGCTACATGGATCCCTGTCTGCACACGATTACGTGTGTCCCTCACTGCCAATGACTTACATCTGAGTATGGTCACAGGGAACCCTCTCTGCATGCAAACACATCACACAGTCACCTCTCATTTGATTTTACATTCCTCATGAATGCTGACGAATCGTTGTAGGCTGTGACCAAATTCATAGAGCACCACGGCACATAAGAGCGATCTTCGAGACTCATTTGGAAATGCTGGGCCCAGCCTAACCATGTAACATCTTGCTCAGTCCCACACAATATTAGAGTGTAGTTCTGGGGAGTACAGGGTGGCTGCTATCTCTCTGCACTCTCTCCAAGACTTGCAAACCTTCCCCCGAAGCCAGGCAGCTCAACTGCATACAGAAACAAGAGAAAATCTGCAGATGCTGGAAATTGAAGCAACGCACTCTAAATGCTGAAAGAACTCAGCAGACCTCGCTGCCCGGCCTGCTGAGTTCCTCTGGCATTTTGTGTGTACAGCTGTATACAGGCCTCTTACTGAGACTGATCCTATGGTTCATAAAGTTTCCCATCATAGAGACGTTCGAGGGGGTTTAGATAGGTACAGGGATGTACAGAGGCATATGGACATAGTGTAGGCAGAAGGGATTAGTTTAGGTCGGTCCTCTGGGACCTTGTGTGTCTCTTTCTGCACCTCTTGCCCTGTCCTGCGCCTGAGTGAGCAGTGCATATCTCCCCCTCCGCCCTGTTCCTGTATCATCTCTCCTCAGTCTCCCTGCGATACTTCCCTATTCCTCAATGTCAAACAGCCACCTGTTCACCCATTTTTTATTTAATTAAGTTTCCGGATCTGGGTGTCACTGGTAACACCCACGTTTTCTACTCTGGTTGGCTGGGTGTCTCACCCAATGACTCCATGGGAGGGTGTGAAGTGACAGACTGGATCTCCACCCCAATGGCACAGTTAGCAGGAACTCTCCGAATGGTTTTTCTGTCCTTTGCACTTGTTGTTCAAAATAAAATTATTATCCATGTACATACATATCACCATATACAACCCTGAGATTCATTTTGATGCAGGCAATCACAGTAGAACAAAGATTCAACAGAATCAATGAAAAACGATCAATGTACAAAAGGCAAACTGCAAATTCAAAAATAAATATATCATCATTATTACAGACAGATCATCCTCATTATTAGATCAAAACCCCTATAAATACCCTGAAAGCAGGCGTGTCCACGCTCCAGTACACGGACAGGCTCAGCTTCCCATCAGTCTCCAGACTGAGGCCAACTAGGGACCACCAGCACTCGAAGACTTTCTCTCCAAAACACTAGACACCGATCACGGTGGTGTGTCCCGCACACACCTCACATACATGCACATTGATATGCACACTACCATGATAGGTGTACACACAGATTGAAAAGCCCACCAATCAGACTGTGTATGTAGGCAGCAGGTACGCGATTCCACCCCGCAACACGCACACAGGACACACACAAAAATCCTGTGATCACCTTCTCCTCTAACTCCACACTCCGCCCACCCCCCACACTGACCAAACCACCAGCAGCTCATAGCTTGGAGCAGGCTTCCACATATGGTTCATGGGGGGGTGGGGAACAGAAAGTGTGAAGGGGGGTTCAAGGAAAAGAAATGGAGGTTAGCGATCAGTAGAAGGGAGAGAAAGGGGGGAGAGGTGGGGGGAGTGAGGGGGAGAGGGAGGGGGAGAGGGAGGGGGAGAGGGAGGGGGGAGGGGGAGTGGAGAAGGGTGGAGAGGATTGAGGGGGAGAAGGGGGAAATGGAGAGGGGGAGAGAGAGGGGGGAGAATGGAGAGGTAGGTGAGCACATCACATGCACAGTGGGGATGGGGCAACATGCAGTCAGGGTCAGTGCTAACCTGGCAGAGTCCTGTCGAGCCTCGGCCCCAGCGGGGACCCTCTCTCTCTCAGATGGTTGAGTGGCCGATATTCCTGGCTGTCATGCCGGGCGGAGGAGGAGGAGGAGGAGGAGGAGGAGGAGGAGGAGGGAGTTGACTGAGTGCGTACCAGGCTGAGGGAGGCAGCAGGCCTGGTGAGGCTGTTACGGGATGCAGGCTGGTGCGGGAGGTGGGGTCCCAGCATCCGGCCTCGGGGCCTGGCCCTGGGTGTGGGCTGCAGGGGAGCTGGTATGACGTGAGGTGGGAGGTGGAGGTATTGCTGTAGGAAGACCAGGCCCTGCTCAGTCAGGTACCAGTAGTGATGCCTCCAGGTGAAGGTCTCGCGGACCAGGCCGCGGGAACGCAGGGAGCCCAGTGCACGTAGCACCTGCAGGTTGGAGGCACCATGCACCTCGGGGTGCTGAGAGTGAGGGCAGCGGGTGTCCTGGGCCACCAGCACCCCGTCCCTCAGTAGCACCTCATAGATAGCCCTCAGCTGGGGCAGGGGCATCAACATGCCTGCAACCATGGTGTGGGGCAGGCTGTGGATCAGCCGGGGTCTGGAGGGGGAGAGTCAGGGTCAGTGGAGGGCTCAGGGGAACCAGCCTAGCAGTGACTGACCAGCTGGGACTGGGCTATGGGGACTGAGCTGTGGAGGCAGGGAATGGACACAGCAGACACCTTGGGGCTCTGTTTAGTTCACGCCGGCTGGCTGAGGCACTGAATGAGCAGCAGGAAGAGCAGGAAAGCGGCCGCACGCTGACAGCTCAGCTCTGTGTCTGGAGATTGGCCAGGCGGTGAATCAGGATCTGAGGAAATGTCGTCACAGAGACAGAGACAAGCCCAGCAGTGGGAGCAGGAGGCTGGCCAGGAGCCAAAATCACTGCTGGCTGTGTGGGAGGGAGCGATGTGCCCTCAAGTCTGTCAGCTGGGACACCACCCTTTCCCCAGATGCATCCCTGATACATGACACTACCCCTCCCCACTGAAACACGCACCCCAGCTGCACTTAGTACTCGCTCAAAGACACACAAACATACCCCAGATTCCCTCCGAGCCCCCAGGACAGAGAGCACCTATAAAAGGTGGTGTGCACGGGAGCAGCATGCTCTGCTCCTGATTTAACACTGGTATTTCAGAGTCCAGAATAGTCCTGTCATTGTGGGAATTGTAACTCGAACCAGAGTAATAAATCCATACCCTCCCTCAGCAATGTCACCCTGGGTAAGGCTCCCAACACTCCCCAACATAATCGCAGTGACACCTCCCCCACACAGACAACACTGTACTCCCTCAACATCCAACAGCACCCAACTCACCACTGAACACCACTTGCCACCCAGCAGCACCCAATCAAACCCACCACACCCCACCCTACAAAACACAGCACCCCAACACACTACAGACCCCACCCACCCAGCTCATTGTCATCATCAGTGACCGGGTGCCGAGCAGGTCTGTGAGGGGCTCAGTGACCACCCCCCCCCCCGAGGAACAGGGTGGGGGGGGGGAGAATGAGGTTCCGGAGGGATGGGCACAGGGAGGGAGAGGAGCAACAGCAGAATAACCCTTAGGTAGGAGACAGCTAGAACTCTGTTCACTCACTCCTTCCCTGCATTAGCCCAGACAACCAGGCTGAAGAATGCCCCGGTCCCACCACTGCTGACAACCTCCCAAACCCCGAACCCACCTGAACATCTAAACCCTTCAATTATTGTCACTTCAAACTCAGGCTGACTGACACTCTGCACCATGCTCCATCACAGGCCTGACACTGCATTTATTGTATCAAAGGCCCTTTGGCCCAACTGTTCAATGCCGACCAACATTCTCATCTAACCTAGTCCCGTTCCATAAGACATAGGAGCAGAATCTGGCCATTTGGCCCATTGAGTCCGCTTCACCATTCAATCGTGGCTGATCCTTTTTTCCCCTCCTCAGCCCCACTCCCCAGCCTTCTCCCCGTAACCTTTGAGGCCGTGTCCAATCAACAATCTTTCAACGTCTGCCTTAAATACACCCAATGACCTGGCCTCCACAGCTGCCTATGGTAATAAATTCCACAAACTTGCCACCCTCTGGCTAAACAAATTTCTCTGCATCTCTGTTTTAAATGAATGCCCCTCTATCATGAGGCTATGCTCTCTTGTCCTAGACTCCCCACCATGGGAAACATCCTTTCCACATCTACTCTGTCTAGGCCTTCCAACACTCAAAAGGTTTCAATGAGATCCCCCCCCATCCTTCTGAACTGCAGCAAGTACAGACCCAGAGTCATCAAACATACCTCGTGCAATAACCCTTTCATTCTCAGAATCATCCTTGTGAACCTCCTCTGAACACTCTCCAATGCCAGCATATCTTTTCTTCGATGAAGAGCCCAAAATTGTTCACAATACTCAAGGTGAGGCTTCACCAATGTCTTATAAAGCCTCAGCATCACATTCTTGTATTCTAGACCTCTTGAAACGAATATTAACATTGCATTTGCCTTCTTCAACACCCACTCAACCTGCAAATTAACCTTTAGGGTATTCTGCACAAGGACTCCCAAGACCCTTTGCATCTCAGATTTTTCAATTTTCTCCCCATTTAGAAATTAGTTTGCACATTTATTTCTACTACAGAAGTGCATGACCATGCATTTTCCAACATTGTATTTCATTTGCCACTATCTTGCCCATTCTCCCAATCTAACTAAGACCTTCTACAGCCTACCTGTTTCGTCAACACTACCTACCCCTCTACCAATCATTGTATCATCTGCAAACTTGGCAACAAAACCATCTATTCCATCATCTAAAGCGTAGAAGGTTGAGGGGGGACTTGATAGAGGTGTTTAAGATTATGAGGGGAATAGATAGAGTTGACGTGGATAGGCTTTTTCCGTCGAGAGTGGGGGAGCTTCAAACAAGAGGACATGAGTTGAGAGTTAAAGGGCAAAAGTTTAGGGGTAACATGAGGGGGAACTTCTTTACTCAGAGAGTGGTAGCTGTGTGGAACGAGCTTCCAGCAGAAGTGGTTGAGGCAGGTTCGATGTTGTCATTTAAAGTTAAATTGGATAGCTATATGGACAGGAAAGGAATGAAGGGTTATGGGTTGAGTGCAGGTCGGTGGGACGAGGTGAGAGTAAGAGTTCGTCACGGACCAGAAGGGCCGAGATGGCCTGTTATATGGTTATATGGTTAAATCATTGATATACAGCATAAAAAGAAGCGGTCCCAACACTGATCCTTGTGGAATTCCACTAGTCACTAGCGGCCAACCAGAAAGGGATCCTTTTATTCCCACTCGCTGCCTCCTACCAATCAGTCAATGCTCTAACCATGCCAGTATCTTTTCTGTAATGCCATGGGCTCTTAAACTGGTAAGCAGTCTCATGTGTGGCACCCTGTCAAAGGCCTTCCTATCTGACTTACACCCATTCCCACCCAACCTCGTCCCATTCCCATCTAAAGCAACACACGCGAAATGCTGGAGGAACTCAGTAGGTCAGGCAGCATCTATGGAAAAGGGTAAACATTCAATGCTTTTGGTCGAGCACTTTCTTTAGGACCTTTTCCATTCCCATCCAACCTAGTCCTACTTGCCTGTGTTTAGCTGATATCATAAGACCGTAAGACACAGGAGCAGAATTAAGACACTCAGCCTGTCAAGTCTCCTCTGCCATTCCATCATGGCTGATTTATTATCCCTGTCAGCCCCATTCAGCAGCCTTCTCCCCATAACCTTTAAGAACCCATCACTTTAAATATTCCCAATAATTTGGCCTCCACGGCTGCCTATGGTCATGAATTCCACTAGCCTCTGGCTGAAGACGTTCCTCATGTCTGTTCAAAATGGATGTACCTTCTTTCTGAGACCCTGCCCACTGGTCTTCCACAGTGAAGACTGATGTAAAATGCTTCTTAACTTCATCTATCATTTCTTTGTCCCCCATTCATCTACTCTTAATCATCCCCTCAAAACTAAATAAGCTTGAAGACCTTGACCTCAATACCTCCTTGTGCAGTTTGATCTTCAATTTCCTCACTTCCGCAACAACAACCTCTTACTCAGCGTCAGAAAGACCAAGGAGCTGATTACTGACTTCATGAGGAGGAAACCATTCACCCATGAGCTGGTCCCATTGGGGAATCAGAGGTGGAGAGGGTCGGCAACTATAAATCCCCTGGTGTTATCATTTCAGACCACCTGTCCTGGGCCTGGCTCGCAAGTGCAATTATGAAGAAAGCACGGTAGCACCTCTACTTCCATAGAAGTTTGCGAAGATTCACACGACATCTAAAACTTTGACAAATGTCTATAGATGTGTGGTGGAAAGTATATTGACTGACTGTATCACAGCCTTGTATGGAAACATCAATGCCCTTCAACAGAAAATGCAACAAAAATGTAATGGATACAGCCAATCAATCATGGGTGGAGCCCTCCCTACATCTACAGGGAGTGCTGCCGCAGGAAGACAGCATCCATCATCAGGAACGCCTACCACCCAGGCCATGCTCTCCTATTGCTGCTGCCATCAGGAAGAAAGTAGAGGACCCGTATCACCAGGGGGAAATGGGATAGGAGAGGGGAAGGGAAGAGATGGTGAGGGAGAGAGAGTAATAAGATGGGAGAGGGGGAAATGGGATAGGAGATGGGGAGGGAAGAAATGGGGTGGGATAGGGAGTAACAGGGTGGGAGGGAGAAAGGAGGAAATGGGGTGGGATAGGGAGAAACAGCGTGGGAGAAAGGAAGGGAGGAGATGGGGTGGGAGAGGGGAAAATGGGATGGGAGGGGGAAGCTTAGGAAGTCAGATGGGATGGGGGAAATGGGGTTGGGGGAAAACTGGAGAAGAGGAAAATGGAGTGGGAGAGGAAGAAAAGGGGGAATAGGGTAAGAGAGGGAGGAAGGGGCAAACATGGTGGGAGCAGAAAAGGGGAAACAGGACAAAAGGGTAGAACTGAATGGAAGAGGGGGAAGACAGGAAATGGAGTGATAGAAGGAGAAATGGAGGCAATGGGATGGGAGAGAGAAATGGAAAGGGAGTTGGGGAAGGGGGAGGCAGTTGAGGTAAGAGGAGGGGGTTGGGGAAGGGGAGGGAGATAGGGAAAGGGGGAAACAAGGTGGGAGAGAAAGGGGGAAATGGGTGGTTGCAGGGGAAGTGTGTGGGTGGGGAGAAAGGGGCCGGGGGGGGGACGCATGGGAGCAGTGGAAAGAGAGGAAATTAGGTGGGCTGGAAGTGGGAAATGGGGTGTGAGAAGGGAAAGAGAAAATGATGAGAGAGGAGTGAAGGGGGAACAGTGGGATGGGGAAGGGGTCTGGAGAGGGGGGAATGGGGTGGGAGAGGGGGAAGGGGGAAACAGAGTGGGAGGAGGGAAATGGGAAGAAAGTAGGGGAGACGATCGGAGATGGGGCAAGTGAGTAAATCATGTGGGAGAGGGAGTTATGGGGTTGGGGAAATAGGAAGGGAGGTGACAAACAGGGTGGGAGAGGGTGAAACGGGGAGGGAAAGGGTGAAACAGGGAAGGAAGGGGAAATGGGGGGATTAGGTGGAAAGGGGGAAAGTGTGGTGGCAGAGGGAAGGGAATGTAGGGGAAACGGAGGAAAATGACATGGGAGAGGACTGAAGTGAGGAAATCACATGGGTTGGGGGAAGTTGGGAAACGGGGTGGGAGAGGGGGAAGCAGGTCACAGAAAGGAGAAACAGGGTAGAAGAAAGGGGGAATGGGATGAAAGGAAAAGGTGTATTTGGTGGAAAAGAAGGCGGGAGATGGGGAAAGTGAGGAAACTGGGTGGGTTGGGAAAAGATGGGAAATGAGCTGGGAGAGGTGGAAATGGGGTAGAAGGGAGAAATGGGCTGGGAGAGTGGTAAGTGACCCGTGAGAGGGGTAAACAAGGTGAGAAAGGATGAAGGATAGAAGAGGGTGAAACGGGGTGGTAAAGGGGAACAAGATCGAAGATGGAGAATGGGATAAGAGATGGTGAACAGGATTTGAGAGGGGTAACAGGATGTGAGAGCGGGTAAGGAAGAAATAGAATGGGAGAGGGGGAAGGAAGAATGGGCTAGGAGAGTGGGAAAGGGGAGAGGAGGGGAAAGAAGAATGGATGGGAGGGGAAATGGGGTGGGAGGGGGAAAGAGAGGGGGAAGGGGGTAGGAGGGAGAAATGGGGTGGGAGAGGGGGAAAGGGAGTAGGAAGGGGAAATGGAGTGGGAGAGGGGGAAGTGGGGTGGGTGAGGGGAAAGACCATAAGATACAGGAACAGAATTAGGCCATTCACACCATCGAGTCTGCTCCCCCATTTCATCGTGGCTGTTCCCGGATCCCATACAACCCCATACACCTACCCTCTCACCATAAGATATAGGAGCAGAAGTAGGCCATTTGGCCCATTGAATCTGCCATTCCATCATGGGATGATCCAAGTCTTCCAGTCATCCCCACTCCCCTGGTTTCTCCCCATACCCTTTGATGCCCTGGCTATTCAAGAACCTCTCTATCTCTGCCTTAAATGCACCCAATGACTTGGCCTCCACAGCCACTCGTGGCAACAAATTCCACAAATTTACCACCCTCTGACTAAAGTAATTTCTCCACATCCTCTGTTCTAAATGGACGTCCTTCAATTCTGAAATCGTGCCCACTTCTCCTAGAATCCCCTACCATGGAAAATAACATTTGCCATATCTAATCTGTTTAGGCCTTTTAACATTCAGAATGTTTCTATGAGATCTCCCCTCATTCTCCTGAACTCCAGGGAATACAGCCCAAGAGCTGCCAGACATTCCTCAGAAGGTAACCCTTTCATTCCTGGAATCATTCTTGTGAATCTTCTCTGAACCCTCTCCAATGTCTGTATATCCTTTCTAAAATAAGGAGCCCAAAACGGCACACAATGCTCCAAGCGTGGTCTCACAAGTGCCTTATAGAGCTTCAACATCACATCCCTGCTGCTATACTCTATTCCTCTAGAAATGAGTGCCAACATTGCATTCGCCTTCTTCATCATCGACTCAACCTGGAGGTTAACCTTTAAGGTATCCTGCACAAGGACTCCCAAGTCCCTTTGCATCTCTGCATTTTGAATTCATTCCCCATCTAAAATAATAGTCTGCCCATTTATTTTTTCCACCAAAGTGCATGACCACACACTTTCCAACATTGTATTTCATTTGCCACTTCTTTGCCCATTCTCCTAAACTATCTAAGTCTCTCTGCAGGCTCTATGTTTCCTTAACACCACCCGCTCCGCCACCTATCTTTGTATCATTGGCATATTTAGCCACAAATCCATTAATACTGTAGTCCAAATCATTGACATACATCATAAAAAGCAGTGGTTCCAACACTGACCCTTGTGGAACTCCACTGGTCAGCCAGCCAGAATCGGATCCCTTTATCCCCACTCTCTGTTTTCTGCCGACCAGCCAATGCTCCACCCATGCTAGTAACTTTCCTGTAATTCCATGGGCTTTTATCTTGCTAAGCAGCCTCATGTGCAGCACCTTGTCAAAGGCCTTCTGAAAATCCAAGTACACCACATCTACCGCATCTCCTTTATCTACCCTGCTTGAAATTTCTTCAAAGAATTACAGTAGGTTTGTTAGGCAGGATTTTCCTTTCAGGAAACCATGCTGGCTTTGGCCTATCTTGTAATGTGCCTCCAGGTACTCTGTTATCTCATCCTTAACAATCAATTCCAACAACTTCCCAACCACTGATGTCAGGCTAACAGGTCTATAGTTTCCTTTCTGCTGCCTCCCACCCTTCTTAAATAGCGGCGTAACGTTTGCAATTTTCCATTCATCCAGTACAATGCCAGAATCTATCAATTCTTGAAAGATATCCCTTGATGCCATGACCGATCAGGAATCGATCAACTTCCACTTTGAATATGCTCTCAGACTTAGCCTCCAACGCAGCCTGTGACAGAGCAAGCCACAGATTCACCATTCCTTGGCTAAAACAAATTCCTCTTTACTTCTGTTCTATAAGGTCACCCCTTAATTTTGAGTCTGTGCCCTCTAGTTCTGAATACTCCACCAGAGTAACACCCTCTCCACATCCAGCTTATCTAGACCTTTCAACACTTGGGAGGTTTCAGTGAGATCCCCACACATTCTTCTAAATTCTAGTGAGTTCAGGCCCACAACTGCCAAACACTCCTCATATGTTAACCCCTTTGTTCCTGGAATCATCCTCGTGAACCTCCTCTGGACTCTCTACAATGACAACACACTCTTTCTGAGATGCAGGAACCAAAACTGTTGACAATACTTCAAGTGTGGCCTGACTAGTGCTTTATAATGCTTCAGCATTACCTTCTTGTTTTCATATTCTATGCCCCTTGAAATAAATTCAAACATTGTATTTGCCTTCTTGCCCTATGAATTAACCTGCTGGGAGTCTTGCAAAAAGTCCCTTTGCACCCCTGAGGTTTGTATTTCCTCCCCATTTAGATCATAGTCTACACTATTGTTCCTTTTAGCAAATTCCATTCTCATACATATCCCAACAGTGTATTCCATCTGCCACTTTATTGCCCACTCTTTCTATTTGTCTAAGCCCTCCTGTAATCGCATTCTTCAGCACTACCTACCATCCCCCCACCTATCTTCGTATTATCCACAAACTTTGCCACAAAGCCATCAATTCCATTATCTAAATCACTGACAAGCAGCGATTCCAATACTGACCGCTGAGGAACACCATAACCATCCAGAAAAGGCCTTTATTCCATAAGATAAGACCAAAAGACACATGAGCAGAATTAGGCCAATAGCCCATCGAGTCTGCTCCTCCATTCCATCCGTTTTTCCCCTTCTCAGCCCCAATCGCCGGCCTTCTCCCCGTAACTTATTCTTATTCTTCATTAAGATGGAGAGTGACATAGTTAATTCAGATACAAAGGTTCTGAACTTAAAGAAGGCTAACTTTGAAGGTATGAGACGTGAAGTAGCTAAGATAGACTGGCAAATGACACTTAAAGGGTTGACAGTGGATATGCAATGGCAAGCATTTAAAGATCGCATGGATGAATTACAACAATTGTTCATCCCAGTTTGGCAAAAGAATAAATCAGGGAAAGTAGTGCACCAGTGACTAACAAGGGAAATTAGGGATAGTATCAATTCCAAAGAAGAAGCATACAAATTAGCCAGAAAAAGTGGCTCACCTGAGGACTGGGAGAAATTCAAAGTCCAGCAGAGGAGGACAAAGGGCTTAATTAGGAAAGGGAAAAAAAGATTATGAGAGAAAACTGGCAGGGAACATAAAAAGTGACTGTAAAAGCTTTTATGGATATGTGAAAAGAAAAAGATTGGTTAAGATAAATGTAGGTCCCCTACAGACAGAAACAGGTGAATTGATTATGGGGAGCAACAACATGGCAGACGAATTGAATAACTACTTTGGTTCTGTCTTCACAAAGGAGGACATAAATAATCTTCCGGAAATAGGGGACAGAGGGTCCAGTGAGATGGAGGAACTGAGGGAAATACATGTTAGTAGGGAAGTGGTGTTAGGTAAATTGCAGGGATTAGAGGCAGATAAATCCCCAGGGCCAGGTGGTCTGCATCCCAGAGTGCTTAAGGAAGTAGCCCAAGAAATAGTGGATGCATTAGTGATAATTTTTCAAAACTGTTTATATTCTGGATTAGTTCCTGAGGATTGGACGGTGGCTAATGTAACCCCACTTTTTAAAAAAGGAGGGAGAGAGAAACTGGGGAATTATAGACCGGTTAGCCTGACATCGGTGGTGGGGAAAATGCTAGAGTCAGTTATCAAAGATGTGATAACAGCACATTGGAAAGCGGTGAAATCATCGGACAAAGTCAGCATGGATTTGTGAAAGGAAAATCATGACTGACGAATCTCATAGAATTTTTTGAGCATGTAACTAGTAGAGTGGATAGGGGAGAGCCAGTAGGTGCAGTATATTTGGATTTTCAAAAGGCTTTTGACAAGGTCCCACACAGGAGATTAGTGTGTGAACTTAAAGCACATGGTATTGGGGGTAAGGTATTGATGTGGTTAGAGAATTGGTTGGCAGACAGGAAGCAAAGTGTGGGAATAAATGGGACCTTTTCAGAATGGCAGGCAGTGACTAGTGGGGTACCGCAAGGCTCAGTGCTGGGACCCCAGTTGTTTACAATGTATATTAATGACTTAGATGAGGCGAATGGTATGCTGGCATTTATAGCAAGAGGATTCAAGTACAGGAGCAGGGAGGTACTACTGCAGTTGTACAAGGCCTTGGTGAGACCACACCTGGAGTATTGTGTGCAGTTTTGATCCCCTAATCTGAGGAAAGACATTCTTGCCATAGAGGGAGTACAAAGAAGGTTCACCAGATTGATTCCTGGGATAGCAGGACTTTCATATGAGGAAAGACTGGATCGACTAGGCTTATACTCTCTGGAATTTAGAAGATTGAGGGGGGATCTGATTGAAACGTATAAAATCCTAAAAGGATTGGACAGACTAGATGCAGGAAGATTGTTCCTCATGTTGGGGAAGTCCAGAACGAGGGGTCACAGTTTGAGGATAAAGGGGAAGCCTTTTAGGACCAAGATTAGGAAAAACTTCTTCACACAGAGAGTGGTGAATCTGTGGAATTCTCTGCCACAGGAAACAGTTGAGGCCAGTTTATTGGCTATATTTAAGAGGGAGTTAGATATGGCCCTTGTGGTTAAAGGGATCAGGGGGTATGGAGGGGAGGCTGGTACAGGGCTCTGAGTTGGATGATCAGCCATGATCATACTGAATGGCGGTACAGGCTCGAAGGGCCGAATGGCCTATTCCTGCTCCTATTTTCTATGTTTCTAACCTTTGATGGCACGTCCAATCAACAATTTATCAATCTCCGCCTTAAATACTCCCAATGACCTGGGCTCCACAGCTGCCTGTGGTAGCAAAATCCACAACTTCACCACCCTTTGGCTTCAGAAATTTCTCCATTTTAAATGGACGTCCTTCTATCCTGAGGCTGTGCCCTCTTGTCCCAGACTCCCCCACCATGGGAAAAGCCCTTTCCACATCTACACTGTTCAGGCCTTTCAACATTTGAAAGGTTTCAATGAGATCCACATTCATTCTTCTAAGTAAAAGCAAGTACAGACACAGAGCTGTCAAACATTCCTAGTATGATAACACTCTCATTCCCAGATACATCCTTGTGAACCACCTCTGGACCCTCTCCAATGTCAGCACATCTTTTCTCAGATGGGGAGCACAAAACAGTTCACAATACTCAAGATGAGTGCCTCAGCATTGCATCCCTGCTCTTCTATTCAAGAACTCTTGAAATGAATGCTGACATTGTATTTGTCTTCCTCACCACCAACTCAATCTGCAAGTTAACCTTTAGGGTGTTCTGCAGAAGTCCCTCTGCATCTCAGATGGCTGGATTTTTGCCCCACTTAGAAAAAAGTCCGCACACTTACTTCTACTACACAAGTGCATGACCATGCATTGTCCAACGTTGTATTTCATTTGCCACCTTCTTGCCCATTCTTCTAATCTGTCTATGTCCTTCTGCATCCTACCTGTTTCCTCAACACTACCTGCCCCTCCACCAATCTTTGTATCATTTGAAAACTTGGCAACAAAGCCACTTATTCCATCATCTAAATGAGGAAGGTGCAGGACACATGTATTCCAAAAATGAAGAAATATCAAATGGTAAAACAGTACAACCATGGCTGACAAGGGAAGTCAAAGCTGTTGTAAAAGCAAAAGAAAGGGCCGACAACAAAGCAAACATTAGTGGGAAGATAGAGGATTGAGAAGTTTTTTTAAAAAAACCTACAGAGAGCAACTAAAAGAATCATTAGAAGGGAAAGGACGAAATACGAAATAAAGCTAGCAAATAATATCAAAGTGGATAATAAATTTTTTCAAGTACGTTAAAAATCAGAGAGAAATGAGAGTGGACATAGGACTGCTAGAAAATGAGGCAAGAGAAATAATAATGGGACAAGGAAATGGTTGATGAACAAAATGAGTACTTTGCATCAATCTTCGCTGTTGAAGACACTAGCAGTATGCCTGATGTTGTAGTGTGTGAAGGAAGAGAAGCGGGTGCAGTTACTATTACAAGAGAGAAGGTGCTCAAAAAGCTGAAAGACCTACAGGGACACAAGTCACCCAGACCAGATGAAGTGCATCCTAGGGGTTCTGAAAGAGGTAACGTTAAAGATTGTGGTGGCATTAGAAATGATCATTCAGAAATCACTGGACTCTGGCATAGTTTCCTTCTGGGAAAATCCTGCCTGACAAACCTGGGATGGGAGTGTAATAAATGGGTGGGAGGGTAGTAAACAGGGTTGGAAAGGGTGGGGGGGGGGAAAGAGTGCAGGAAAGATGTGAAACAGAATGAGAGAGGAGGAAATGAGGTGGGGGGGAACAGAGTGGGAGAGGGGGGAATGGGGAGGGGAGGGAGAGGGGGAAATGGGGTGGGAGAGGTGGAAACAGGGCAGGAGAGGGGGAAGGGGAAAACAGGGTTGTAGAGGAGAGGGGGAAGGGGTTGGAGGGGGCAAGAGGGAAAGTGGAGTGTGAAAGGGGGAAGGAAGGGAATGGAGTGGGAGAAGGCAGGATACGGGGTGGGAGAGGGAGAAAAGGGGTGGGAAGGGGGAACAGGTGTGCTAGAGGGGGAAAAGGGGTGGGAGTGGGGGTGAAAGGGGTGGGAAGGGAAAAGGGAGAGAGGGTGGAAATAGAGAGGGAGAGGGAAACAGGGAGCTGGGGGGGAACATGGAGGGTTTGAGAGGGGGGAGGTGTTTGAGGGGGAGGGGTTTGAGAGGGGGAGTGGTTTGCAAAAGATCATGACCAATGCATCCATTATCTCTTCAGCAAACTCTCTCAGGACTCTGCAATGTAGCCCATCTGGTTCAGGTGACTTAAGACCCTTGAGTTTGCCTAGCACTTTTTCCTTTGTAATAGCAATATTTTTCACTCCTGCTCCCTGACATTCATGGACCTCTGGTACACTGCCAGTGTCTTGGGACAATGAAGGCAGATGCAAAGTAGCCGTTAAATTAATCTGCCAGTTCTTTGTTCCCCATTACTGCCTCACCAGCAGCATTTTCCAATAGTCCAATATCAACTCTCGCCTCTCTTTTATTCTTCATATAACTGAAAAATCTTTTGGTATCCTGCTTTATATTATTGGCTAGTCTGCCCTCATATTTCATCCTTTTCCTTCTGATAGCTTTTTTGGTTGGCTTTTGTTGGATTATAAAAGCTTCCCAATCATTCAACAAACCCACTCACTTTAGCTACCTTATATGCCCATTCCTTGGCTTTTATGTTGTCCTTATGTTCCCTTGTCAGCCATGGTTGCCTGCCCCTGGCATTCCAGAACAACTTCTTCTGTGGGACATATGTATCCTGTGTCTTGCGAACGATTCCCAGAAACTTCAGCCATCTCTGCTCTGCCGTCATTCCTGCCAGTGTCCTCCTCCCATCCACCTGGGCAAGCTCCTCTCTCATACCTCTGTTATACCCTTTATTCCAGTGCAAAACTGATACATGTGACTTATGCTTCTCCCTCTCAAATTGCAGTATGAATTCAATCATATTATGATCACTGTCTCCTTGGGGTTCCTTTACTTTAAGCTCCCTAATACTATCTGGGTTTCACATTACTGAGGCAGCGAGTGGGAATAAAAGGCTCCTTCTCTGGTTGGCTGCCAGTGACTAGTGGTGTTCTGCAGGGGTCAGTGTTGGGACCACTTCTTTTTATGCTGTATATAAATAATGTGGTGCTTGGCCAAGTGGTTCGGGCGTTGGACTAGCGATCTAAAGGTCGTGGGCTCGAGCCTCGGCTGGGGCAGCGTGTGTCCTTGAGTAAGGCACTTAACCACACAATGCTTCTGTCTACCCAGCTGAGAGTGGGACCGGCAAAAATGCTGGGGTTTAACCTCGCGGCAGACTGGCGTCCTATCTGGGCCGGTGGTGGGGGGGGTGGTGGTGGAGTCTCATACTCTCAGTCGCTTCACGCCACGGAAACAGGCATAAGCACTTGCCTGATGGGCCACAAGGCTCATGACAGACTTTAATCTTTAAAAAATAAATAATTTAGATGATGGAATAGATGGTTTGTTACCAAGTTTGCAGATGATACGAGGATTGGTGGAGGATACGAGAATGGGCAATAAAGTGGTAAATGAAATACAATGTTGGAAAATGCATGGTCAAGCCCTTTGGTAGTAGAAATAAATGTGCAGACTATTTTCTAAATGGGAAGAAAATCCAGGAATCTGAGATGCAAAGGGACTTGGGAGTCCTTGTGCAGATCACCCTGAAGGTTAACTTGCAGGTTGAGTCAGTGGTGAGGAAGGCAAGTGTCATGTTAGCATTCACTTAAAGAGGTCTGGAATACAAGAGCAAGCATGTGATGTTGAGACTTTATACTGGTGAGGTCACCTTGAGTATTGTGAACAGTTTTGGGCCCCTCGTCTTAGAAAAGATGTGCTGGCATTGGATTGGGTCCAGAGGAGGTTCACAAGTATGATTCCAGGAATGAAAGGGTTATCATTCGAGGAATGTTTGATGGCTCTGGGTCTGTACTCATTGGAATTCAGAAGGTTAAGCGGGGATCTCATTGAAAACCTTTTGAATGCTGAAAGGTCTAGCCAGAATAGATTTGGAAAGGATATTTCCCATGGTGGGAGAGTCTAGGACAAGAGGGCACAGCCTCAGGATAGAGGGGTGCCCTTTTAAAACAGAAATGCAGAGAAATTTCTTTGGCCAAAGGGTGGTGAATTTGTGGATGCAGATGTGGAGGCTAGGTCGTTGGGTGTATATAAGGCAGAGATTGATAGGTTCTTGATTGGACATGGCATCAAAGGTTACGGGGAGAAGGCCAGGGAACTGGGGTTGAGGAGGAGATTGAAAAGAAAAGCATAAACTATGATTGAATGGCAGAGCAGACTTGATGGGCCGAGTGGCTTAATTCTGCTCCTAAGTCTTATGGGGCAGGAGAGGGATGAAGTGGGCTGGGAGAGGGGAAAGGGATGGGAGAGGGGAAAGGGGTGGGACAGGGGAAATGGGATGAAATGGGGTGGGAGAGGGGAAAGGGGTGAGACGGGAAATGGGATGAAATGGGGTGGGAGGGGGAAGGGTGGGACAGGGGAAATGGGATGAAATGGGGTGGGAGAGAGGAAATAGGGAGGGAGAGGGGAAAAGGGCGTTAACAGGGTGAGCGAGTTGCTGAAGGAGTTTGAAAAGGTTGATATAATCACAATGTTGGAGAGCATTTGGACATGTTTCTGTCAGTGTCAGCCCCTTGCAGATGGGTAAGGATGCTTTTCTGCTAAAGTATTCCTTACACAAGACAGACAGATGGAGAGGGGGTGGCAGGAAGCAGTGGATGACCCCTGCTCTCCCCATCAGTGATCGCTGACCTTTCTTCTGAGGTAAACCATTGTTGGAGGAAAGTGGCTGTATTTTTATTCACTGATTCAGTACATTCCTGCGGGGTCAGAGAACACCGATCAGTGCAGCTCGGGAACAGGCCCTTTGGACTACAATATAGTGACGTGCTAACTAAATCAGTAATCACATACCAAACCTTTCTGCCGATACAATGTCCATATCCTCCTATGTTCCACACATTCATGTGCCTGTCTAACAGCCTCCTTCATCACCCCAGGAAGCCACCACTGTTGTTTGGACAAACAACCCAAGTTTATTCAACCTCTTCTTCATACCTCATGTCCTCACAACTGCTTACAAAGCTCCAGATGAGGCTGAAAAAAAGTGTTTAACAAAGCTGTATCTAAATACCCCATGCACTCCTTTTACCTTTACCATCCACAGTTCTCTCATCTTGTCATCATTACCCTTACTGAACCATGCTGTTCATTAACTCCAGTTTAAAAGACTGTCAGATATTTTACCCAGAGGCATCTGTTCCCACTGTTCTTTCACGGGGACCCTCACTTGTGCTCTTGAGTTCTGCCTCACCCCAGTTATTGAAAGGGATTAAGGTTTGTCTTGCAAAACTGGGGTGGAGTTTTGCAAGACAAACCTTAATCCCTTTCCATTACTACCTACAAAATTGTACTAGCTATTTCCAAAGTGTTCCCCACTGACACCTTAGATCTTGTCTTAGGAAATGCCACTTTCGCAAAGCAGCAAGTCCTTTCAACATCTCCATGCACCAACTCCACCATTACTTTATTTCCCATAAGTCATCGATGGACAGCCTAGTGTCATTTTATGGGCATACAATCAATATAATGTTTGTATGTAATGTATTTAAAATATTGTGTTCTTCATCTTTTCTACTGCATTGGATCAGGAGCTACAAATATGTTGTTCTCTTTCCACCTTTGTACTGGAAGGAGCATTAAAAATCTTCAGTCTTCATCTTCCAAGTGTATAGGACTAGTGGGACTAGCGACATATTGTCTTAGACTTGGATCCAATTAACAATTTCCACCTCTGAGTATCATTGCGAGTGTTCACCCGTGATGTTGGCAAGGCAGAAGAGTCACGTGTGTGCCCGCTTTGCAAAGTTACCAAGTATTGCAACAGCTGAAAGACCCATTTGGTGTGCAGGAAAACTCTACGTTACAAATAAACTATGGTGTGCAGGAAAACTCTACGTTACAAATAAACTATGACTCCTTCATCATATATACTATATATAAACATCTATATAGCCACACTTTTGCAGAGCTATTACAGTCAACATTACTGGCACATGCCCTTCAAACCAGATGCTTTAGCGTAAATAACTCAGTTACCAGAGTGGGATTTGAACTCACGTCCCTGGACTGCAGGCAGGCCCCTGTTTACTGGTCCTGGAGTAACCACCATGTTATTGGAGCCCTTAAACTGCAGTCTCCATGGCAACGGGCTCACTCCACATGGAAACATTTTCAGAGCTCACAGTGGGACAGAATGGGAATGGAACTCTATCCGAACGCCAGTTTCCCAATACACGATATTTATAACTCAGTCTGAAGGCCAGGCTGCCAGCTGCTTCCTTCTGTCAAGCACAGCAGCACCGAACCATCACTGAGTGAGGTGGGGCGAGAGGGAGACACAGAGTGATGGGGGCAAGAGGGCAGAAAGTGAGAGAGTGACAGGAGTAGCAATCAGCCTCTTGGTTCCTCAGATATCCCAGTACTCTCCGGCTCTGTCTTCAATCCTCAGCACTGTAATCTGAGACTCATCAAGGATACCTCCAAGAGGCACTGCCTCGGGAAGGTGGCGTCCATCATTAAGGACCCTCAGCATGTGGATCACGTCTCATCTTGTTGCTACCACTGGGGAGGAGGAACAGCAGACGAATGACCCACAGTCAACGATTCAGAAAGACCTTCAGGTTTCTGAATGGTGCGAGAACATTGCCTTCTGCTGAACTGCCTGTTTATTTTGTAACCCTGGAGGTTTTCACCCCAAGGCTACAGGAGACATATAAATGGGTGAACGTCAGGAGAGGGAAGGGGGAATGCCAGGTAGTGGAGAGCACCCCTGTGGCTGTCCCCCTCAACAATAGGTTTTGAGTGCTGTTGGGGGGGGTGGGGAACAGTCAACCTGGGGGAAGCAACAGTGGCCGTGCCTCTGGCGCTGAGTCTGGCCCTGTGGCTCAGAAGGGTAGGGAAACTGAAGAGGATGGCGGCAGTAATAGAGGACTCTACAGTCAGGGGGTCAGATAGGTGATTCTGTGGAGGCAAAAAGGAAACGCGGATGGCCATTTGCCTCCCAGGTGCCAGGGGAATTATAGGCCAGTTAGCCTAACCTCAGTAATTGGGAAAGTTTTGGAGTCTATTGTCAGGGTGAGGTGTCGAGGTACTTGGAGACTAATGACAAAATAAGTCAAAGTCTGCATGGTTTCTATAAAGAGAAATCTTGCTTGACAAACCTGTTACAGTTCTTCAAGGAAGTAACAAGCAGGGTAGACAAAGGAGAGGCAGTGGATGTCGTTTACTTGGCTTTTCAGAAGGCATTTGATGAGGTGCCACACAGGAGGCTGCTTAACAAGGTAAAATCCTATGGCTTAACAGGAAAGACACCAGCATGGATAGCGGAATGGCTGCTAAGCAGGAGGCAGTGAGTGGGAATAAAAGGGGCATTTTCTGGTTGGCTGCCGGTCACTAGTGGTGTTCCTCAGGGGTCAGTATTGGGACCAACGCTTTTCACATTGTTTGTCAATGATTTGGATATTGGAACTGATGGGGTTGTGGCAAAGTGTGTGGATGATTGGAAGGGGTGAGGAAGGGGTGATAGAGAGGGGAATGAGGGATGGGGATGAGGTATGGGAGACAGGTAATTGGGGATGAGGATGAAGGAGGATTGGGGAGGGTATGAGAGGGTGGCAGAGAGGGGATTGAAGGTGAAGGGTGGTGTGAGGGGGGACGGAGAGGGGAGATGGGGAGGGGGAGGGGATGGGGAGAGGGGGTGGGGGAGGGGGAGGGGGAGGGGATGGGAAGAGGGGGGATGGGGAGGGGTTGATGGGGATGAGGGATGAGGGATGAGGGGAGGATGGGGAATGAGGGGAGGATGGGGAATGAGGGATGGGGAGGGGGATGGGGAGGAGTTGATGGGGAGGGGGATAAGGGATGGGGATCAGAGGGGATGACGGGGGATGGGGATCAGAGGGGATGACGGGGGATGGGGGGATGAGGGATGGGAGATGGGGATGGAGGATTGGGGAGGGGATGAGAGGGAGGGCGGGGAGAGGGCAGGAGAGACAGAGGTGAAGGGGGAGGTTGGGAGAGGGGTTGAAGGTGGAGGGTGGTGAGAGGCAGGAACAGGAGGGTAAGAGGGGGACAGGGAGGGAATGGAGGAGGGAGGGGTGGGGGAGGGGGAGGGGATGGAGAGGGGGTGGGGGATAGGGGTGAGCGATAGGGATGGGGGATGGAGGGGAGATGGGAGGGGGGAATGGGGGTTAGGGATGGAAGGGGAATAGGGATGAAAAAGGGGATGGTGGATTGGAAAAGGGGTGAGAGGGAGGGTTGGGAGAGGGTGAAGGGGAAGGTGGGGGAGGGGTTGAAGGTGGCGGATGCTGAGGGGGAGGGAAGGGTAAGGGGGATGGGAGTGGGAACAGGGGAGGGAGGCGGAGAGAGGGGGAGAGAGGCTGATGGGGATGGGGGACGGGGAGAGGGGAGGGGGAGAAGGGGAGGGGGGATCAGAGAGGTGTAAGGGGGAGGAGTTGGGTGGATAGGGTAGAGCGGGGGTGAGAGAAATGGCGGGGAGACAATGTGGGAGAGTACGTGTCAACAAGAATGCAGAGTTTGAGTTCAGAATCAGATGTGATCGATGTGACCAGAGCTCCTTGAGGGTTTGTGCTTACCTATTGCTCTGTTCTCTGTAACTGTAACTGTGCTGCCAGGCACAGCTCTGGCAGAATTTGAGATGGTGATGAAGAGGCTTACAGGAGAGAAACAGAGTGGTGCCACAGCAACAGGCTTGCACTCAGCGTCAGTAAGAACAAACAGTTGACTGTGGACTTCATGAAAGGAAAGTTGAGCAACACACACCCGTCCACATCAAGGGATCAGCAAGTGAGCAGCTTCAAGTTCTGAGGATCTGTCCTGGGCCCAACATATTGATGCAATTACAAAGAGGCACTACAGTGGCTATACGGGTTTCCCCCACTATCCGAAGGTAGAGCATTCCTATGAAACGGTTTGTATGCCAGAATGTCATAAAGTGAATAAGCAATTACCATTTATTAATAGGGGTAAAATTTTTGAGCGTTCCCAGACCCAAAAAATAACCTACAAAATCATGCCAAATAACACATAAAACCTAAAATAACAGTAACATATAGTAAAAGCAGGAATGATATGATAAATACACAGCCTATATAAAGTAGAAATATTTTTCTGCAGCCCTGTCTAGTACAGCGAAAATCTCGCAGAAGCGCTCTCGGCAGAAACACGGCGCAAGCACTCTCGGCAGAAATACTCTCTCTAGTAACCTTTAAGCTATGAAGCTGCCAAATCATACCAAATAACACATAAAAATACACAGCCTATATAAAGTAGAACTAATGTATGTACAGTGTAGTATTACTTACCGGAATCGGGAGGACTCCAATAAATTGCAGTTTCGTCACAGTTAAACACTTGCTTATACGAATAACCACCTTCTGGAATTATTTTCTTCAGTCCTGCCGGGAACTTTTCGGCAGCTTCAGTATCAGCCGAAGCACTCTCTCCGGTAAACATTAAGCTATGAAACTGCCCTCGCCTCAGAAACCGATCAAATCACTCGTGATTACCTTTATCCACTTTCGCAACACTTTCATCACCATCGTCTAGTGCTTTCTGTTTCAGCTTATTAAAAAGACTGACTGATCTCTCCTTAAGTATAAGAAAACTTAACGGAACACCGCGCTTTGTACACCTATCAATCCACTGAAGCAATAGACTTTCCATTTTATCCATTATTGGATGCCGACTAAGAGAGACCACTTTGCTACGAGCAGAACCAACAGTAACATTGGCAGCTTTCAAAATTCTTTCTCTCCGCGTATAAATAGTGTGAATGGTGGACGCAGGCAAGTTCAACGCGCAGACAGTGTCCTTAGTTCGTTCACCACGATCAAAACACGTAATTATGTCTAGTTTTATGTTAAGTGTAACACCCTTACGAGCTCTTTTAGGCTTTTCCGATACCTTAGAACTCATCTTGCTAACGGATGCACAAAATAAGGGCAAACGGGCAAAAGTTTAGGGGTAACATGAGGGGGAACTTTACTCAGAGTGGTAGCGGTGTGGAACGAGCTTCCAGCAGAAGTGGTTGAGGCAGGTTCGATATTGCCATTTAAAGTTAAATTGGATAGATATATGGACAGGAAAGGAATGGAAGATTATGGGCTGAGTGCAGGTCGGTGGGACTAGGTGAGAGTAAGTGTTCGGCACGGACTAGAAGGGCTGAGATGGCCTGTTTCTGTGCTGTAATTGTTATATGGTTATAATAAATCGAGATAAAGCACGTGTTTGAGCAATGCCAGTTAGAATGCAGTTCCAGGGGAGGAGCTTGGCTGTTCGGGCGCGCACTGCCTTTTGTCGTAACAGTGAAAACATCTTCTGTTGGCGAAAACAGGTAACTAATGTAGGTCTTTCGTCACAGTGAGGTGTTGTAAAGCGAACGTTCGGAAAACGGGGGTCACCTGTATTTCATTTGGAGTTTGTGGAGACTTGGTATGTCTCTAAAGACTCTCATAAATTTCGACAGATGTACCATGGAGAGCATTCTAACTTGCTGCTTTACTGACTGGTATGCAGGGGCCACTGCAAGGGATTGGAAAAAGTTGCAGAAAGTTGGAAAACTCTGCCAGTTCCATTATGGGCATTAGCCTCCCCAGCATCCAGAACACCTTCAAAAGGTGATGCCTCAAAAATCTGGTATCCATCATTAAGACCACCATCACCCAGGACATGCCCTCTCCTCATTGCTACCATCAAGCGGGTGGTACAGGAGCCCGATGGCACACACCCAAAGTTTTATGAACAGCTCTGCTCCTCCGCCATCAGATTTCTGAATGGACCCGGAACCCATGAACATTAGCTCACTATTTTTGTGTATTTTTTAAACTAGATACAGTATTTAATTTTATATATATTTATTTTTTCTAAATTTATAGAATACTTTATATATTACACAATACTGCTGCTTCAAAATAACAAGTTTCATGACTGATGTCATGGAGTCCGAGTTACAGAACACAACAGCAAAGAAACAGGCCCTTCAGCCATTCTGATCCGTGCCAATCTATCTGCTCAATTCCTTTCACATACACCGGCAACATAGTCCTCCATACCCGTCCCATCCATGCAGCTGTACAACTTTTCCAATGCAGAGACAGAACCAGCATCCACGTCTTGAACTGGGAGCTCATTCCAAACTATCACAACCAACTGAAGTTTCCCCTCATGTTCCTCTTAAACATTCCACCTTTCGCTCTTAACCAATGACTCCACTGAAAAAAAGCTTGCGTGCATTTACCCTGACTATACCCCTCATAATTCAGTATACCTCTATCAAATCTCCCCTCTTTCTTCTACACTCCAGGGAATAAAGACCTCAGCTGTTCAACCTTTCCCTGTAACTAAGCTCCTCAAGTCCCAGCAACATCTTGTAAATTTTCAATCTCACTGACATCTTTCCATAAGACCCTAAGACGATATGACATATTAGCAGAATTAGGCCATTGAGCCCATCAAATCTCCTCTGCCATTCAATCACGTTCCTTTTTTTTGTCTCCTCCTCAACCCCAGCTCCTTGACTTCTCCTGACAACCTTTGATGCCATGTCCAATCACGAACATATCAATCTCTGCCTTAAATACACCCAACATCCTGGTCTCCACTGCTGCATGTGGCAACAAATTCCACAGATTCATTACCCACTAGTGAAAGAAATTTCTCTGCACTCTGTTTTGAAAAAGCACCACTCTATCCTGAGGCTGTGCCCTCTTGTCCAAGACTCTCCCACCATGGAAAGCATCCTTTCCATATCTACTCTGCATAGGTCTTTCAACATTCAAAAGGTTTCAATGAGATTGCCCCTCAACCTTCTAAATTCTAGCGAGTACAGACCCGAGTCATCAAATGTTCCTCATAATTCATTCCCGGAATCATCCTTGTGAACCTCCTCTGGACCCTCTCCAATGCCAGCACATCTCTTCTAAGATGAGGAGCCCAAGACTGTTCGCAATACTCAAGGTGAGACCTCCCCAGTGACTTCTAAAGCCTTAGGGAATGTACGGAAGAAATGTGGCAAATGTTCAGGGGATATTTGCGTGGAGTTCTGCATAGGTACGTTCCAATAAGACAGGGAAAAGATGGTCTGGTACGGGAACCGTGGTGTACAAAGGCTGTTGTAAATCTAGTCAAGAAGGAAAGAAGAGCTTATAAAAGGTTCAAAAAACTAGGAAATGATAGAGAGCAAGAAGATTATAAGGCTAGCAGGAAGGAGCTCAAGAAAGAAATTAGGAGAGCAAGAGGGGGCCATGAGAAGGCCTTGGTGGACAGGATTAAGGAAAACCCCAAGGCATTCTACAAGCATGTGAAGAGCAAGAGGATAAGACGTGAGAGAATAGGACCAATCAAGAGTGACAGTGGAAAAGTGTGTATGGAACCAGAGGAGATAGCAGAGGTACTTAATGAATACTTTGCTTCACTATTCACTACGGAAAAGGATCTTGGCGATTGTAGGGATGGCTTACAGTGGACTGAAAAACTTGAGCATGTAGATATTAAGAAAGAGAATGTGCAGGAGCTTTTGGAAAGTATCAAGTTGGATAAGTCACCTGGACCAGATGAGCTGTACCCCAGGCTACTGTGGGAGGCGAGGAGAAGATTGCTGAGCCTCTGGCGATGATCTTTGCATATCAATGGTGATGGGAGAGCTTCCGGAACATTGCAGGGTTGCAGATGTTCTTCCATTATTCAAGGGAGTAGAGATAGCCCAGGAAATTATAGACAAGTGAGTCTTACTTCAGTGGTTGATAAGTTGATGGAGAAGATCCTGAGAGGCAGGATTTGGAGAGGCATAATATCAGTAGGAATAGTCAGCATGGCTTTGTGAAAGGCAGGTCATGCCTTATGAGCCTGATTGAATTTTTTGAGGATGTGACTAAACATAATGACAATGGTAGAGCAGTAGATGTAGTGTTATTTCAACAAGGCATTTGACAAGGTACCCCTTGCAAGGCTTATTGAGAAAGTAAGGACGCATGGGATCCAAGGGCAAAATGGATCCAGAACTGGCTTGCCCACAGAAGGCAAAGTGTGGTTGTAGACAGGTCATATTCTGCACAGAGGTCGATGACCAGTGGTGTGTCTCAGGAATCTGTTCTGCGACCCCAACTCTTCATGATTTTTATAAATAACCTGGATGAGGAAGTGGTGAGAAGGGTTAGTAAATTTGCTGATGACACAAAGGTTGGAGGTGTTGTGGATAGTGCAGAGGGCTGTCAGAGGTTACTGCGGGACATTGATAGGATGCAAAACTGGGCTGAGAAGAGGCAGATGGAGTTCAACCTAGATAAGTGTGAGGTGGTTCATTTTAGTAGGTCAAATATGATGGCAGAATATAGTATTAACTGTAAGACTCTTGGCAGTGTGGAGGATCAGAGGGATCTTGGGGTCCGAGTCCAAAAGAAACTCAAGGCAGCTGCACAGGTTGACTCTGTGGTTAAGAAGGCATACAGTGTATTGGTCTTCATCAATCATGGGATTGAGTTTAGGAACTGAGAGGTAATGTTGCAGCTATACAGGATCCTGTTCAGACCCCACTTGGAGTACTGTGCTCAGTTCTGGTTGCCTCACTACAGGAAGGATGTGGAAACCATAGAAAGGGTGCAGAGGAGAGTTTCAAGGACGTTGCCTGGATTGAGGAGCATGCCTTATGAAAATAGGTTGAGTGAACTCAGCCTTTTATCCTTGGAGCGATGGAGGATGCGAGGTGACCTGGTAGAGGTGTATAAGATGATGAGAGGCATTGATCGTGTGGATAGTCAGAGGCTATTTCCCAGGGCTGAAATGGCTAGCACGAGAGGGCACAGTTTTAAGGTGCTTGGGAGCAGGTACAAAGGAGATATCAGGGGTAAGTTTTTTTATGCAGAGAGTGGTGAGTGTATGGAATGGGCTGCCGGCAACGGTGGTGGAGGCAGATAAGATAGTGTCTTTTAAGAGACTCCTGGACAGGTATATGGAGCTCAGAAAAATAGAGGGCTATGGGTCACTCTCGGTAATTTCTCAGGTAAGGACATGTTTGACGCAGCTTTGTGGGCCGAAGCGCCTGTATGTGCTGTAGGTTTTCTATGTTTCTATGTTATGTTTCTGCATCCTACCTGTTTCCTCAATACTACCTGCCCCTCCACTAATTTTCGTATCATCTGCAAACTCGGCCACGAAGCCATCTATTTTATCATCTACATCATTAAAATACAGCATAAAAAGAAGTGGTCCCAACACCGACCCCTGTGGAACACCACCCACAACCAGAAAAGGATCCTTTTATTCCCTCTCCCTGCCTCCTGTCAATCAGCCAATGCTCTAACCATGCCAGCAACTTTCCTGTAAGTCCACAGGCTCTTAACTTGGTAAGCAGTGTCATGAGTCACACCTTGTCAAAGGCCTTCTGAAAGTCCAAATATACGACATCCACTACATCCCCTTTAACTATCCTATGTGTAAACTCCTCAAAGAAATCCAACAGTTTCATCAGGCAGGACTTTCCCTGAAGGTGTACAATCTTATCCTGAGTCACCAAGTGCTCCATCATCTCATCCTTATCAATTGACTCCAACATCTTTCCAACAACTGAGGTCAGGCTAACGGGTCTATAATTTCTTTTCTGCTGCCTTCCTCCTTTCCTAAGGAGAGACATAACATTTACAATTTTCGAGCCCTCTAGCACCATGCCAGAGTCCAATGATTTTTGAAAGATCATTTCTGATACCTCCACAATCTCTAATGCTACCTCTTTCAGAACCCCAGGGTGCAGTTCGTCTGGTCCAGGTGACATATGTACTTCTAGGCTTTTCAGTTTTTTTGAGCACCTTCTCCCTTGTAATAGTAATTGCACTCACATCTCTTCCTTCACACACTGGCACATTGCTAGTGTCTTCCACAGTGAAGACTGATGCAAAATACTCATTTAGTTCATTTGCCATCGTCTTGTCCCCGTTATTATTTCTCTGGCCTTATTTTCTAGTGACCCTATATCCAGTCTCATTTTTCTTTTATTTTTACACACTTGAAAAAGCTTTTACTATCCACTTTGATATTATTTTCCAGTGTGCTTTCATATTTAATCTTTTCCCTTTTAATGATTTTTTTAGCTGCTCCCTGTAGGTTTTTCAAAACTTCCCAATCCTCTATATTCCCACTAATTTTTGCTTTGTTGTATGCTCTCTCTTTTGTTTTTACATTAGCTTTGACTTCCCTTGTCAGCCACGGTTGTACTATTTTGCCATTTTCTTCATTTTTGGAATACACATGTCCTGCACCTTCCTCATTTCCCCCCATTTATGATGCAAAGACCATTGCCAGAGGCTCAGCAATCCCCTCCCTTGCCTCCCACAGTAGCCCGGGGTACATCTCCTCCGGTCCCGGTGACTTATCCAACTTGATGATTTCCAAAAGCTGCA
Source organism: Mobula hypostoma (assembly GCF_963921235.1). NCBI lineage: Eukaryota > Metazoa > Chordata > Chondrichthyes > Myliobatiformes > Myliobatidae > Mobula > Mobula hypostoma. The sequence goes on along the minus strand of NC_086099.1, from coordinate 232,053,855 downwards.
GCACATCCTCTTTCTTAATGTCTATAAGCTCAAGGTTTTCAGTCCACTGTAAGTCATCCCTACAATCATCATGGTCCTTTTCCGTAGAGAATACTGAAGCAAGGTATTCAATAAGTGTCTCTGCTATCTCCTCCAGTTACACACACACTTTTCCACTGTCACACTTAATTGGTCCTATTCTCTCACTTCTTATCCTCTTGCTCTTCACATACTTGTACAATGCCTTGGGGTTTTCCTTAATCCTGTCTGCCAAGGCCTTCTCATGGCCCCTTCTGGCTCTCCTAATTTCATTCGTAAACTCCTTCCTACTGGCGTTATAATCCTCTAGATCTCTATCATTACCTAGTTTCTTGAATCTTTCGTAAGCTTTTCTTTTCTTCTTGACGAGATTTACACAGACTTTCTCCACCACGGTTCCTGTCCCCTACCATACTTCCCTGTCTCACTGCAACATATCTATGCAGAACTCCACGCAAATATCCTCTGAACATTTGCCACATTTCTGTCGTACATTTCCCTGAGAACATCTGTTCCCAATTTATGCTTCCAAGTTCCTATCTGATAGCTATATTTCCCTTTACTCCAATTAAACACTCTCCTAACTTGTCTGTTTCTATCCCTCTCCAATGCTATGGTAAAGGAGATAGAATTGTGATCACTATCTCCAAAATGCTCTCCCACCGAGAGATCTAACACCTGACCAGGTTCATTTCCCAATACCAGATCAAGTACAGCCTTTCCTCTTGTAGGCTTATCTACATATTGTGTCAAGAAACCGTCCGAAACACACCTAACAAACTCCAGGCCATCTTCTCCCCTTGTTCTAGGGAGATGCCAATCAATAGTTGGGAAATTAAAATCTCCCACCACGACAACCCTGTCATTATTACACCTTTCCAGAATCTGTCTCCCTATCTGCTCCTTGATGTCCTTGTTACTATTGGGTGGTCTATAAGAAACACCCAGTAGAGTTATTGACCCCTTCCTGTTCCTAACTTCCACCCACAGAGACTTCGTAGACCATCCCTCCATGTCCTTCTCCTTTACTGCAGCCATGACACTATCTCTGATCAACGGTACCATGCCCACACCTCTTTTGCCTCCCTCCCTGTCCTTTCTGAAACATCTAAAGCCTTGCACTCTAACTAAATATTCCTGCCTCTGAGCCATCTAAGTCTCTGTAATGGCCACAACATCATGGCTCCAAGTACTGATCCACGCTCTAAGCTTATCCACTTTGTTCATAATACTCCTTGAATTAAAATAGACACATCTCAAACCATCGGTCTGAGCGCATCCCTTCTCTATCACCTGCCAATCATCCCTCTGGCACTGTCTACAAGCTTTTTCTATTTGTGAGCCAACCTCCTCTTCCCCAGTCTCTTCAGTTCGGTTCCCACCCCCTAGTATTTCTAGTTTAAACTCGTTGGAATTTAGAAGATTGAGGGGGGATCTGATTGAAACATATAAGATCCTAAAGGGATTGGACAGGCTAGATGCAGGAAGATTGTTCCCAATGTTGGGGAAGTCCAGAACGAGCGGCCACAGTTTGAGGATGGAGGGGAAGCCTTTTAGGACCAAGATTAGGAAAAACTTCTTCACAGAGAGTGGTGAATCTGTGGAATTCTCTGCCACAGGAAACAGTTGAGGCCAGTTCATTGGCTATATTTAAGAGGGAGTTAGATATGGCCCTTGTGGCTACGGGGGTCAGGGGGTATGGAGGGAAGGCTGGGGCGGGGTTCTGAGTTGGATGATCAGCCATGATCATAATAAATGGCGGTGCAGGCTCGAAGGGCCGAATGGCCTACTCTTGCACCTATTTTCTATGTTTCTATGTTTCTCCTCAATACCCAAAGCAAACCTCCCCACCAGGATGTTGGTCTCCCTTGGATCCAAGTGCAACCCGTCCTTTTTGTACAGGTCACACCTGTCCCAAAAGAGGCCCCAATGATCCAGAAATCTGAATCCCTGCCCCCTGCTCCAATTCCTCAGCCACACATTTATCCTCTACCTCGTTCTATTCCTATACCCACTGTCACGTGGCACTGGCAGTAATCCCTGCCTTTAGATTACTACCTTTGATGTCCTGCTTCTCAACTTCTTTCCTAACTCCCTGTAATCTGTTTTCAGGACCTCCTCCCTTTCCCTGCCTATGTCGTTGGTACCAATATGTACCACGACCTCTGGTTGTTCTCCTTCCCATTTCAGGATATTGTGGACACGATCAGAAACACCCCAGACCCTGGCACCTAGGAGGCAAACTACCTCGGCCTGAAACGTCGACTGCACCTCTTCCTACAGATGCTGCTTGGCCTGCTGCGTTCACCAGCAACTTTGATGTGTGTTGCTTGAATTTCCAGCATCTGCAGAATTCCTGTTGTATCCATATTTCTTTTCTGCATCCACAGAATCGCCTGTCTGACCCCCTAAATATAGAGTCCCCTATTACTGCTGCCATCCTCTTCCTTTCCCTACCCTTCTGAGCCACAGGGCCAGACTCTGTGCCAGAAGCACAGCCACTGTTGCCCACGCCCCCCCCCCACCCCAACAGTACCGAAACAGGAGTACTTATTGTTATGGGGGACAGCCATTGGGGTACTCTTTAGTATCTGACTCTTGCCCTTCCCCTTCCTGACTATCATCCACTTATCTGTCTCCCCAGGCCCCGGTGTGACTACTTGCCTTTTGCTCCTCTCTATCATCTCCTCACTCTCCCTGAGCAGACGAAGGTCATCGAGCTGCATCTCCAGTTCCGTAATAAAGACCCAAAGGAGCTGCATCTCAATGCACCTGGTGTAGACATGGCCGTCCAGGAGTCTGGGAGTCTCCCAGACTTCCCACATCTGATACCCAGTACAGAGCACCAGCCTCACACATATACTTCCTGTCTGTATTCTACTCAGGCAACCTACCTCGCCTCGACCCATTATCACCCAAGCCCTGTTGAGCCAAAGCCCTCCTACTCTGTCTACCTCTACTCTGTTGCTCACTCTATAAAGCCAACTCTTCGCGCTGTTCTAACTGGCTGACGTCCACGCGCTTGCGCAGTCGTGCCTCGATCAAAACCATGAAAGTCGTGCCCCAATAGTTCATGGGAAACAGAGTGGACAGTGCTGTGGGACAGTTCACAGGAACAAAATGGGCAGTGTTGTAGGACAGTTCATGGGAAGCAGAGTAGACAGCGTTGTGGGACAGTTCACCAGAACGGAGTGGACAGCACTGTGGGACAGTTCACAGGAAATGGAATGGACAGAGTTGTGGGACTGAACATGGAAAACAGAGTGGTCAGTGCTGTGGGATTGTTCACAGGAAACAGAGTAGATGGTGCTGTGGGACAGTTGACTTGAAACAGAGTGGACAGCGTTATGGGATAGTTCATGGGAACGGACTGGACAGCTGTGGGACAGTTAATGGGTGATGAAGTGGACAGCGCTGTGGGACAGTTCATGAGGAATGGAGTAGACAACGTTATGAGATAGCTCATGGGACACAGTGGATAGCACTATGGGACAGTTCATGGTAAACGGAGTAAAGGTATGGTTCGACACTGGAAATGGAGAAGATGGCGTTGTGGGACAGTTCACAGGAAACAAAGAAACATTGAACATAGAAACAGAGACAACCTACAGCACAATACAGGCCCTATGGCCCACAATGTTGTGCCGAACATGTACTTACTTTAGAAATTACCAAAGGTTACCCATAGCCCTCTATTTTTCCAAGCTCCATATACCTATCCAAGAGTCTCTTAAAAGACCGAATCGTATCTGTCTCCACCACTGTTGCCGGCAGCCCATTCCACGCACTCACCAGTCTCTGCGTAAAAAACTTACCCCTGACATCTTCTCTGTACCTACTGCCAAGCACCATAAAACTGTGCCCTCTCGTGCTAGCCATTTCAACCCTGGGAAAAAGCCTCTGACTATCCACACGATCAATGCCTCTCATCATCTTATATACCTCTATCAGGTCACCTCTCATCCCCTGTCGCTCCAAGGAAAAAAGGCCGAGTTCACTCAACCCATTCTTATAAGGCATGCTCCCCAATCCAGCCAACATCCTTGTAAATCTCCTCTGCACCCTTTCTCTGGTTTCCACATCCTTCCTGTAGTGAGGCGACCAGAACTGAGCACAGTACTCCAAGTGGGGTCTGACCAGGGAACTACATAGCTGTAGCAGATGTCATTGTAGGGCAGTTCACGGGAAATGGAGTAGATAATGCTCTGGGATAATTCACGGTAAACGGAATGGACTGCATTGTGGGACAGTTCACGGGAAACGGAGTGTACAGCAGCGAAGGACAGTTCACGGGTTACGGAGTAGGAAGCGTTGTGGGACAGTTCATGAGAAATGGAGTAGACATCGTGGGTAAGTTCACGCGAAATGGAGTTGTCAGCCATGTGGGACAGTTCACAGGAAACGGAGTGGGTGACGTTGTGGGTCAGTTTACGGGAAACAGAGCAGACATCGTGTAGGCGGCATGATGTAGTGCAAGGGAAACGGAGTTGTCAGCATTGCGGAACAGTTCATGGGAAACGGAGTGGACGGCGTTGTGGGACACGTCACGGGAATGGAGTAGACAGCATGGAGGGGCAGATCACCGGAAATGGAGTGGACAGTGTTGTGGGACAGTTCATGTGAAACGGAATAGACAGCATTGTAGGACAGTTCATGGGCAATGTAGTATATGGCATGGGATAGTTCACGGGAAATGGAGTGGATAGCGTTTAGGATCACTTCACGGAAAACGGAGTGGACAACGCTGTGGGACAGTTCATGGGAAATGCAGTGGACTGCGTTGATGGACTGTTCACGAGAAATAGAGTGGATGGCGTTGTGGAACAGTTCAAGGAAAATAGTGTAGTCGGCGCTGTGAGACAGTTCACGATTCACGAGAAACAGGACAGTTCATGGGAAACAGAGTAGACATCGTTGTTGGACAGTTTGCGGGAAATCGAGTAGACCGTGTGGGTTAGATCACAGGAAGCAGAGTAAACAGCGTTGTGGGACAGTTCACGGGAAGCGGAGTAAATGTCATTGTGGGACAGTTCACTGGAAACGGAGCAGACGTCATTGTGGGACGGTTCGTGGGAAATGGATTGGACAGCATTGTGGGACAGTTCGCGGGAAGCAGAGTAGACGTCGTTGTTGGACGGTTTGCGGGAAATCGAGTCAACTGCATGGGATATTTCATGGAAAATGGAGTGGACAGCATTTTGGGCCAGTTTACAAAAAGCAGAATAGATGGCGAGGGACAGTTCACAGGAAACTAAGTGGGCAGCATTCAGGGTCAGTTCACGGGAAACGGATTGGGCAGCACTGTGGGACAGTTCATGGGAAACAGAGAGGACAGCGTTGTGGGACTGTTCATGGGAAACAGAATAGTCATCGTTTTTGGACAGTTTGCAACAAATCAAGCAGGCGGCGTGGGTTAGTTCAGGGGAAACAGAGTAGATGGTGTTGTGGGACAGTTCACGGAAAACAGAGGACGGCGTTGTGCGATAGTTTACAGGAAACAGAATGTACAGCGTTGTGGGACAGTTCACAGGAAACAGAGTAGACAGTGTTGTGGGACAGTTCACGGAAAACAGAGAGGACGGCGTTGTGCGGTAGTTTTCGGAAACAGAATGTACAGCGTTGTGGGACAGTGACAGGAAACAGAGTAGACGACGTGCTGTGATAAATTACGGGAAACAGAATGTACAGCATTGTGGGACAGTTCACAGGAAACGAAGTGGACTGTGCTGTGGGACAGTTCACAGGAAACAGAGCAGACGCTGTGGGAAGTTTCGCGGGAAACGGAGTGAACAGTGCTGTGGGACAATTCACATGAAATGGACTGGGCAACGTTGTGGGACAGTTCACGGGAAACGAGAGGTCAGCGTTCTGGGACAGTTTATGGGAAACAGAGTAGACGTCATTGTGGGACAGTTCACGGAAACGAGAGGTCAGCGTTGTGGGACAGTTCATGGGAAATTGAGTAGGCAGCATTGTGGGACAGTTCATGGGTTACAGAGTAGACAGCGTTGGGGATAGTTCATAGGAAATTGAGTAGACAGCATTGTGGGACAGTTCATGGGAAATTGAGTAGACAGCGTTGGGGATAGTTCATGGGTTACAGAGTAAACGACATTGTGAGATAGTTCATGGGAAACAGAGAAGATGGTGTTATTGGTGTGGAGAACACCCTGCCAGTGGTGGTGGTAGAGGCAGATACACGAGGCATATTGGTGAGAGTGGTAGGTGTGTGGACCACCTTGACAGAGGTGGAGGTAGAGACAGGTCTTTTTGGGACTTTTAAGATACTCTTACATAGGCACATGGATGATAGAAAAATAGAGGTCTATGTGGGAGGGAAGAGGTAGATTGATCTTGGAGTAGGTTGAAAGGACTGTGAAGGACCTGTATTCTGCTGCGCTGTTCCCTTTGCTATGAGGGCAGACTAGCCAATAAAGCAGGAATGCAAAAGTTTTTCAGTTATATTAAGAGTAAAAGGGAGGTGAGAGTTGATATTGGACCACCAGAAAATGATGCTAGTGAGGTAGTAATAGGGGACAAGGAAATGGCAGATAACTTAATGGGTACTTTGCATCTGTCTTCACTGTGGAAGACACTAGCAGTGTACCAGTGGTCCATGAGTATTAAGGAGTAGGAGTGAGTGCCATTGCAATTACAAAGGAAAAAGTGACAGACAAACTCAAAAGTCTTTCAGTGGATAAGTCACCTGGACCAGATGGACTAGATCCAGAGTCCTAAGAAAGATTGCGGAAGAGATAACGGATGCATTGGTCATGTTCTTTCAAGAATCACTTGATTCTGACAGTCCTGGAGGACTGAAAGATTGCAAATGTCACTCCATTTCTTTAAGAACATAAAAGGGCAAATGAAAGGAAATTATAGGCCAACTAGCCTAAACTTAGTGGTTGTGAAAGTGTTGGAGTCTATTATTAAGGATGAGGTTTTGAGTTATTTGGAGACTAATGATAAACTCAAAGTCAGCATGGTTTCTGTAAAGGGAAATCTTGCCTGACAAATCTGTTAGAGTTCTTTCAGGAAGCAGGGTGGACAAAGGAGAGGCAGTGGAAGCCATTTATTTGGATTTTCAGAAGGCATTTGATAAAGTGCCATACATGAGGCTACTTAACAAGATAAAATCCTATGGCATCACAGGAAAGTTACTGGCATGGATAGTGGAATGGCTGGCAGGAAGGAGACAGCAAGTGGGAATAAAAGGAGCCTTTTCTGGTTGGTTGTTAGTAACAAGCGGTATTCCTCAGGCGTCAGTGTTGGGACCACTTTGTTTGCCAATGATTTAGATCATGGAATTGATGGCTTTGTGGCAAAGTTTGTGGATCATATGAAGATTGGCAGCAGGGTAGGTAGTGCTGAGGAAGCAATGTGATTGAGCAGGACTTAGACAAACGGAAGAATGGGCAAAAAGTGACCGATGGAATATAGTGTGGGGAAATGTATGATCATGCATTTTGGTAAAAGGAACAATAGTGCAGACTATTATCCAAATGGGGAGAAGGTTTAAACATCAGAGGTGCGGAGGGACTTGGGAGCCCTCATGCAAGACTCCCACAAAGTTAATTTACAAGTTGAGTCTATGGTAAAGAAGGCAAACCCAATATTGGCATTTATTTCAAGAGATATAGAATATAAAAGCAAGGAAATAATGCTGAACCTTCATAAGACATCAGTCAGGCCACACTTAAGAGTATTGTCAACAGTTTTGGGCACCATATCTCAGAAAGGATGTGTTGTCATTGGAGAGAGTCCAGAGGAGGTACACAAGGATGATTCCGAGAATGAAGTGGTTACCATATGAGGAACGTTTGGCAGCTTTGGGCCTGTACTCACTGGAATTTAGAAGAATTCAGGGGGATCTTATTGAAACCTATCGAATGTTGAAAGGACTAGATAGGGTGGATGTGGAGAGGATGTTTCCTGTGGTGGGGGTATCCAGAACTAAAGGGCACAGCCTCAAAATTGAGGGGTGACCCCTTAGAACAGAGGTAAGGAGGAATTTTTTTAGCCAAGGAGTAGTGAATCTGTGGAATGCTCTGCACAGACTGCAGTGGAGGTCAAGTCCGTGTGTATATTTAAGGCGGAAGTTGATAGTTTCCTGATTGGTCAGGGCATCAAAGGATATGGTGAAAAGGCAGGTTTTTGGGGTTGAGTGGGATCCAAGATCAGTGTTGTAAAATGGAGAGACATTGGGGTACAGGGACAGGGTTCCCTGAAAGTGGTGATACAGGTCGACAGGCTGATGAAGGTGGTGTTTCACACACTGGCCTTCATCAGTCAGGCCACTGAGATACGTTATACAAGAAGCTGGTGCGGCCACACTTGGAGCAGTGTGCCCAGTTGTGTCTGCTAGCTATAGGATGGATCTCATTAAGCTATGGAGGGTGGTGCAGATATTTAGGTCAATGTTACTGGGATTGAGTTATGAGGAGAGGATGTATAGGCTTGGACTGGTTTCCCGGGATAGAGGACGCTGAGAGGACAGCTTCAAGGCTCATATCAATAACTTTCTGTTCGCAAGGCCTTTGAGAAAGTCAGTGGGAGGCTGGTCAGCAAATAAGGGGAAAATTTACAAGGATGTTGCCGTGATTTGTGGACCTGAGTTATAGAGAAAGGTTACACAGGTTAAGTTTATTCCCTGGAGTGAAGGGGGAATGAGGGGAGGTTTGCAAGAGGTATACAAAATTATGAGGATGCAGATAGGAAAAACGCAAGAAAGGGTTGTTCCACTGAGACTGGGTGCGGCTAGAACTAGATGTCGGGGGTTAAAGGTAAAAGGTGAAATTTTAAGAGGAACTTGAGGGGGATCAAAAAAAAATGTGGAATATGCTACCAGCACAAGTGGTGGGAGTGGAATCAATTTCAATGCTTAACATAGAACACAGAAACGTAGAAAACCTACAGCACAATACAGACCCTTCAGCCCACAAAGTTTGCCGAACATGTCCCTACCTTAGAAATTACTAGGGTTACCCATAGCCCTCTATTTTTCTAAGCTCCATGTACCTACCCAAAAGTCTCCTAAAAGACCCTATCGTTTCCGCCTTCACCACCGTTCCCAACAGCCCATTCCATGCACTCACCACTCTCTGTGTAAAAAAACTTAGCCCTGACATCTCCTCTGTACTTACTCCCCAGCACCTTAAACCTGTGCCCTCCTGTGGCAACCATTTCCACCCTGGGAAAAAGCCTCTGACTATCCACATGATCACTGCCTGTCATCATCTTATACACCTCTATCAGGTCACCCCTCATCCTCCATCGCTCCAAGGAGAAAAGGCTGAGTTCACTCAACCTGTCTTCAAAAGGCATGCTCCCCAATCCAGGCAACATCCTTGTAAATCCCCTCTGCACCCTTTCTATGGTTTCCACATCCTTCCTGTAGTGAGGCGACCAGAACTGAGCACAGTACTCCAAGTGGGGTCTGACCAGAGTCCTATATAGCTGTAACATTACCTCTCAGTTCCTAAACTCAATTGCACAATTGATGAAGGCCAATACACCGTACGCCTTCTTAATCACACAGTCAACCTGCACATCTGCTTTGAGTGTCCTATGGACTCGGACCCCAAGATCCCTCTGATCCTCCACCTTGCCAAGAGTCTCACCATTAATACTACATTCTGCCATCATATTTGATCTACCAAAATGAACCATTTCACAGTTATCTGGGTAGAACTCCATCTGCCACTTCTCAGCCCAGTTTTTCATCCTATTGATGTCCCCCTGTAACCTCTGACACCGCTCAACACTGTCCACCACACCTCCAACCTTTGTGTCATCAGCAAATTTACTAACCCATCCCTCCACTTCCTCATCCAGGTCATTTATAAAATTCACAAAGAGTAAGGGTCCCAGAACAAATCCCTGAGGCACACCACTGGTCACCGACCTCCAATCAGAATACGACCCGTCTACAACTGAAGAGAAGTTTGGATAGGTGCATGACAAACACAAGGAAGGCTACAGACGCTGGAAATCCAAAGCAATTCACACAAAATGCTGGAAGAACTTTAAGCATCCTCCCCCTTCCTTCTCAGTCCTGAAGAATAGTTGTGGCCTAAAAAGTCAACTGTTTACTCTTTTCCATAGATGCTGCGTGACCTGCTGGGTTCCTCCAGCCTTTTATGCGTGTTGCTTTGGGAAGATCCATGGATGGGAGGGGTACGGGGGGCTATAGTCTGGGTGTAGGTCAATGGAACGAGGCAGTTAAATGGTTCAGCACAGACTAGATGGACCGAAGGGCCTGTTTCTGTGCTGCACTTTTCTATGACACATGACCCCCCACATCACATAGATCCAAACATATGTGGCCCCTCACTGAACATATCCAACGCACATGACCGTTCATCAGAGATCCAACACGTGAGCCCCACATCACATAGATCCAACACACATGATGCATCCCTGAAAATATCCAACACATGTGACCCCTCAGAGGTCAAACACATGTGAGCCCCATATCACATGGATCCAACACACGTGACCCATCCATAAAGCTATCCAACACATGACCCTGCACCTCAGAGATCCAACAGATGTGTCTGCTCCCCGAGGACTACAGTTCTATGTGGGGCAATTTCCCCTGGGCCAGTTCCACCCAGGAGGGACAGGGCTATGAACCCAGTGTTAACTCCATCCGCTCAGTTCCCTCTACACCATCCACCCACGGTGAGCCCAGTGTCCCCTCTACATACCCCCACCCACTGTGAGCCCAGTGACCCTCTACATACCCCCACCCACGGTGAACTCATTCCCCCCATCCACAGTGAGCCCAGTGTCTCCTCTACACACCCCCATCCACTGTGTACTCATTCCCCCCACCCACGGTGAGCCCAGTGTCCCCTCTACACCCCCCACCCGCTGTGAGCCCAGTGTCCCCTCTACACACCCCCACCCACGGTGAACTCATTCCCCCCACCCACGGTGAGCCCAGTGTCTCCTCTACACACCCCCATCCACGGTGAACTCATTCCCCCCACCCACGGTGAGCCCAGTGTCTCCTCTACACACCCCCACCCATGGTGAGCCCAGTGTCCCCTCTACACACCCCCACCCACAGTGAGCCCAGTGTCCCCTCTATACACCCTCACCCACGGTGAGCCCAGTGTCTCCCCTACACACCCCCATCCATGGTGAACTCATTCCCCCCACCCACGGTGAGCCATGTGTCTCCTCTACACACCCCCATCCACGGTGAACTCATTCCCCCCACCCACGGTGAGCCCAGTGTCCCCTCTACACACCCCCACCCACGGTGAGCCCAGCCTGTGCTCTGTCAGTCAGGGAGGATCTCTATCTGGCCCCTGTGGGCCCAGGCCCCTTCACGCCTCCCCCACCCACGGTGAGTCAGCCTCTGCACGGCCGTCTGCATTCCTCCTGCCCGTTTACCTTGGTTTCGGTGGTACATGACAGAAAGTTTTCCAAGCTGCCAGAAGCAGTGGTGACGCAGGGCTGTATTTGGTTACACAGTGCAAGGCGATTCTGCACTTCCTACACGGTCTAGAACTTGGACGGCTGTAGAAGAGCGGCTCAGCCACACCTGTCCTGGCAGCCTGACAGCCAGACTGGGACCCAACATTACCACACCCTGGCAACAGTCCAGAGGTGAGGTGCAAAAGGCGAAGACTGGGGAGGGGAGTGGTAAGTGACATGGGTCAGGACATGACAGCAGGATATTCAACGACAGGTACAGACAGTGTGAGGAGTTGCAGGGGCTCCCGACTGTGCTCGTGGGGCCCACCGGAACGTTGCAGTTGAGGAAACCACTCTCAGTGCCCCTTTAAGCTGGAACTTTAGTTAAACTACAACCTGAAGTAGACAGGCCACTGCAGCCTCATGACTCACCGACAGCCCTCTCTGCCAGACCGATGGTATCGCTCACTAACATAACCAAAATACAGCATTCCTCACTGCAACGGCTGGGATTTACTCCCGAAGGACTCTCACATACAGCTCCCCGCTGAACCTCACCATTCCCTCACAAGTTCACAATGATTCCTACGAGAGGGTGTTTGATGGCTCCAGGACTGTTCTCAGCGGAATTCAGAAGAATGATGGGGAGATCTCATTGAAACATATCTACTATTAAAGGTCTCAACAAAGGGCATGGAGAGGATGTATCCTACGGTGGGGAAGTCTAAGACCAGAGGAATTCATCAAAATACAAGGGGAGGGAGGGGGATGGGGCAAGCAGCGGGCATAGGGGGAAGGGGAGAGAGAGGAGGGGGGAAGGGGAGGAGAGGGAGGGGGAAGGGGAGGAGAGGGAGGGGGAAGGGGAGGAGAGGGAGGGGGAGGGGGAGAGAGGAGGGGGAGAGAGGAGGGGGAGAGAGGAGGGGGAGAGAGAGAGAGGGGGAAGGGGAGAGAGGAGGAGGAGGGGGAGGAGGAGGAGGGGGAGGAGGAGGAGGGGGAGGAGGAGGAGGAGGGGGAGGGGGAGGAGGAGGGGGAGGGGGAGGAGGAGGGGGGGAGGAGGAGGGGGAGGAGGAGGGGGAGGGGGAGGGGGAGGGGGAGGGGGAGGGGGAAGGGGGAGGGGGAAGGGGGAGGGGAGAGGGGGAAGGGGAGAGGGGGAAGGGGAGAGGGGGAAGGGGAGAGGGGGAAGGGGAGAGGGGGAAGGGGAGAGGGGGAAGGGGAGAGGGGGAAGGGGAGAGGGGGAAGGGGAGAGGGGGAAGGGGAGAGGGGGAAGGGGAGAGGGGAGGGGGAAGGGGAGAGGGGAGGGGGAGGGGGAGGGGGAAGGGGAGAGAGGAGGGGGAGGGGGAAGGGGAGAGAGGAGGGGGAGGGGGAAGGGGAGAGAGGAGGGGGAGGGGAAGGGGAGAGAGGAGGGGGAGGGGAAGGGGAGAGAGGAGGGGGAGGGGAAGGAGAGAGAGGAGGGGAGGGGAAGGGGAGAGAGGAGGGGAGGGGAAGGGGAGAGAGGAGGGGAGGGGAAGGGGAGAGAGGAGGGGGAGGGGAAGGGGAGAGAGGAGGGGGAGGGGAAGGGGAGAGAGGAGGGGGAGGGGAAGGGGAGAGAGGAGGGGGAGGGGAAGGGGAGGGGGAGGGGAAGGGGAGGGGGAGGGGGAAGGGGAGAGGGGAGGGGAGGGGGAAGGGGAGAGGGGAGGGGAGGGGGAAGGGGAGAGGGGAGAGGGGAGGGGAGAGGGGAGAGGGGAGGGGGAAGGGGAGAGGGGAGGGGGAAGGGGAGAGGGGAGGGGGAGGGGAGAGGGGAGGGGGGAGGGGAGAGGGGAGGGGGGAGGGGGAGGGGAGAGGGGAGAGGGGAGAGGGGAGAGGGGAGAGGGGAGAGGGGAGAGGGGAGAGGGGGAGAGGGGAGAGGGGAGAGGGGAGAGGGGAGAGGGGAGAGGGGAGAGGGGAGAGGGGAGAGGGGAGAGGGGAGAGGGGAGAGGGGAGAGGGGAGGGGGAGGGGGGAGGGGGGAGGGGGGAGGGGGGAGGGGGGAGGGGGGAGGGGGAGGGGGAGGGGGGAGGGGGGAGGGGGGAGGGGGGAGGGGGGAGGGGGAGGGGGAGGGGGAGGGGGAGGGGGAGGGGGAGAGGGGAGGGGGAGGAGGGGGAGAGAGGAGGGGGGAGAGAGGAGGGGGGAGAGAGGAGGGGGGAGAGAGGAGGGGGGAGAGAGGACAAACTGGGGGTGTAAGGGGCGTTGGGGGGAAACGACATGGTCTCTGGTGTTTCACTTCACATGGACCCACTGAGAATATCACTGCACTGAAATATGTCAACAGTGAATGTTCTCCTCCAACCCCACTAACATTCTCCACACAAGCTCCCTTCTTCCGACTCCCAAAAAAACCCTCACATCATCTCGTTTCCCAGCCACCCACCATTTCTCTCCCTCTCCCATCATGTGCCAATCTCCGTGACTCTCACACACCTGGGACTGATCGTCTCTCTGTCCCCTCACACACCCGATATGGATCATCTCCCTGTCCCTCACACACCCGGGATCTGTCATATCCCTGTCCCTCACACACCCGGGATCGGTCATATCCCTGTCCCTCACGCACCCGGGATCGGTCATTTCCCTGTCCCTCACACATCCGGGATCGGTCATATCCCTGTCCCTCACACATCTGGGATCGGTCATATCCCTGTCTCTCACACATCCGGGATCGGTCATCTCCCTGTCCCTCACACACCCGGGATCGGTCATCTCCCTGTCCCTCACACACCCGGGATCGGTCATATCCCTGTCTCTCACACACCCGGGATTGGTCATATCCCTGTCTCTCACATACCCAGGATCACTCATCTCCCGGTACCTCACACACCTGGGATCACTCATCTCCCTGTCTCTCACACACCCAGGATCACTCATCTCCCTGTGTCTCACACACCCAGGATCAGTCATCTCCCTGTCCCTCACATATCCGCGATCAGTCATCACTTCTCTCTGTCCCGTCACACTCCCGGGATCGAACGTCTCACTCTCCCCTCACCGCCAGGATCGATCGTCCCTCTGCCCCTCTCACACCGGGGTTCGTTTGTCTGTCTGTCGCCACACACCACCCGGGATATATTGCCCCTGCAACCGCTGACAACACTTGATCAATTGAATCCCTGAGAGCTGGAAAAGGCATGTATTAAGGGTAATGGCACAACTGTAATGGAGAATTTAATATGCAAGGGGATTGGGAAAATCAGGTCTGTGTCAGAACGCAAGAGAGGAAACTTGCTGAATGTCTACCAGATGGCTATTTTGAGCAGCTTGTGCTTGAGTCTACATGGAGAAAGGCTATCTTAGATTGGGTGTTTTATGATAACCCAGATCTTATTAGGGTGCTTAATGTAAAGGAACCCTAAGGAAGCTGGATTCATAATATGATTGAGTTCATACTACAATTGGAGAGGGAGAAGCACATGTCACATATATCAGGATCACAATGGAGTAAAGGGAGTGACAGAGGAGTTTGCCCTGGTGTTTTGGAGGAGGGTAATGACGGGGATGATGGCAGAGCAGAGATGGCTGAAGTTTCTGGGAGTAATTCACAAGACACAGGATAGATATGTCCCACAGAAGTTGTTCTCAAATGGCAGGGGTACAGAACACCTGCAATCAATCCTCACACACCATGGGATCAATCGTTACTCTGTCCCTCACAAACCCGGGATCGATCATCTCTACTGCCACAACCTCTGAATCCGTGCTCAGTTAGCTTCCTCCCACCCCTGCCCTTTCTCCCCACCCCCACCCCTGAACATTTTCTCCTCCCCCACACCTGAACATTCTCCCCACCCCTGCCCTTTCTCCACACCCCCACCCCTGAACATTCTCCTCACCCCCACCCCACCCCTGTCGCCACTCTCCCCTCCTGTCAGGACAGATTGCTCTGCAGCTCCTGCTCTCGGCTGCTGCAGCCCCTGTGCATTCCTGCTGCAGCAATGCAGCTTTGATTTGCAGTGATGAGAGGTTTGTACAGTCGGTGCAGTCAGCACGACAGCAGAAACCGTCCCCTCCATCACCCAGAAACCCACCCCGCTCAACTCCACTCGTCTCCCCCCTCCCTACTCTCCTCTCCCCCCCTTTGCCTCCCCTCCCCGTCCTTACCCAGACACCAACCTGTCCTTACCATGTCCGACCCGTCCCCTACCGCACTTCCCCTCCCCTATCCCTACCTGTCCCCTACCCCCTTTCCCCTCCCCATCCCTACCCATTCCCCCCTTTCTCCACCCCACTGTCCCTACCCATCCCCTCCCCTTTCCCCTCCCTCATCCCTCTGTCCCCTCCCCCTTTCCCCACCCCACAGTCCCTACCTGCCCCCTCTCCTTTCCCCCCATCCCTACCTGTCCCCTCCCCCCTTTCCACTCCCCCGTCTCTACCCGTCCCCTACCCGCTTTCCCCATCCCCCCCCCTTTCCCCTCCTCCCAACCCTACCCGTCCCCTACCCCCTTTCCCCTCCCCATCCCTACCCGCTTTCCCCCATCCCCTCCCCTTTCCCTACCCCACATCCCTACCTGTCCCCTCCCCCTTTCCCCACCCCACCGTCCCTACCCGTCCCCTCCCCACAACCCCTACCCGTCCCCTATCCCCTCCCCCATCCCTACCCGTCCCCTACCGCACCTCCCCTCCCCGTCCCTACCCATCTCCTACTCCCTTTCCCCTCCCCATCCCTACCGTCCCCTACCCCCTTTCCCCTCCCCTATCCCTATCCATCCCCTACCCCCTTTCCTCACCATCCCTCCCCACCCCAACCCGTCCCTACCGCACCTCCCCTCCCCCATCACTACCCATCTCATCCCCTACCCACTTTCCCCTCCCCCATCCCTACCCGTCCCCTACCCGCTTTCCCCTCCCCCGTCCCTACCCATCTCCTACCCCCTTTCCCCTCCCCATCCCTACCGTCCCCTACCCCCTTTCCCCTCCCCTATCCCTATCCATCCCCTACCCCCTTTCCTCACCATCCCTCCCCACCCCTACCCGTCCCTACCGCACCTCCCCTCCCCCATCACCACCCATCTCATCCCCTCCCCACTTTCCCCTCCCCATCCCTACCCGTCCCCTACCCGCTTTCCCCTCCCCCATCCCTACCCGTCCCCTATCCCCTTTCCCCTCCCCACAGTCCCTACCTGTCCCCTCCCCCTTTCTCCTCCCCACCGTCCCTACCTGTCCCCTTCCCCCATCCCTACCCAGCCCCCCGTCCCCTACCACATCTGCCTTCCCCCCATCCCTATCGAACTTCCCCTCCCTACTATCCCTACCCGTCCCCTCCCCATCCATCCCCTACCCCCTTTCCCCACCATCCCTCCCCACCCCCTCCCTACCCATCCCTACCGCACCTCCCCTCCCCCATCACTACCCATCTCATCCCCTCCCCACTTTCCCCTCCCCCATCCCTACCCGTCCCCTACCCGCTTTCCCCTCCCCATCCCTACCCGTCCCCTACCCCCTTTCCCCTCCCCACAGTCCCTACCTGTCCCCTCCCCCTTTCTCCTCCCCACCGTCCCTACCTGTCCCCTTCCCCCATCCCTACCCACCCCCGTCCCCTACCACATCTGCCTTCCCCCCATCCCTATCGAACTTCCCCTCCCCACTATCCCTACCCGTCCCCTCCCCCATCCCTATCCATCCCCTACCCCCTTTCCCCTCCCCATCCCTACCCTTCCCCTACCCCCTTTCCCATCCCCACCGTCCCTACCTGTCCCCTTCCCCGATCCCTACCCACCCCCATCCCTACCCGTCTGCTCCCCTTTCCCCTCCCCGTCCCCTACCACACTTCCCCTCCCCCCTTCGCCGTTGTGTCTCCTATCCATCCCAATCTGCCCTGTCCCCTACCTGTCCCTAATCTGCTCTACCCTACCCATCCCCACTGCACTTCCCCTCCCCACCATCCCTACTCTCCCCTACTCACCCTCTACCCCCTTCCCCATACCTGTCCGCTCCCCACTTCGCTTTTGTGTCCCCTACTCGTCCCTGATCTGCCCTGCCCATCCCCTGCCACACTTCCCCTCCCCCTTTTCCCCTACCTGTCCCTACCATCTCCTGCCATACTGCCCCCTCCTACTGACACCCTGCCCACACATCACGACACGACCCCCCAATGTCTCTTCAGATCGCACTGCCCCTCCCCACCCTCTCCCCTGCACACACTGACCCTCTCCAATCCCTTCACAACACACAGTAGCTTCCCACCCTCACACCCTCGCCCAGGGCCCAGACACACACACACACCTTTGAGGGAGCTGATTTCGTGCTGGATGGCGCGGGAGCTGTCCATGGGCCGGGGAAGACACACTGAGTCCCGGTACTGCCTTGCTGCACAACCCGACTCACACTGCAGCCCTGCAGCCCTGCAGCATCGGCTCAGCTCTCAGCCAATCACTGCACTGACTGACCCCTCCCCGGTCTAATGTGATGAATGGGGGGAGAGGGAGCGAGTGGGATAGGCTGAGAACCAGAGAGAGAGAGAGAGAGTGAGAGAGTGAGAGAGAGAACGGAGAGGGAGAGAGTGAGAGAGAGGGAGAGAGTGAGAGAGAGAGAGAGAGACTGAGAGAGAGAGACAGACAGACAGACAGAGAGAGAGAGTGAGAGAACAGAGACAGAGTGAGAGAGACAGGGAGAGAGACAGACAGAGACACACACAGAGCAAGAGAGACAGAAAGGATGGGAGAGTGGGGCAAGGGGGGCAAGAGGGGAAGAGGGAGGAGACGGGGAGGGGAGGCGACAGGGGGAGGGGGTGAGAGAGGGGGGTCGGAGAGAGGGAGTCGGGAGAGAGGGGGCAAGAGGGAGATGGAGCGATATAGAGAGCGGGGAGGGGGGATCAGACAGGAAGAGAGACCAATATAGACGGAGAGAGGGACAGAGACAGAGAGAGCATCAGAGACGGACAGGTGGGATGGAAGGACAGGGTGCAGTTGGATGAAAGTGTGGACAGAGACTGGGTGCAGTGTGTCAGAAACCGATGACCCTGTTGAGATTTCTCCTTCCCTCCCTGTCTCCTGAGTTGGAATGGAGAAAGAGAGGGCAGAGGGAGAGGAGTGGGAACTGCGTGGGTAGTGCAACCTAAGGGAAGGGGGTGCAGAGCAGTATGTTGGGAACCGATGACCCTGCTGAGATAATACCCTCCCCCCCGGGTCAGTACCATCTCCGGGATGAATGCTGTGGGTCCGTGACGGGTTAACCCCATCTGTGAACCAGTATGGATATAAATATCCCGTCAACATCTGAGCTAAGACGGACACCTGGGCCTCACTGCTTAGGGTAGTGTCATACAGAAAAATAGTACAATATAGGCCCTTCAGCCCATCAGTCGATGCTGACCACAGTATCTACTCAACTGGTCTCAATTTCCTATGTGCAGCCCAAACCCTTCCAGCCCCACCCCTCCATGTACCAATACAAAGGATTGTACCTGATAACTCAAAAGTTCTCCAGCGGTGGTTAGCCGTGCGAAAACATAGATTAACTACCAGTGCAACAGACTGAATTTTGAACTTTAATCAGACCGACATTCAGTAACAAGCCCTTTAATCTTTTCCTGTTGTGTTGCCCAGTGAGCTCGTCCTATTTGCCTGCGATTGGCCAACAGCCCCTTAAACCTGTCCAATCAATATACTTACTGAGATGGCTTTTAAATGTTGCTAATATGCCCAAGTCCAGGCAACATCCTGGTAACCCTTTGCTTCACTCTTTCTGCTTTAATAACGTCCTTCCTATAACAGGGCTACCAAAACTGTATACAATACTCCAAGTGTAGCCTCACCAATGTTTTTCACAACTACAACACAATTTCCCAATTCCTAAACTGAATGCCCTGGCTAATGAAGGCCAGCATGTCAAATGGTGTCCAACTCTGAAGGCACTTTCATTTGGACTGCTCCGATTCTCTGGGATTCTCCAGGACTCTGCCATTCCTTGTACTGTCTAACTTCCCAACATACAACACCTCACATTATCTAGATCGAAGGCTATTTGCCAGTCCTCAGCCCACATAGCCAGTTGATCCAATGAGAAATGAAGTGTCAGCAGATTGTGGAGAGGAGCAAAACACAAATCTACATTTGTATTTGGAGTGGGTGCTTTTAATTTTCCCAGTGTTTACACCAACTTCCCCACTGTTTCCCCAATGTTCACAGGGAATTCCCATGTTTCCCCAGTGTTTACAGGGACATCCCCAACCCCTCCCCCCCGAGTGTTTACAAGGTCTTCCCCAGTGTTTACAGGAACTTCCCCACTGTTTCCCCAGTGTTTGCAGGGACTTCCCCAATGCTTCCCCAGTACTTACAGGGACTTCTCCAGTGATTCCCCAGTGTTTACAGGAACTTCCCCACTGTTTCCCCAGTGTTTACAGGGACTTCTCCAGTGTTTCCCAAGTACTTACAGGGACTTCCCCAATGTTTGCCCAGTGTTTACAGGGACTTCCCCAGTGTTTACAGGAAATTTCTCAGTGTTTGATGGGGAAAGTGATTTGGAGCAAGAAGGCTGCAAGTGGAACGGCTAAGGATTTTCGGAGCGAAGGCATTTTACTACTGGGGGCAAAAAAGAGGCAAGACTGCGCAGGCACGTGACGTCAGCCAGTAGAGCAGGAAATGCTTAAAATGAAGACCGCCATATCTAGCCGAAAAGGGAGTGAGAGGGTAGCAGAGTGATAGGGCTTTGGCAGTAACGAGCCCAGGTAGGTTTACCTTTGTTAATTGCGGAAAGGAAGTATGTGTGTGAGGCCGGGTTTCTGTGCTCGGTGTCAGATGTGGGAGGTCCTGGAGTCTCCCGGCCTCCCAGACGGCCATATCTGCACCCGGTGCACCGAGATGCAGCTCCTAAGGGACCGCATTAGGGAACTGGAGATGCAGCTCGATGACCTTCACCTGGTCAGGGAGATCAAGGAGGTGATAGAAAGGAGTTACAGGCAGGTGGTCACACCAGGGCCACGGAAGACAGACAAGTGGGTCACAGTCAGGAGAGGGAAGGGGAAAAGTCAGGTACTAGAGAGTACCCCTGTGGCTGTACCCCTTGACAATAAGTACTCCTGTTTGAGTACTGTTGTGGGGGACACCCTACCTGGGGGAAGCAACAGTGGCCGTGCCTCTGGCACAGAGTCTGGCCCTGTAGCTCAGAAGGGTAGGGAAAGGCAGAGGAAGGCAGTAGTGATAGGGGACTCGATAGTTAAGGGGTCAGACAGGCGATTCTGTGGATGCAGGAAAGAAACTCGGATGGTAGTTTGCCTCCCAGGTGCCAGGGTCCAGGATGTTTCAGATCGCATCCACGATATCTTGCGATGGGAGGGAGAACAGCCAGGGGTCATGGGACATATTGGTACTAATGACATAGGTAGGAAAAGGGAAGAGGTCCTGAAAAAAGACTACAAGGAGTTAGGAAGGAAGTTGAGAATCAGGACTGCAAAAAGCAGTAATCTCAGGATTACTGCCTGTGCAACATGACAGTGAGGACAGGAATAGAATGAGGTAGAGGGATTGCATAGCTGAGGGATTGGAGCAGGGGGCAGGGATTCAGATTTCTAGGCCATTGGGACCTCTTTTGGAGTAGATGTGACCTGTACAAAAAGGACAGGTTGCACTTGAATCCCAGGGGGACCAATATCCTGGCAGGGAGATTTGCTAAGGCTACTGGGGAGAGTTTCAACTAGAATTGTTAGGGGTGGGAACCGAACTGAAGAGACTGGGGAAGAAGAGTTTGGCTCACAGATAGAGAAAGCTTAGAGACAGCGTGTGTGGGAGGATAGGCAGCTGATAGAGGAGGGACGCACTCAGACCGATGGTTTGAGATGTGTCTATTTTAACATAAGGAGTATTGTGAACAAAGCAGATGAGCTGAGAGCGTGGATCAGTACTTGGAGTTATGATGTGGTGGCCATTACAGAGACTTGGATGGCTCAGGGACAGGAATGGTTACTTCAAGTGCCGGGTTTTAGATGTTTCAGAAAGGACAGGGAGGGAGACACTGTTGATCAGAGATAGTGTCACGGCTGCAGAAAAGGTGGACATCATGGAGGGATTGTCTATGGAGTCTCTGTGGGTGGAGGTTAGGAACCGGAAGGGGTCAATAACTTTACTGGGTGTTTTTTATAGGCCTCCCAATAGTAACAGAGATATCGAGGAGCAGATAGGGAAACAGATCCTAGAAAGGTGTAATAATAACAGAGTTGTCATGATGGGAGATTTTAATTTCCCAACAATCGATTGGCATCTCCCTGGAGCAAGGGGTTTAGATGGGGTGGAGTTTGTTAGGTATGTTCAGGAAGGTTTCTTGACACAATATGTAGATAAGCCTACAAGAGGAGAGACTGTACTTGATCTGGTATTGGGAAATGAACCTGCTCATTTTGGAGAGAGTGATCATAATTCTATCTCCTTTACAATAGCATTGGAGAGAGATAGGAACAGACAAGGTAGAAAAGTGTTTAATTGGAGTAAGGGGAATTATGAGGCTATCAGGCAGGAAATTGGAAGCTTAAATTGGAAACAGATGTTCTCAGGGAGAAGTACAGAAGAAATGTGGCAAACGTTCAGGGGACATTTGTGTGGAGTTCTGCATAGGTTCATTCCAATGAGACAGGGAAGTTATGGTGGGGTACAGGAACCGTGGTGTACAAAGGCTGTAATAAATCTAGTCAAGAAGAAAAGAAAAGCTTACAAAAGGTTCAGAGATCTAGGTAATGTTAGAGATCTAGAAGATTATAAGGCGAACAGGAAGGAGCTTACGAATGAAATTAGGAGAGCCAGAAGGGGCCATGAGAAGGCCTTGGCGGGCAGGATTAAGGAAAACCCCAAGGCATTCCACAAGTATGTGAAGAGCAAGAGGATAAGACGTGAAAGAATAGGACCTATCAAGTGTGACAGTGGAAAAGTGAGTATGGAACCAGAGGAAATAGCAGAGGAACTTAATGAATACTTTACTTCAGTATTCACTATGGAAAAGGATACTGGTGATTGTGGTGCTGACTTGCCATGGACTGAAAAGCTTGAGCATATAGACATTAAGAAAGAGGATATGCTGAAGCTTTTGGAAAGCATCAAGTTGGATAAGTCACTGGGACTGGATGAGATGTATCCCAGGCTACTGTGGGAAGTGAGGGAGGAGATTGCTGAGCCTCTGGCGACGATCTTTGCATCATCAATAGGGATGGGAGAGGTTCCGGAGGATTGAAGGGTTGCAGATGTTGTTCCTTTAATCAAGAAAGAGAGATAGCCCAGGAAATTATAGACCAGTGAGTCTTAATTCAGTGGTTGGTAAGTTGATGGAGAAGATCCCGAAAGGCAGGATTTATGAACATTTGGAGAGGTATAATATGATTAGGAATAGTCAGCATGGCTTTGTCAAGGGCAGGTCATGCCTTACGAACCTGATTGAATTTTCTGAGGATGTGACTAAACATATTGATAAAGGAAGAGCAATAGATGTAGTGTATACGGTTTTCAGCAAGGCATTTGATAAGGTACCCCATGCCAGGCTTATTGAGAAAGTAAGGCGGCATGGGATCCAAGGGGACATTGTTTTGTGGATCCAGAACTGGCTTGCCCACAGAAGGCAAAGAGTGGTTGTAGACGGGTCATATTCTGCATGGAGGATGGTGACCAGTGCTGTGCCTCAGCGATCTGTTCTGTAACCCTTACTCTTTGTGATTTTTATAAATGACCTGGATGAGGAAGTGAAGGGTTGGGTTAGTAAGTTTGCTGATGACACAAAGGTCGGGGGTGTTGTGGATAGTGTGGAGGGCTGTCAGAGGTTACAGCGGGACATTGATAGGATGCAAAACTGGGCTGAGAAGTGGCAGATGGAGTTCAACCCAGATAAGTGTGAAGTGGTTCATTTTGGTAGGTCAAATATGATGGAAGAATATAGTATTAATGGTAAGACTCTTGGCAGTGTGGAGGATCAGAGTGATCTTGGGGTCCGAGTCCATAGGACGCTCAAAGCAGCTGGGCAGATTGACTCTGTGGTTAGGAAGGCATACGGTGTATTGGCCTTCATCAATCGTGGAATTGAATTTAGGAGCTGAGAGTTAATATTACAGCTATATAGGACCCTGGTCAGACCCCATTTGGAGTACTGTGCTCAGTTCTGGTCGCCTCACCACAGGAAGGATGTGGAAACCATAGAAAGGGTGCAGAGGAGATTTACAAGGATGTTGCCTGGATTGGAGAGCATACCTTATGAAAACAGGTTGAGTGAACTCAGCCTTTTATCCTTGGAGCAATGGAGGATGAGAGGTGACCTGATAGAGGTGTATAAGATGATGAGAGGCATTGATCGAGTGGATAGTCAGAGGCTTTTTCCCAGGGCTGAAATGGTTGCCACAAGAGGGCACAGGTATAAGGTGCTGGGGAGAAGGTACGGATGAGATGTCAGGGGTAAGTCTTTTACTCAGGGAGTGGTGAGTGCGTGGAATGGGCTGCCGGCAACGGTGGTGGAGGCAGATATGATAGGGTCTTTTAAGAGACTTTTGGATAGGTACATGGAGCTCAGAAAAATAGAGGGCTATGGGTAAGCCAAGTAATTTCTAAGGTAGTGACATGTTTGGCACAACTTTGTGGACCGAAAGGCCTGTGTTGTGCTGTAGGTTTTCTGTGTTTCTGTAATGGCTTCTTTGTAATGTTTCACTGCTAAGGCTAATGTAATGGCTTCTTTGTAGTGTTTCACTGCTGAGGTAATGGTTTCTCTGTAGCAGCAACGTTTGGGTTATGGCTGGAAATAACATGATACATAGAAACATAGAAACATAGAAAATAGGTGCAGGAGTAGGCCATTCGGCCCTTCGAGCCTGCACCGCCATTTATTATGATCATGGCTGATCATCCAACTCAGAACCCAGCCTTCCCTCCATACCCCCTGACCCCTGTAGCCACAAGGGCCATATCTAACTTCCTTTTAAACATAGCTAATGAACTGGCCTCAACAGTTTGCTGTGGCAGAGAATTCCACAGATTCACCACTCTCTGTGTGAAGAAGTTTTTCCTAACCTCGGTCCTAAAAGGCTTCCCCTCTATCCTCAAACTGTGACCCCTCGTTCTAGACCTCCCCAACATCGGGAACAATCTTCCTGCATCTAGCCTGTCCAATCCCTTTAGGATCTTATACGTTTCAATCAGATCCCCCCTCAATCTTCTAAATTCCAACGAGTACAAGCCCAGTTCATCCAGTCTTTCTTCATATGAAAGACCTGCCATCCCAGGAATCAATCTGGTGAACCTTCTTTGTACTCCCTCTATGGCAAAGATGTCTTTCCTCAGATTAGGGGACCAAAACTGCACACAATACTCCAGGTGTGGTCTCACCAAGGCCTTGTACAACTGCAGTAGTACCTCCCTGCTCCTGTACTCGAATCCTCTCGCTATAAATGCCAGCATACCGTTCGCCTTTTTCACCGCCTGCTGTACCTGCATGCCCACTTTCAATGACTGGTGTATAATGACACCCAGGTCTCGTTGCACCTCCCCTTTTCCTAATCGGCCACCATTCAGATAATAATCTGTTTTCCTATTTTTGCCACCAAAGTGGATAACTTCACATTTATCCACATTAAATTGCATCTGCCATGAGTTTGCCCACTCACCCAACCTATCCAAGTCACCCTGCATCCTCTTAGCATCCTCCTCACTGCTAACACTGCCACCCAGCTTCGTGTCATCCGCAAACTTGGAGATGCTGCATTTAATTCCCTCATCCAAGTCATTAATATATATTGTAAACAACTGGGGTCCCAGCACTGAGCCTTGCGGTACCCCACTAGTCACCGCCTGCCATTCTGAAAAGGTCCCGTTTATTCCCACTCTTTGCTTCCTGTCTGCTAACCAATTCTCCACCCACACCAATACCTTACCCCCAATACCGTGTGCTTTAAGTTTGCACACTAATCTCCTATGTGGGACCTTGTCAAAAGCCTTTTGAAAATCCAAATATACCACATCCACTGGTTCTCCCCTATCCACTCTACTAGTTACATCCTCAAAAAATTCTATGAGATTCGTCAGACATGATTTTCCTTTCACAAATCCATGCTGACTTTGTCCGATCATTTCACCGCTTTCCAAATGTGCTGTTATCACATCCTTGATAACTGTATGGTAGTTAAGAGATTGTTGCTGTGTATTGAGAGTATGGAAAGATGTTTCTTGCAGTCTTTTGTCGAGGAGAGCTGAAGAGGGAAGACGCATGTGGAGAGAGCTGGTAGACCACCGGACAGAGTGGACTGGGATCTGAGGGTCCGAAGGTCGGCGACGTTAGGAGGAGACCGATGGTGGAAGAATGGCGAATGAGTGAGCTCCGTGACTTTGACTTGACTTGGGCCCTTTTGTTTCATTTGTTTTCATTACTAACCCTATATTCAGATTAAGATTCATACAGTTCTATCATTTAATTGCATATGGTGTACTGTCTGATATTTTGTGTTGTAGGTTTGTGACTGATGGTACATTACACAGCATCCACACAAACGTGATTACCCAGTTTGGCGGGGCCGAAGGCTGATTCCCCTGGATGAACGCGAGCTGGGTGAGCCTGAGGGTTACATTTCTATATTTCTATGTTTCTAGTGTCTACAGGGACTTCCCCACTGTTTCTCCAGTGTTCACAGGAAATTCCCCAATTTTTCACAGTGATTACAGGAAATTCCTCAGTGTTTACAGAGACTTCCCCAACGTTTCCCCAGTGTTTACAGGGACTTCCTCAATGTTTCCCCAGTGTTTACAGGGACTTCCTCAATGTTTTCCCAGTGTTTACAGGGACTTCCTCAATGTTTTCCCAGTGTATAAAGGGACTTCCCCAGTGTTTACAGGGACTTCCCCAATGATTGCCCAGTGTTTAAAGGGACTTCCCCAGTATTTCCCCAGGGTTTACAGGGACTTCCCCAGTGTTTACAGGGACTTCTCCACTGTTTCCCCAGTGTTGACAGGGAATTCCCATGTTTCCCCAGTGTTTACAGGGACTTCCCCAAGGTTTGCCCAGTGTTTGCAGGGTCTTCCCCACTGTTTCCCCAGTGTTTACAGGGACTTTCCCCAATGTTTCCCCAGTGTTTACAGGGAATTCCCCATTTCCCCAGTGTTTACAGGGAATTCCCAAGTGTTTATAGAAAACTTACCAGTGTTTATAGAGACTTCCCCAGTGTTTCCTGGGACATCCCCACTGTTTCCCCAGTATTGACACGTACTTCCCCAGTGTACCCTGGGACTTCCTCACTGTTTCTCCAGTGTTTATAGGGACTTCCCCAATGTTTGGATGCAATGTGAGGATGCAATATTACAAACGGTAGATCTCCTAATGGGAAACAAGTTAGGACAAGTGACGGAAGTGTGTGTAGGAGAGCACTTTGGTTCCAGTGATCATAACACCATTAGTTTCAACTTGATCATGGATAAAGATAGATCTGGTCCTAGAGTTGAGGTTCTAAACTGGAAGAAGTCCAAATTTGAAGAAATGAGAAAGGATCTAAAAAGCATGGATTGGGACAGGTTGTTCTCTGGCAGGGATGTGATCGGTAAGTGGGAAGCCTTCAAAGGAGAAATTTTGAGAGTGCAGAGCTTGCATGTTCGTGTCAGGATTAAAGGCAAAGTGAATAGGAATAAGGAACCTTGGTTCTCAAGGGATATTGCAGCTCTGATAAGAAGAGAGAGTTGTATGACATGTATAGGAAACAAGGGAGTAAATAAGGTGCTTGAGGAGTATAAAAAGTGCAAGAAAATACTTAAGGAGGAAATCAGGAGGGCTAAAAGAAGACATGAGGTTGCCTTGGCAGTCAAAGTGAAGGATAATCCAAATAGCTTTTACAGGTATATTAAGAGTGAAAGGATTGTAAGGGATAAAATTGGTCCTCTTGAAGATCAGAGTGGTCGGCCAGGTGCGGAACTAAAAGAAATGGGGGAGATCTTAAATGTGTTTTTTGCATCTGTATTTACTAAGGAAACTGGCAAGAAGTCTATGGAATTAAGGGAAACAAGTAGTGAGATCATGGAAACTGTACAGATTGAAAAGGAGGAGGTGCTTGCTATCTTGAGGCAAATTAAAGTGGATAAATCCCCAGGACCTGACAGGGTATTCCCTCGGACCTTGAAGGAGACCAGTGTTGAAATTACAGGGGCCCTAGCAGATATATTTAAAATGTTGGTGTCTACGGGTGAGGTGCTGGAGGATTGGAGAATGGCTCATGTTCTTCCATTGTTTAAAAAAGGATCAAAAAGTAATCTAGGAAATTACAGGCTGGTAAGTTTGACGTCAGTAGTGGGTAAGTTATTGGAGGGAGTATTAAGAGACAGAATCTACAAGCATTTGGATAGACAGGGACTTATTAGGGAGAGTCAACATAGCTTTGTGCGTGGTAGGTCATGTTTGACCAATCTATTGGAGTTTTTCGAGGAGTTTACCAGGAAAGTGGATGAAGGGAAGGCAGTGGATGTTGTCTACATGGGCTTCAGTAAGGCCTTTGACAAGATCCCCATTGGAGGTTAGTTAGGAAAATTCATTCGCTGGGTATACATGGAGAGGTGGTAAACCAAGGGTTTAGATGGGGCAGAGTTTGTTAAGTGTATCCAGGACGGATTCCTGTCACAGTATGTGGACAGGCCAACTAGGGGGAATGCCACACTGGATCTAGTACTAGGTAATGAACTGGGTCAGGTCACAGATCTCTCAGTGGGTGAGCATCTGGGGGACAGTGACCACCGCTGCCTGGCCTTTAGCAATACCATGGAAAAGGATAGAATCAGAGAGGACAGGAAAGTTTTTAATTGGGGAAGGGCAAATTATGAGGCTATTAGGCTAGAACTTGTGGATGTGAATTGGGATGATGTTTTTGCAGGGAAATGTACTATGGACATGTGGTCGATGTTTAGAGATCTCTTGCAGGATGTTAGGGATAAATTTGTCCCGGTGAGGAAGATAAAGAATGGTAGGGTGAAGGAACCATGGGTGACAAGTGAGGTGGAAAATCTAGTCAGGTGGAAGAAGGCAGCATACATGAGGTTTAGGAAGCAAGGATCAGATAGGTCTATTGAGGAATATAGGGAAGCAAGAAAGGAGCTTAAGAAGGGGCTGAGAAGAGCAAGAAGGGGGCATGAGAAGGCCTTGGTGAGTAGGGTAAAGGAAAACCCCAAGGTATTCTTCAATTAGGTGAAGAACAAAAGGATGACAGGAGTGAAGGTAGGACCGATTAGAGATAAAGATGGGAAGATGTGCCTGGAGGCTATGGAAGTGAACGAGGTCCTCAATGAATACTTCTCTTCGGTATTTACCACTGAGAGGGAACTTAATGATGGGGAGGACAATATGAGTGAGGTTGATGTTCTGGAGCATGTTAATATTAAGGGAGAGGAGGTGTTGGAGTTGTTAAAATACATTAGGTCGGATAAGTCCCTGGGGTCTGACGGAATATTCCCCAGGCTGCTCCACGAGGCGAGAGAAGAGATTGCTGAGCCTCTGGCTAGGATCTTTATGTCCTAGTTGTCCATGGGAATGGTACCGGAGGATCGGAGGGAGGCTAATGTTGTTGTTATCCCCTTGTTCAAAAAAGGAAGTGGGGATAGTCCGGGTAATTATAGACCAGTGAGCCTTACGTCTGTGGTGGGAAAGCTGTTGGAAAAGATTCATTGAGATAGGATCTATGGGCATTTAGAGAATCATGGTCTGATCAGGGACAGCCAGCATGGCTTTGTGAAGGGCAGATCATATCTAACAAGCCTGATAGAGTTCTTTTGAGTAGGTGACCAGGCATATAGATGAGGGTAGTGCAGTGGATGTGATCTATATGGATTTTAGTAAGGCATTTAACAAGGTTCCACCTGGTAGGCTTATTCAGAAAGTCAGAAGGCATGGGGTCCAGGGAAGTTTGGCCAGATGGATTCAGAATTGGCTTGCCTGCAGAAGGCAAAGGGTGGTGGTGGAGGGAGTACATTCAGATTGGAGGATTGTGACGAGTGGTGTCCCACAAGGATCTGTTCTGGGACCTCTACTTTTCATGATTTTTATTAACGACCTAGATGTGGGGGTAGAGGGGTGGGTTGGCAAGTTTGCAGACAACACAAAGGTTGGTGGTGATGTAGATAGTGTAGAGGATTGTCGAAGATTGCAGAAAGACATCGATAGGATGTAGAAGTGGGCTGAGAAGTGGCAGATGGAGTTCAACCTGGAGAAGTGTGAGGTTGTACACTTTGGAAGGACAAACTCCAAGGCAGAGTACAAAGTAAATGGCAGGATACTTGGTAGTGTGGAGGAGCAGAGGGATCTCAGGGTACATGTCCACAGATCCCTGAAAGTTGCCTCACAGGTGGGTAGGGTAGTTAAGAAAGCTTATGGGGTGTTAGCTTTCATAAGTCGAGGGATAGAGTTTAAGAGTCGTGATGTAATGATGCAGCTCTATAAAACTCTGGTTAGGCCACACTTGGAGTACTGTGTCCAGTTCTGGTCGCCTCACTATAGGAAGGATGTGGAAGCATTGGAAAGGGTACAGAGGAGATTTACCAGGATGCTGCCTGGTTTAGAGAGTATGCATTATGATCAGAGATTAAGGGAGCTAGGGCTTTAATCTTTGGAGAGAAGGAGGACGAGAGGAGACATGACAGAGGTGTACAAGATAATAAAAGGAATAGTTAGAGTGGATAGCCAGTGTCTCTTCCCCAGGGCACCACTGCTCAATACAAGAGGACATGGCTTTAAGGTAAGGGGTGGGAAGTTCAAGGGGGATACTAGAGGAAGGTTTTTCACTCAGAGAGTGGTTGGTGCATGGAATGCACTGCCTGAGTC
Organism: Mobula hypostoma; assembly: GCF_963921235.1. Classification (NCBI taxonomy): domain Eukaryota; kingdom Metazoa; phylum Chordata; class Chondrichthyes; order Myliobatiformes; family Myliobatidae; genus Mobula; species Mobula hypostoma. The sequence continues at coordinate 232,023,665 of NC_086099.1, read as the reverse complement.
AGTGCTGGAGGCAGATACACTCGTGAAGTTTAAGAGACTACTAGACAGGTATATGGAGGAATTTAAGGTGGGGGGTTATATGGGAGGCAGGGTTTGAGGGTCGGCACAACATTATGGGCCAAAGGGCCTGTAATGTGCTGTATTATTCTATGATCTATGTTCTACGTTTCTAAATTGGATTAGACATTGGCTCAATGGAAGAAGCCAAAGAGTGGTAGTTGAGGATTGCTTCTCAGAGTGGAGGCCAGTGACTAGTGGTGTGCCACAGGGATCAGTGCTGGGTCCATTGTTATTTGTCATCTACATCAATGATCTGGATGATAATGTGGTAAACTGGATCAGCAAACTTGCTGATGATACAAAGATTGGAGGTGTAATGGACAGTGAGGAAGGTTTTCAAAGCTTGCAGAGGGATTTGGACCAGCTGGAAAAATGAGCTGAAAAATGGCAGATGGAGTTTAATACAGACAAGTGTGAGGTATTGCACTTTGGAAGGACAAACCAAGGTAGGACATACAGGGTTAATGGTAAGGCACTGAGGAGTGCAGTGGAACAGAGGGATCTGGGAATACAGATACAAAATTCCCTAAAAGTGGCATCACAGGTAGATAGGGTCGTAAAGAGAGCTTTTGGTACATTGGCCTTTATTAATCAAAGTATTGAGTATAAGAGCTGGAATGTTATGATGAGGTTGTATAAGGCATTGGTGAGGCCAAATCTGGAGTATTGTGTTCAGTTTTGGTCACCAAATTACAGGAAGGATACTAATAAGGTTGAAAGAGTGCAGAGAAGGTTTATAAGGATGTTACCGGGACTTGAGAAACTCAGTTACAGAGAAAGGTTGAATAGGTTAGGACTTTATTCCCTGGAGCGCAGAAGAATGAGGGGAGATTTGATAGAGGTATATAAAATTATGATGGGTATAGATAGAGTGAATGCAAGCAGGCTTTTTCCACTGAGGCAAGGGAAAAAAAAACCCAGAGGACATGGGTTAAGGGTGAAGGGGGAAAAGTTTAAAGGGAACATTAGGGGGGGCTTCTTCACACAGAGAGTGGTGGGAGTGTGGAATGAGCTGCCAGACAAGGCGGTAAATGCGGGTTCTTTTTTGACATTTAAGAATAAATTGGACAGAGACATGGATGGGAGGTGTATGGAGGGATATGGTCCGTGTGCAGGTCAGTGGGACTAGGCAGAAAATGGTTCGGCACAGCCAAGAAGGGCCAAAAGGCCTGTTTCTGTGCTGTAGTTTTTCTATGGTTTGTCCAGTGTTCACAGGGACTTCCCCAATGTTTGCCCAGTGTTTCCAGGGTCTTCCCCAGTGTTCACAGGGACTTTCCCACTGTTTCCCCAGTGTTCACAGGGACTTTCCCACTGTTTCCCCAGTGTTTACAGGGACTTCCCCACTGTTTCCCTAGTGTTTCCAGGGACTTCCCCAATGTTTGTCCAGCGTTTCCAGGGACTTCCCCAATGTTTGTCCAGTGTTTACAGGGACTTCCCCAGTGTTTACAAGAATGAGCTGCAAGCCGTGGGCTCAGATTGGGCACAATTATGTTAAAGATTAAAAATTAGTTTTATTTTCACATGTACATCTAAACATACAGTGAAATGCATTGTTAGTGTCAAAGACCGACACAGTTTGAAGATGTTCTGGGGGCAGCTTGCATGTGTCAGCATTCTTCGAGTGCCAACATAACATGCCCACAATTTACTCTGGTATGTCTTTGAAACATGGGACGAAACCAGAATACCCAGAGGAAACCTAACCACGACTGTGATCTGGATTGCCAGCATCTGCAGAACCTGATGGGTTTAGAATTTGCTGCTTGACTGCAAAGTCTCTTCACAATATGCCAACCCTAAAGATGTTCTATCTCACTGCTCCCCCTCTGTGATCTCTGGCCCCCCAACACTTCAAACCTTCCCACCCACCTGGCTTCACCTATCACCTTCTAGCTTGTCACCTTTCCCCTCCCTCCATCTTATTGTGGCATCTTTCCCCTTCCTTTCCAGTCCTCATGAAGGGTCTCAACTTCAAACACTAACTACTTATTCATTTCTATGGATGCTACCAACCTGTTGAGTTCCTCCAGCATTGTGTGTGTGTTTTGCTCTGGTTAAATTCCATAAGACCATAAGACAAAGGAGCAGAAGTAGGCCATTCGGCCCAACGAGTCTGCTCTGCCATTTTATCATCAGCTGATCCATTTTATCCTATTTAGTCCCACTGCCCCGCCTTCTCACCATAACCTTTGATGCCCTGGCTACTCAGATACCTATCAATCTCTGCCTTAAATACACCCAATGACTTGGCCTCCACTGCTGCCCGTGGCAACAAATTCCATAGATTCACCACCCTCTGACTAAAAAAATGTTTTCGCATTTCTGTTTTGAAAGGGCGCCCTTCAATCCTGAAGTCATGCCCTCTCGTACTAGATTCCCCCATCATGGGAAACAACTTTGCCACATCCACTCTGCCCATGCCTTTTAACATTCAAAATGTTTCTATGAGGTCTCCCCTCATTCTTCTAACCTCCAAGGAATACAGTCCAAGAGCGGACAAACGTTCCTCATATGTTAACCCTCTCGTTCCCGGAATCATTCTAGTGAATCTTCTCTGTACCCTCTCCAACATCAGCACATCCTTTCTTAAATAAGGAGACCAAAACTGCCCACAGTACTCCAAGTGAGGTCTCACCAGCGCCTTATGGAGCCTCAACATCACATCCCTGCTCCTATACTCTATTCCTCTGGAAATGAATGCCAACATTGCATTCCCCTTCTTCACTACCGACTCAACCTGGAGGTTGACTTTAAGGGAATCCTGTACGAGGACTCCCAAGTCCCGTTGCGTCTCAGAACTTGGAATTCTCTCCCCATTTAAATAATAGTCTGCCCGTTTATTTTTTCTGCCAAAGTGCATAACCATACACTTTCCAACGTTGTACTTCATTTGCCACTTCTCTGCCCATTCTTCCAATCTATCCAAGTCTCTCTGCAGACTCTCCGTTTCCTCAGCACTACCTGCCCCTCCACCTATCTTCGTATCGTCAGCAAACTTAGCCACAAAGCCATCTATTCCATAATCCAAGTCGTTGATGTACAATGTAAAAAGAAGCGGCCCCAACACTGATCCCTGTGGAACACTGCTGGTAACCGGCAGCCAACCAGAATAGGATCACTTTATTCCCACTCTCTGTTTCCTGCCAATCAGCCAACGCTCTATCCGCGTATATAACTTTCCTGTAATTCCATGGGCTCTTATCTTGTTAAGCAGCCTCATGTGTGGCACCTTGTCAAAGGCCTTCTGAAAATCCAAATATACAACATCCACTGCATCTCCCTTGTCTAGCCTACTGGTAATTTCCTCAAAAAATTGTAATAGGTTTGTCAGGCAGGATTTTCCTTTAAGGAATCCATGCTGAGTTCTGCCTATCTTGTCATATGCCTCCAGGTACTCTGTAACCTCATCCTTGACAATCGACTCCAACAACTTCCCAACCACCAACGTCAAGCTAACAGGTCTATAATTTCCTTTTTGCTTCCTTGCCCCCTTCTCAAATAGCGGAGTGACATTTGCAATCTTCCAGTCTTCCGCAACCATGCCAGAATCTATCGACTTTTGAAAGATCATCGCTAATGCCTCCGCAATCTCCACAGTACTTCCTTCAGAACACGAGGGTGCATTCCATCTGGTCCAGGAGATTTATCGACCTTTAGCCTATTCAGCTTCCTGAGTACTTTCTCTGTCGTAATTGTGACTGCGCACACTTCTCTTCCCTGCCACCCTTGAGTGTCCGGTATCCTGCTGTCTTCCTCAGTGAAGACTGATGCAAAATACTTGTTCAGTTCCTCTGCCATCTCCTCATCTCCCATTACAATTTCTCCAGTATCATTTTCTATCGGTCCTATATCTACTCTCACCTGTCTTTTACTCTTTATATACTTGAAAAAGCTTTTAGTATCCTCTTTGATATTATTTGCTAGTTTCCTTTCATAGTTAATCTTTTCTCTCTTAATGACCTTCTTGGTTTCCTTTTGTAAGGTTTTAAAGACTTCCCAATCCTCTGTCTTCCCACTAATTTTTGCTTCCTTGTATGCCCTCTCCTTAGCTTAACTTTGGCTTTGACTTCTCTTGTCAACCATGGTTGCATCTTTTTTCCACTCGAAAATTTCTTCTTTTTTGGAATATACCTGTCTTGCACATTCCTCATTTCTCGCATAAACTCCAGCCACTGCTGCTCTGCCGTCTTTCCCGCCAGTGTCTCTTTCCAGTCAACTTTGGCCAGTTCCTCTCTCATGCCACTGTAGTTTCCTTTACTCCACTGAAACACCAACACATCAGATTTCGGCTTCTCTTTTTCTAATTTCACAGTGAACTCAATCATGTTATGATCACTGCCTCCTAAGGGTTCCTTCACCTCAATCTCTCCAATCACCTCCGGTTCATTACACAATACCCAATGCAGTACAGCCAATCCCCTAGTGGGCTCAACAACAACCTGTTCTAAAAAGCCATCTCACAGACATTCTACAAATTCTCTCTCTTGAGATCCATCGGCCAATTCTCAGCCCATTTCACCAAAATGGGGAAAGACAACCTTGCACCAATCTTTATGTCACCTGAGGGTCCTCCTGATCCTGCCACCCAGATCCACATCAGTCACTTGTATATATCACAAACAACAAGGGTCTCTAGCCATTCCTTTCCCTTTAACATATATAGCAATTCAGCAGGATACAGGCTCTTCAACCCAGCCAGTGAGTCCAAATTTCCGAATTCCCACATCCCTCAAAGCTGCCCCCCCCGCACCATGTACCTATCTACGTGCTTCTTAAATTCATTATTGCACCTGCAAAAAGCACTTCCTCTGGCAGCTCAATCCATATACTCACCACCCTCACAGGAAAAAGTTTTGCTTTGGCACCTCTCTTTCCCTATCCACCCTCAATCTATGCCAGTTAGTTTTAGTCTACCCTACCCTGATTGTTACCATCCCACTTATCTACACCTCTGATAATGTTACACATTTCTGTAAGCTCACTCCTCAGCCTCCTGCATTCCAAGGCTTAGCCTGGCAAAACTCTCCCTGTAACTCAGGCCTACTGGTCCTGGCAAGATCCTCGTAAATATTTTCTTCACTCTTTCCAGTTTAACCACATCTTTCCTGCAAAAGGGTGACCAAAACTGTTACACAGTACTCTAAGTGTAGCCTCTGTGACTTATACAACTGCGCGTGACTGTCTGCCAGTTATTTCTCATTACCCCTTTGAAAAGAAAGATAAGCTTTATTTGTCAATGTACATTGAAACATGCAGTGAAATGCTTCATTTGTGTTAAATTAATTCAGCAAGGATTATTTGGACAACTCACAAGTGTCACCACACTTTCAGTGCCAACATAACAGCAGAATTAGGCCAATCAACCCATCGTCTCTCCTCCACCATTCTATCATGGCTGATATATTATTCCTCTCAACCCCATTCCCCTACCTTTGCACCGTAGCCTTTGGCGCCCTAACTAATCGAGAAGCTATCAACATCTACTTTAAAGATACTGAATGACTTGGTCATCACAACCATCTGTGGCAATGAATTCCAAAGACATTTCTCCTCATCTCTGTTCTAAAGAAACATCCCTCTATCGTGAGGCTGTGCCCTCTGGTCCTAGAGTCCCCCACCATGGGAAACATCCTTTCCACATCTGCTCTGTCCAGGCTTTTCAATATTCGATTGGTTTCAATGAGATCCCCCACTCATTCTTCTAAACTCCAGCAAAGTACTGGCCCAGAGCGATTAAATTCTCCTCATAGGTTAACATTTTCCTTCCTGGAATCATTTTCATAAACTCCCCTGGACCCTTTCCAATGCTAGCACATCTTTTCTTAAATGAGGAGCACAAGACTGCTCACAATCCTCACAATAAAGACTGAGCATTACATCCTTGCATTTACATTCTAGTCCTCTTGAAGAGAATCTCAACATTGCATGCCTACAACTCACTAATCTCCAGCTGTACATGTCTGTAAAATGCAGCACCGAGAAGAAACTCTGGCTTTGGGCGAAATGTACACACTCTTTATGAGCAGCCGGGGGAGTTGAATCCATGTGAAGCAATGTGCTGACTGCTACACCATTGTGCACCCCATTTCCTTTTTAAATATCTGCCTACATTTTTTACACTGTTGACAGATATTCCCCGTCTTTAGTTCTCTACACCTGATAATTTTCCCTCTCTTTTGTGGGATATGGACATGGAAAGCAGAGAAAGGGTGCAGAGGAGATTTACAAGGATGTTGCCTGGATTGGGGAGCATGCCTTATGACAATCGGTTGAGTGAACTTGGCCTTTTCTCCTTGGAGCGACGGAGGATGAGAGGGTGATAGAGGTGTAGAAGATGATGAGAGACATTGATCGTGTGGATGGTCAGGTTTTTTCCCAGGGCTAAAATGACTATCATGAGAGGGCACAGTTTTAAGGTGCTTGGAAGCAGGTACAGAGGAGATACCAGGAGTAAGTTTTTTATTACGCAGAGAGTGGTGAGTGTGTGGAATGGCCTGCCAACGATGGTGGTAGAGGCGGATACGATAGGGTTTTTTAAGAGACTCCTGGACAGGTATATGGAGCTGTCCTGTTTGATAAACTTACTGGAGTTCTTTGAGGACATAATGACTGCAGTGGATAGAGGGGAACAGGTAGATGTCGTATACTTGGATTTCCAGGAAGGCCTTTGATAAGGTGCCACACAAGAGACTTATAAATAAGATATGGATGAATGGTATCGAAGGAAGTGTATTGGCATGGATAGTGGATTGGTTAACCGATAGAAGGCAGAGAGATGGTATAAATGGGTGTTTATCCGGTTGGCAGTCGGTGGTGAGTAAGCTGCCGCAGGGGTCAGTGCTGGGCCTGCAGCTGTTTACCATTTACATTGATGACTTGGAAGAGGGGACTGAGTGTAGCGTAGCAAAATTTGCTGATGACAATAAACTGAGTGGAAAAGCAAATTGTACAGAGGATGTGGAGCATCTGCAGCGGGATATAGATAGGTTAAGAGAGTGAGCCGAGGTCTGGCAGATGGAATACAACGTTGGTAAATGCAAGATCATCCACTTTGGAAGGAATAATAGAAGAGCAGATTATTATTTAAATGGTGAAAGATTGCAGCATGCTGTTGCGCAGAGGGACTTGGGTGTGCTTGTTCATGAATTGCAAAAAGTTGGCTTGCAGGTACAACAGGCAAACGCAATGTTGGCCTTCATTGCTAGAGGGATTGAATATAAGAGAAGGGAGGTCATGCTGCAACTATACAGGGTACTGGTGAGGCCACACCTGGAGTACTGTGTGCAGTTCTGGTCTCCATACTTGAGGAAGGACGTACTGGCTTTGGAGGCAGTGCAGAGGAGGTTCACCAGGTTGATTCCAGGGATGAAGGGTTTAACTTATGAGGAGCAATTGAGCCGCCTGGGACTATACTCTCCGGAGTTCAGAAGAATGAGAGGGGATCTTATAGAAACATACAACATTTTGAATGGGATAGATAAGATAGAAGTAGGGAAGTTGTTTCCATTGGTAGGTGAGACTAGAACTAGGGGATATTGCCTCAAGATTCAGGGGAGAAGAGTTAGGACGGAGATGAGGAGAAACTGTTTTTCCCAGAGAGTGGTGAATCTCTAGAGTTCTCTGCCCAGGGAAGCAGTTGAGGTTTCTTCACTAAATATATTTAAGAAATAGTTAGATAGGTTTTTACATAGTAAGGGAATTAAGAGTTATGACAGGTAGATGGAGCTGAGTTTACGGACGGATCAGCCGTGATCTTATTGAATGGCAGGGCAGGCTCGATGGGCCGGATGGTCTACTCCTGCTCCTATTTCTTATGTTCTTATGGGCTCAGAAAATAGGGAGCTATGGGTAACCCTAGGTAATTTCTAAGGTAAGGACATGTTCGGCACAGCTCTGTGGCCGAAGGACCTGTATTGTGTTGTAGGTTTTCTATGTTTCTATGACCCTCTGAGTGAAGAAGTTTCCCCTCACGTTCCCCTTAAACTTTTTAGCTTTCGTTATCGTCTCACCCAACCGCAGTGGGAAAAAGTCTGCTTGCATCTACCCTATATATAACCCTCATAATTTTGTAAGCATCTATCAAATGTCTCATTCTTATACATTCCAAGGAATAAAGTCCTAACCAATTCAATGTTGACATTTTACTCAGATCTTCTAGTCCTGGCAACACCCATCCATCTAAATTTTCTCTGTACTCTTTCAATCCTTTACATCTTTCCTGTCAGACGGTGACCAAAACTGCACACAATGCTCCAAGTCAGGGCTCACCAATATCTCATATAACTTCAAAATAACATCCTATCTCCTGTACTCAATACTTGGATCTATGAAGGCCAATGTGCCAAAATCTTTCTTTTCTCCCCTTCCTACTTGCAATAAATTTTAAAAAATAAATTTCGCCACTTTCTATAAATTACGGACCTGCATTCCCAGATCCCTTGTTCCAGCACTCCCCTCAGTGCCGCACCGTTCACTGTGCAAGACCTGCCTTGGTTGGTCTCCCCAAAGTACCACACCTCACACTTATCTGAATTAAATTCCATCTGCTACTTCTCAACCCATTTTTCCAGCAGGTCCAGATCCTGCTGCAAGCTCTGGTAGGCTTTGTCACTATCCACTACACGACCAAACTTGGTGTCATCCGTAAATCTGCTCTTCTCAGTGCTACCATCAGGAAGGCAGCGCAGGAGCCTCAGGACTCACACCACCAGGTTCAGGAACAGTTATTACCCCTCAGCCATCACACTTTTGAATCAGAGGGGATAACTTCACTCAGCTTCACTGCCCCATCACTGAAGTGTTCCCAAAACCGATGGACTCTCAACGACCTTTCATGTGGTGTTCTTGATATTTATTGATTATTTATAAAATTATTATTAATTCTTTTTTCTCTTTCTTTGTATTTGCACGGTTATGTTTTTTCCCTCTGATTATTTGCCTGTCCTGTTGGGTGCAGTTTTTCATTGCTTCCATTGTGTTTCTTGTGTTTACTCTGATTGCCTGCAAGAAAATGAATCTCAGGGCTGTGTATATGGACTTTGAAAATAAACTTACTTTGAATTTTTGGACTTTTATGGGCGGAAGTAGATGAGTTATTTACAGTGGGATTCATGAGGGATGCAGTAGAAGGTCTGAGACTCTCAGACTGTGCAGGGAATGGAAAGATATGGGTATTGCGTAGGCAGAAGGGATTTATGTAATTAGGTGTCTTACATTAATTCAATTCAAGTTCATTTGTCATTTATCTACATGTGAATACTCATGAATACAGGCAAACGAGACAGTTACTACAGGGTAAAGGCGCAAATATACATTACCCACAGACACACACACACACACACGATCACAGTCATGTAACAAGAGTCCAAAGGTTCACCTACACCCACTCCATGACGCCATGGCTTGATGCATAAAAGTCAACAAACCCACAGAGAATATCAGTAAAAATACAATGCCTCTCTATATATTCCAGACCACCCCCCCCCCCAGCCCACTGGTATCATCTGTCAACTGGCCCCCAACGCCCACTAGGTGACATCATGGCTTTGAGGTCCAGTCCTTGTCCCAATGCCCGACTCTCACTTAGTGAATCCATGGCTTTGAGGCCCAGTCCTTGTCCCAATGCCCGACTCTCATTAAGTGAATCCCCGGCTTTGAGAGCCAGTCCTCACATAAACAAAACAAACCAGAAAAATATATATGTATATAGTCCAAACAGTCCATTTTAAACCTTCAGTCACCACAACTGCACTAGGCCGCCCCGAGTAGCTTGGATGCCTCACTCTGGAGGCCGAAAAGCAGGTGACCCTGCAGCCTGAGGCCCGGAGTCCACCGAGTGCCACCAAAAACTCTGCAGCTGCCCTCGACTTCTGCCGAGCAAAGCCTGGGAGGGCAGCTCTGACTCTGTTCTGGACACTGTGCCGGACACCGTGCCATGGCGTCCCCAGTGAAGCACAACAGCTTCTCCCCTCGCTCTGGGTGGCTGCATACAGATGACACCATGGCTTCAGGCCTAGGCCTCGCTATGACCAAGGACTTGGCCCCCTCCATCCACCCCAGCGAGCATCCAACAAATCAGCAAATTGAACTTGCAGCATACCAGATTAACAATGGTTCAGCACAACATTGTGGGCCGAAAGGCCTGTTTCTGTGTTGTATTGTTATCTGTTCTGCACTCTAGCTTTACACATCTCAGCTAAAGGGGAGGATTTCTCTCTGTCCTATCTACTGTTTTCAATCATTTTGTTTTAGTTAGGTCCCTCTCGGCCTTCTCCATAACCCGGTCACTCCCCAGAACTAAACACAACATCCCCAGACAACACCTCCTCTGCACCCTCTCCAGTGATGTCATATCTTATCATGGGGCCACCAGAACTGTAAACAGTACTCCAGCAGTGGCCAAACAATGCTTTATAAAGTTGGAGCATAACATTCCTGTTAATATTCTATGCCCTGACTAAATAAGGCAAGGATGTTGTATGCCTCTGAACTACAGTAGTGAAGAGCATTTGGCATCCTGGACTTCATCAGTCAGGGCTCTGAATATACTGGTGATATTGGGATGTTATGTGGCAGTTGTACAAGATGTTGGGGACATGGTTAAAATGGAAAGAATGCCGAAAAGATTTACGAGGCTGCTACCAGGACTGGAGGGCCTGAGCTATAGAGGGAGGTTGGCCAGGCAAGGACTTTATTCCATATACGGAACAATCTGCGAGAGGAAGCAGTTGAGACAGATCCAGCAACAGCATTTAAAAGGCACTTGGACAGGTACTTGGATAGGGAAGGTTTAAAGCAGAGGATGCCAACCTTTTCTATGCCATGCGATAATACCATTAAGTGAGGGGCCCCTGGTTTAGAGGATATTGGCCAAACACAGGCAAAATGGGGGGAGGGGGTGTGGGAACCGAAGTGATGGGAGTCAGGATAGGACAGATGGTAAAAAAGTAAAGATAGCATGCAGTCAGACTGTCAGGAAGGGTAGGTAGGTGATGGCACATAGTCTCAGCCAACAGAGTGAGTATCAGTACATTAGAAATGCAAAATCAAAAAGGGGAGCAAATACTGTACTCAAGGTGATGTATCTCAATGCGCGGAGTATACGAAATAAGGTGGATGATCTTGTTGCACGACAAAACATTGCCAGGTATGATGTTGTGGCCATCACTGAATCGTGGCTGAAGGATGGTTGTAGTTGGGAGCGGAATATCCAAGGTTACACATTGTATCGGAGGGATAGGAAGGTAGGCAGAGGGGGTGGTGTGGCTCTACTGGTAAAGAATGGCATCAAATCAGTAGAAAAGTGTGACATAGGTTTGGAAGATGTTGAATCCTTGTGGGTTGAGTTAAGAAACTGTAAGGGTAAAAGAAACCTGATGGTAGTTATATACAGGCCTCCCAACAGTGGCTGCGAGGTGGACCACAGGTTACAATGGGAAATAGAAAAGGGATATCAAAAGGGCAATATCATGATGGGAGATTTATCTCCTATCTCTATCTCCTTTGCCAAAGCATTGGAGAGGGCTAGGAACAGATAATTTAGGAAAGTGTTTAATTGAAGTAAGAGGAAATATGAGGCTATCACGCAGCAACTTGGAATTATAAATTGGGAACAGATGTTCTCAGGGAAAAGTACGGCAGAAATGTGGCAAACGTTCAGGTACATTCAGGTTCTCCATAGGTACGTCTCAATGAGACAAGGAAAGGACGGTAGGATACAGGAAACGTGGTGTACAAAGGCTGTTGAAAATCAAGTCAAGAATTAAAGAACAGCTTACGAAAGGTTCAAAAAAACCAGGTAACGATAGAGATCTAGAAGATTATGAGGCTAGCAGGAAGGGACTTAAAGAAATTAGGAGAGCCAGAAAGGGCCATGAGAAGGCCTCGGCGAGCAGGATTAAGGAAAACCCCAAGGCATTCTACAACTACGTGAAGAGCAAGAGGATAAGACATGGAGAATAGGACCAATCAAGTGTGATAGTGGAAAAGTGTGTATGGAACTAGAGGAGAATAGCGGAGGTACTTAATGAATACTTTGTTTCAGTATTCACTACAGAAAAGGACCTTGGCAATTGTAGGGATGACTTACAGTGGACCGAAAAGCTTGAGCATATAGACATTAAGAAAAGGATGTGCTGGAGCTTTTGGAAAGCATCAAGTTGGATAAGTCTCCGGAACTGAATGAGATATACACCAGGCTACTGTGTGAGGTGAGGGAGGAGATTGCTGTGCCTCCGGCAATGATCTTTGCATCATCAATGGGGATGGGAGAGGTTCCGGAGGATTGGAAGGTTGCAAATGTTGTTCCCTTATTCTTTTCAATATTTTTATTAGTTTCTACAAAGAAGAATACAGAGTATATATAAAAGGTCAAAAAAGATAAGAAAAAACTACCAATTACATTATATCTATCCATAATAGCATTCTCATTACACCGTATTCATGTAGGTTAGTCAATAGTTATATTGAAATATACTAATTTATTACAAAAAAAGTCTAACCCCTACCAAGACCGAAGCTGTTTATTATGGAGAAAAAAAGGCAAAATACTGTCTCATATAATAAACATTAATAATAGCCAATATCTAAATTTAAACAACGAATTGAGGGTTTTGAAAGTTTTGAAAATAATTCAGAAAGGGTCCCCACAGTGTTTGAAAGTCTTGACGAGATTCCGAGATTGAACAACGAATCTTCTCTAAATCTAAGCATGACATAACCATTGAGCATGAGTAGGAGGAAAAACATCTTTCCATTTAAACAAAAGCACCCTCCTAGCTATAAGAGAGCTAAAGGCCAAAATATGTAAATCAGATGTCTTCAGCTTGACATCTTGTCCTGCAACAATACCGAACAGGGCTGTCAGAGGATTAGGCTTAAAATTGACTTTGAAAAGTAAAGAAAAAGTTTGAAAAACTTCCTTCCAATATTTTTCAAGACATGGACAAGTCCAAAACATATGAATTAACAAAGCTTTTCCATTATTACATCTGTCACAGTAGGGAGATATATCCGAATAAATCGAGATAGCTTATCTTTAATCATATACCTTAAATTGTATGAGGGAATGGCGAGCACATAGCAATTAAATATTAACCAGTTTAAAAATTTCATTCCAAGTTTCCTCAGATATTGATGTCTGTAAATCTTGTTCCCAGAGATTCTTAATTTTGTCTGAAGGAACATTCCTCATCTCCAGTAACATTCCTTGTCTCCAGTAACATGCCATAAATATTAGATATTGAACCATTATGAGAAGGTGTCAAATTAAAAATTACATCTGTTAAGTTCTTATCTGAGCTTATAGGAAATGTGCATAATTCAGATCTTAGAAGGTCTCTGATTTGTAGATATCTAAAAAAGTGAGTTTTGGGTAAGCTATATGTAGTTGACAATTGCTCAAATGAAAAAAGATTTCCTCCAACAAACAGATCCCAAAAACATTTAATACCCAGCCTGTCCCATTCTTTAAAAACTAAATCAGTCATGGAGGGTTTAAAAAAATATTAGAATGTTGTTCCCTTATTCAAGAAAGGGAGTAGAGATAGCCCAGGAAATTACAGACCAGAGAGACTTACTTCAGTGGTTGGTAAGTTGATGGAGAAGATTGAAAGGCAGGATTTATGAACATTTGGAAAGGCCTAATATGATTAGGAATAGTCGGCATGGCTTTGTCAAAGGTAGGTCATGCCTTACGAGCCTGACTGAATTTTTTGAGGATGTGACTAAACACATTCATGAAGGTACAGCATTAGATGTAGGCATTTGATAAGATACCCCATGTAAAGCTTATTGAGAAAGTAAGGAGGCATGGGATCCAAGGGGACCTTGCTTTGTGGATCCAGAATTGGCTTGCCCACAGAAGGCAAAGAGTGGTTGTAGATGGCTCATATTCTGCATGGAGGTTGGTGACCACTGGTTCTATCACACCTGAAATCCTGTCTGCCCACTACCCTGGTCCCCCATTAATTTGCCAATCACACCAACAGGTCAACAAAGGATGCCATCTCCATCGCACATCACTCTGCCCTGACACACCTGGACAGCCCCAACTCTTATATCAGAATGCTGTTCGTTTACTTTAGCTTGGCATTCAATACTGTGATCCCCTCCAAGCTGATCGCCAAACTTCGCCAGCTTGGTATCAGCTCATCCCTCTGCAATTGGACCTTGGACTTTCTGACTAACAGACCCCAATCAGTTAAGTTAGACAACCTCTCCTCCTCCACTCTCACCCTGAACACCGGCGTGCCTCAAGGCTGTGTGCTGAGCCCCTTTCTGTACTCCCTTTTCACCTATGACCGCTACCTGTATGTGGTTCTAACTCCATAATCAAGTTCGCAAACAATAACACGGTGGTTGGCCTGATCAGAGGAGATGACGAGACGGCCTACAGGGATGAGGTCCCGCACCAGGCCGCGTGGTGTGCCGACAACAACTTGGCCCTTAACACCCAGACCAAGGAGATCACTGTGGACTTCAGGCATGCTCGGAGCCACACTCACGTCCCCATCTACATCAACGGAGCTGTAGTGGAGCGTGTATCAAGCTTCAAATTCCTTGGTGTCCACATTTCCGAGGATCTCACCTGGTCCCTGAACTCCTCCATCCTGATCAAAAAGGCACAACAGCGCCTTTAGTTCCTGTGGAGCATCAAGAAAGCTCGCCTCTTTCCCAGGATACTGACGGACTTTTACCGCTGTACCATTGAGAGCATACTCACCAACTGCATCTCAGTGTGGTATGGCAATTGTCCCGTACCGGACCGCAAAGCACACCAGCGTGAGGTGAAAACTGCCCAGCAGATTATCAGCACCCAATTGCCCACCATTGAGAACATCTACCATAAACGCTGCCTGGGCAGGGCGAAAAGCATTATCGAGGATGCATCTCACCCTAACCATGGACTTTGTACTCTCCTTCCATCCGGTAGGTGCTACAGGAGCCTCCACTCCCGCACCAGCAGGCACAAGAAGAGCTTCTTCCCTGAGACTGTGACCCTGCTGAACCTCACATCACAGCGCTAAGAAGTATTGCACCCATATTGTACTGTCTCAGTACTTTTATATTTGTGTGCTGTAGCACTTACTTTTTATTCGCAGTTATTTTGTAAATAACACTATTTTTTGCATTTTTGGTCAGATGCTAACTGCATTTCATTGGCTTTGTATCTGTACTCGGCACAATGACGATAAAGTTCAATCTAATCTAATCTGTTCTGGGACCCCTTCTCTTTATGATTTTTATAAGAGTCCTGGATGAAGAAATGGAGGGGCTGGGTTGGTAAATTTGCTGATGACACAAAGGTTGGAGGTATTGTGGATAGTGTGGAGGACTGTCAGAGGTTACAGCAGGACATTGATAGGATGCGAAACTGGGCTGAGAAGTGAGAACTTGCCCGACGAATCTGTTGGAATTCTTTGAGGAGATTACAAGTCAGATAGATAAAGGGGATGTAGTGGATGTTGTAGAAACATAGAAAATCTACAGCACAATACAGGCCCTTCGACCCACAATGCTATGCCGAATATGTACTTACTTAAGAAATTACCCATAGCCCTCTATTCTTCTAAGTTCTTTACCTACTTCCTTACACATTAAAACTGTGCCCTCTCGTGTTAGCCATTTCAGCCCTGGAAAAAAGCCTCCAACTACCCACAAGATCAATGCCTCTCATCATCTTATACACCTCAATCAAGTCACCTTTCATCCTCCATCGCTCCAAGGAGAAAAGGCCTAATTCACTCAATATTTGGACTTTCAGAAGTCCTTTGATAAACTGCGACACATGAGGCTGCTTGCCAAGTTAAGAGCCCGTGGTATTACAGGAAAGTTGCTGGCATGGTTAGAGCATTGGCTGATTGATGGGAGGCAGCGAGTGGAAATAAAAGGATCCTTTTCTGGTTGGATCCGCAGGGGTCAATTTGGAACCACTTCTTTTTTATGCTGTACATAAATGATTTTGATGATGAAATAGATGGCTTTGTGCCAAGTTTGCAGATGATACAGAGATTGCTGGAGGGGCAGTAGTGTTGAGAAAACAGGTAGGATGCAGAAGGGCTGACAGATTAGGAGCATGGGCAAGAAAGTGGCAAATGAAATATAATGTTGGAAAATACATAGTCTTGCACTTTGGTAGTAGAAATAAATGTGCAGATTATTTTCTGAACAGAGAGGAAATCCAAAAATCTGAGATGCAAAGGGACTTGGGAGTCCTTGTGCAGAACATCTGAAAGGTTAACTTACAGGTTGAGTCAGTGGTGAGGAAGGCAAATGGAATGTGAGCATTCATTTCAAGAGGTCGAGAATACAAGAGCAGGGGTGTGATGCTGAGGCTTTATAAGGCACAGGTGAGGCCTCAACTTGAGTATTGTGAACAGTTTTGGGCTCCTCATCTCAGAAGCGATGTGCTGGCATTGGAGATGGTCCAGAGGAGGTTCACAAGGATGATTCCAGGAATGAAAGGGTTATCCTACAAGAAACTTTTAATGGTTAAATTTATTATTAAAAATTTAATAATAATAATAATTTAATGATTATTATTCCCAATGCATCCATGATTTCTACCTCCTTAAGTAGCCTGGGATGCAGACCATCAGGCCCTGGGGATTTATCAGCCTTCAGTTCCATCAGTTTACCCAACACCATTTTCTGCCTAATGTGAATTTCCTTCAGTTCCTCTGTTACCCTAGGTCCTCTGGCCACTATTACATCTGGGAGATTGTTTGTGTCTTCCCTGATGAAGACAGATCCAAAGTACCTGTTCAGCTCATCTGCCATTTCCTTGTTCCCCATAATAATTTCACCCGTTTCTGTCTTCAAGGGCCCAACTTTGGTCTTAAATAATTTTTCCTCTTCACATACCTAAAGAAGCTTTTACTATCCTCCTTTATATTCTTTGCTAGCTTACCTTCGTACCTCATCTTTTCCCTCCATATTGCCTTTTTAGTTATCTTGTACTGCTCCTTAAAAGTCTCCCAATCCTCTGGCTTCCCACTCATCCTTGCTATGTTATTATTAAATTTAAATTAAATGATCACAGTGAATGGCAGTGCTGGCTCGAAGGGCCGAATGGCCTACTCCTGCACCTATTGTCTATTGTCTATTGTCTTGGGTCTGTACTCGCTGGAATTTAGAAGGTTAAGGGGGGATCTCATTGAAACCTTTCGAAGGTTTAAAGTCCTAGACTGAGTAGATGTGGAAAGGATGTTTCCCGTGATGGGTGAATCTAGGACAAGAGGGCATAGCCTCAGGATAGAGGGGTGTCCATTCAAAACAGAGATGCGGAGAAATTGGTGAATTTGTGACATTTGTTGACAGGTGCAGCTGTGGAGGCCAGGTCGTTGGATGTATTTAAGGCAGAGACTGAAAGGTTCTAAATTGGACATGGCATCAAATGTTACAGGGAGAAGGCCAGGAAATAAGGTTGAGGAGGAGGAAAAAAAAAAGGATCAGCCATGATTGAATGGCAGAGCACACTTGATGGGCCAAATGGCCTAATTCTGCTCCTATGTCTTATGGTTTAAAATGGAACTAGTTCAGGTGGGCACCTTCGTTGGCATGGATAGGTCTGAGGAGCCCGTTTCCAAGTTGACTGACTCTAACGTGACTCTGTTGACCTCTACTGTAACCTTCAGGGACGTTCAGCCGACACCATCAATCTACTTGCATTTTAACGAGACCCTACTGAACTACTGTAACCTTCAGGGACACTTGAACTTCTACAACAAGCTCCTTGCATTTCTCAGTTTCCAGGGGTTCCATCAAATCACTGTGCACGTCCTATCATTATTTGCTTTCCCAAAGTGGAGTTGTACATTTTGTAGGATTACATTCCACCTGTCACTGCTCAGTCCATCCTACCAACTCACCAACTTGGTGATCACCAGTGGAGAACCTGTGTTCAGTGAATTGTCGATCCTAAACTTCCTCATGTCTGTTACTAATTTCTGTCCCTCTGTACATCCCTCTGCAACTGAATCTTCAACTTCCTCATCATGAGACCAGTCAGTGTGGATTGGGAATGACACCTTCTCCTCGCTGACAATCAATACTGGCGCACCTGAAGAATGCGTGCCTAACCCACCGCTCTACTCACTCTACAGCCATGACTATGTGGCTAGGCACAGTTCAAACCGCATCTATACATTTATCAATGACGGCATTGCTGTTGGTAACATCTCATGATGTCAAGGAGTTAAATAGGAGCAGGATAGATTGGCTGATTGAGAATGTCACAACAACAACCTTGCAGTCAATGTCAGTAAGTCCGAAGAATTGATTGTGGACTTCAGGAAGGGGGAATCCTCATCAAGGAATCAGCAGTGGAAAGGGTCTAAGATCCTGGACGTCAATATCTCGGAGTATATATCATAGGCTCAAAGCATGGATGAAATCGTGAACAAAGTACGCTTGTGGCTCTTTGTGACGTTTTTGAGGAGGTTTGTTGTGTTACCAGAGATTTACAAATTCACCACCAGGTATGGAGGCTCCAGTTGACAGGACAGGAAAAAGCTGCAGATGGTTGCAGAGTCTGCCAGCTCCATCGTGGGCACTAGCCTCCCACCATCCAGGACATCTACAGGAGGCAGCGTCCATCACCATGGACCCATACCATCTGGGACGTGCCCTCTGCTCAGTACTACCTTCAGGGAGGAGATACAGGAGTCTGAAGACCTATACTCAATGAATCAGGAACAGTTCCTTCCCCTCCACCATCAGATTTCTGAACAGAGCATGAACTCTAAACACTACTTCACTATTCATTCATTTTGTACTATTGATGTCTGAAATTTAGAGTAATCTTATGCCTTGCACTTCATAGTAAAACTGATTCTGTATCTGTCTGTAGCCTCTTGTAGAGAAGTGTGAGGAGGAACAGCTGACCTTGGAGCTAAGCATGAAAAATAGAGGGCCATGGGTAACCCTAGGTCATTGCTAAAGTAAGTACATGCTTGGCACAGCACAGTAGGCCGAAGGGCCAGTATTGTGCTGTAGGTTTTCTAGGTTTCTAGCACCTTCAGGGAGGTCACTTTCTCTGCGTCAGAACAGGTGGTGAGGGAGGCTCTCTGTAACATCAGCTCATGTTCTCGTTCTCTCTCTCCCTCACTCTCTCTCTCTCACACACTCTCTCTCTCACACACACACATACACACGGACAGTGAAGAAAGTTGTCCAAGGTTATAACAGCAACTGGAAAAACTGGGAAGGAAGACATACACAATGGTGGCTTTCCAAAGCGTTACCCCCACCCCCACTCCATACAGCAGGATCAGAAGCAGACAATGGAGGGATGCAGTCGCCGTGCAGGCAGAAGGGAATAGCTTACTTAGGCAATTAGCTGCTAATTCAGCACAACACTGGGTTGAACGACCTGAAATTTTCTGTTCCCTTTGGAGGAACAGAGGATGAGAGGCAATGTGATAGCAGTCGAGAGGCACTCATAGAGTGGATAGCAAGTGCCTTTTCACCAGGGTGGCAGTATCAGAGATCATCCTTTGGCCGGGCGGAGAGGCGCGGGTGCTGGGAGGGTGGGGCTGAGGGGTGAGGAAGGAGGTGGTGTGTGCGTGAGGAGAGAGTGAAGCAGCAATGAGCCAGTTCATTTTGCTGTGGCTGTCAGTGAGCAGCAAATGGGTTGTTCCCTTTTTAAGCTCTGAACGTGACAGTATGCAGAGCACCAAATATGGTGAGGAGACAGGACAGTGGGGTGGTGGGGGGGGCAGGTGACTAGTGGGATGTGAGAGGGACGCTGGGAGGCATGGGGCACGCGGGGAGGCTGAGGGAGAAGAGCAGGAAGTTCTGAAGTGCCCTTTCATACAGTTTCCCACCCTGCCCTGTCAAGTTGATGTGGTCTGTGGGTGGGCAGGGTAATGACACATATTCCTGCTCTTCCATCACCAATACTCTTTTACCCAGTTCGACCTCAATGCATTGTGCACTGATCTGATCCATATGGACAAGCTTCTCTCTGTATCTCAGTATATGTGAAAATAAAACACAATTTACCTGCTCCTCCACAAAGGTCGTCAACACCCCCCACCCTCCTCCCGAACCCAACCTTCTCTCCTCTTTCAGCATTTAATATCTCTCCCACAGATACTGTAGACGCACACAAACACACTCCACTACACAAACAACCATACACTTAAATGAGCAAGCTCATATAATACATACGCTCACATGCATACTTCCACTAGGCAGCCATTCGGCCCACTGTCTGTACTGTCCCCATGCAAGAATCATTCCCCAGCCCCACTCCCCACCTTTACCTCAAATTCTTGGCTGTCAGATACTCCCCCGTCATCTTGGAATTGGCCATCCCATCTCTGCCTATAACTCCCATATTTATCCCCCCCCACCTGTACCTCACAAACCTGTCCAACCCCCCACCGCCTATAAATCCCACAACCTTGCCTCCCACCCCTCTCACGTCACCTTCAGCCTCTCAGCTACCCCTCCCACCCTTCTCCTGTTACCCTCTCTCCCTCCCTTCCCTGTCACCTTCTTCCCCTCATCTCCCACTCCCACCACCTTCACCCACCCATCTCCCCATCCCACCCTCACCCATCACCCTCCACCCTCCTCACCCCCCTCCCGTCACCTTCACCCCTTTATCTTGGGGTCAGAGTCCATAGGACACTCAAAACTGCTGCGCAGGTTGACCCTGTGGTTAAGAAGGCGTACAGTGTATTGGCCTTCATCAATCGTGGAATAGAATTTAGGTGCCGAGAGGTAATGTTGCAGCTATATAGGACCCTGGTTAGACCCCACTTGGAGGACTGTGCTCAGTTCTGGTCGCCTCACTACAGGAAGAATGTGGAAACCATAGAAAGAGTGCAGAGGGGATTTACAAGGATGTTGTCTGGATTGGGGAGCATGCCTTATGAAAACAGGTTGAGTGAACTTGGCCTTTTCTCCTTGGAGCGACGGAGGATGAGAGGTGATCTGACAGAGCTGTACAAGATGATGAGAGGCATTGATCGAGTGGATAGTCAGAGGCTTTTTCCCAGGGTTGAATTGGCTAGCACGAGAGGGCACAGTTTTAAGGTGCTTGGAAGTAGGTACAGAGGAGATGTCTGGGGTAAGTTTTTTATGCAGAGAGTGGTAAGTACGTGGAATGGGCTGCTGGCAATGGCGGTGGAGGCAGATATGATAAGGTCTTTTTAGAGATTCCTGGATAGGTACATAGATCTTAGAAAAATAGAGGGCTATGGGTAACCCTCAGTAATTTCTAAAGTAAGGACAGGTTTGGCACAGCATTGTGGGCCGAAGGGCCTGTATTGTGCTGCAGGTGTTCTATATTTCTGTCTCCCCCTCCTATCAACTTTACCCCTTCACCTCCCCCCAACCCTCTCCCATCACCTTCAGTCTCCCCCTTCCACACTTCTCCCGTCACCCTCTCCCTCTCATCACCACCTCCCACCCTTCTCCTACCCTTTCTCGTCACCCACCTCACAACACCCATTACCCCTCCCACCCATCTCCATCACCTTCTCCACTCACCACTTTCCCATCACCCTCATCTCCCCCACTCCTTTCCTGTCACCCTCTCACCCTCATCTCCCACCCCCGTACCCCTCTCCTGTCACCCCTCCTCTTGCTCTCCCCCCGTACCCCCCTCCTGTCACCCCTCTCCTCTTGCTGTCCCTCCCCCGTACCGCTCTCCTGTCACCCCTCTCCCAGACTGCCCCCACCCCTAGTGCCCAGCCCACAACGCTCTCCCCGCTGCTGTCTGTCGTCGGCACTGCCCTCTCATTCTGCCCTTTTCCCTCGTCACTCTCCACCGGTCAATCTACCTCCGCACATTGCCCTCTCACACAAAAACTTTCTCTCACTGACTTTCACACACACTCTCTCTCTCTCTCTCTCTCTCTCTCCAACTCCTACACTGCCCGTCACACACTCAATTTCAATCTCTCACACCGCCATTCTCACAGTCCCCCTCCCTAGTCACCTTTGTATTTCTCCCGGACGTCCTCGAACGCTTGAATATAATCCTGTTCCTGGGCATCGGCGGGTAGCTCCCAGGGCGGCCGGCCGGCCATCATGCGTCCGCTCCGGACACGACGGGGCGCAGCCGCTGAAAGCGCCCGAGCGGCGGTACAAACACTGCTGCTAGATATAGTCCGACAGGGGCAGGGGAGGGGGAGGGGGGGGAGGGGGAGAGGGAGGGAGGGGGAGGGGGAGAGGGAGGGGGAGGGGGAGAGGGAGGGGGAGGGGGAGGGGGAGGGGGAGAGGGAGGGGGAGAGGGAGGGGGAGGGAGGGGAGGTGAGGGGGAGGTGAGAGGAGGGGAGAGGAGGTGGGGGAGGGGAGAGGGGGAGAGGGGAGGGGGAGGGGAGAGGGGGAGAGGGGAGGGGGAGGGGAGAGGGGGAGAGAAGAGGGGGAGAGGGGAGGGGGAGGGGAGGGGGAGGGGGAGAGGGGAGGGGGAGGGGGGGAGGGGGAGGGGAGGGGGAGAGGGAGAGGGGGGGAGGGGAGGGGGAGAGGGGAGGGGAGGGGGAGAGGGAGAGGGGAGAGGGAGGGGGAGGGGAGAGGGAGGGGGAGGGGAGGGGAGAGGGAGGGGAGGGGAGAGGGAGGGGGAGAGGGAGGGGAGGGGAGAGGGAGGGGGAGGGGAGAGGGAGGGGGAGGGGAGGGGAGGGGAGAGGGAGGGGGAGGGGAGGGGAGGGGAGGAGGGGGGAGAGGGAGGGGGGAGAGGGAGGGGGGAGGGGGAGGGGAGGGGAGAAGGAGGGGAGAGGGGAGGGGGGAGGGGGAGGGGGGAGGGGAGAGGGGAGGGGGGAGGGGGGGAGGGGGAGGGGAGAGAGAGGGGAGGGGTAGGGGAGAGGGGGGAGGGGGGAGGGGAGAGGGGGGGAGGGGGGAGGGGAGAGGAGGGGAGGGGGAGAGGAGATGGGAGAGGGGAGGGGAGGGAAGTGATCGGGGAGGGAGGGGGAGAGGGGAGGGAGGAGGGGAGGTGAGGGAAGGGGAAAGGGAGGAAAGTGGGGAGGGACAGGGAGAGGGGGAGGAGGGGGGAGGGGAGAGGATGGGAGGGGAGAGGATGGGAGGGGAGGGGGAGCGGCGGGGGAGGGGGAGGGGGAGAGGGGGAGGGGAGGGGGAGAGGAGGAGGGGAGGGGAGAGAAGGAGAGGAGAGGGGAGGGGATGGGGAGAGGAGAGGGGAGGGGATGGGGAGAGGAGAGGGGAGGGGATGGGGAGAGGAGCGAAAGGGGATGGGGAGAGGAGAGAAAGGGGAGGGGAGGGGGAGGGGAGGGAGAGGGGAGGGAGGAGGGGAGGTGAGGGAAGGGGAAAGGGAGGGAAGTGGAGAGGGACAGGGAGAGGGCTAGGAGGGACAGGGAGAGGGGGGAGGGGAGAGGATGGGAGGGGAGGGGGAGAGGAGGAGGGGAGGGGAGAGAAGGAGAGGGGGAGAGGAGAGGGGAGGGGTTGGGGAGAGGAGAGAAAGGGGAGGGGAGGGAGGGGGAGAGGGGAGGGGAGGGAGGAGGGGAGGTGAGGGAAGGGGAAAGGGAGGGAAGTGGGGAGGGACAGGGAGCGGGTAGGGGGAGAGGGGGTAGGAGGGGGGAGGGGAGAGGATGGGAGGGGAGGGGGAGGGGAGAGGATGGGTAGGGGAGGGGGAGAGGAGGAGGGGAGGGGAGAGAAGGAGAGGGGAGGGGATGGGGAGAGGAGAGAAAGGGGAGGGGAGGGAGGTGATGGGGAGGGAGGGGGTGAGGGGAGGTGAGGGAAAGGGAGGGGAGCGGGAAGGGACAGGGGAGGGGGAGAGGAGAGGGGATGGGGAGAGTATGGGGGGAGGTGAGGGAAGGGGACAGGGAGGGGAAAGGGAAAGGGGAGGAGAGGGGAGGGGAGGGGAGGGGAGGGGAGAGGAGGGGAGGGGAGGGGAGAGGGGGAGGGGAGAGGAGGAGAGGAGAGAGGAGGGGAGGAGAGAGGAGGGGAGGAGAGAGGAGGGGAGGGGAGGGGAGGGGAGTGGATGGGGAGAGGGGAGGGGAAGGGAGTGGATGGGGAGAGGGGAAGGGAGTGGATGGGGAGAGGGGAGGGGAGTGGATGGGGAGAGGGGAGGGGAAGGGAGTGCATGGGGAGAGGGGAGGGGAGTGGATGGGGAGAGGAGAGGGGAGGGGAAGGGAGTGGATGGGGAGAGGAGAGGGGAGGGGAAGGGAGTGGATGGGGAGAGGGGAGGAGATAGGGAGAGGTGAGGGGAGGGAGAGAGGGGAGGGGATGGGGAGAGGAGATGGGAGGGTAGGGAGGTGATCGGGGAGGGAGGGGGAGAGGGGAGGGAGGAGGGGAGGTGAGGGAAAGGGAATGGGAGGGGAGCGGGGAGGGACAGGGAGGGGAATGGAGAGGGGGCGGGGGCGAGGGGAGGGAGGAAGGGAGGTGAGGGAAGAGGAAAGGGAGGGAAGCGGGGAGGGACAGGGAGAGGGGAGGGGGAGAGGGGAGGGAGGAGGGGAGAGTGGTGAGGGGGAGGGAGCTGAGGGGCAGAGGAGAGGAGAAGGGAAGGGAGAGGGAGGAGAGGATGGGGAGAGGGAGAGAGGGGATGGGAGTGAGGGGAGAGTGGTGAGGGGGAGGGAGCTGAGGGGCAGAGGAGAGGAGAAGGGAAGGGAGAGGGAGGAGAGGATGGGGAGAGGGAGAGAGAGGATGGGAGTGAGGGGAAAATGTGGAGGGAGAGGGGATAGGGGAAAGATGGGAGAGTGGAGAGGTGGAAGGAGAGGGCAGGAGGAGCTGGGGTGAAGAGGGGAGGAGGAGGAGGGGCTGGGTGGGGGGGTGAAGGAGAGGATGGATAGGGAAGGGGGAGTGCCAGGTCAAGGAAGGATGGATAGGAGAGGGAGGGGGAAGGGGACAGGACATAACTGGAAGGGAGGTAGGAAGGGGAGACAGGAGCGGGGAAGTGAAGTGGAAGGGAGAGGAGATGAGAGGCGGAACGAGAAGGGGAGTGGAGAGGAGGAAAAGAGGGGATGGGGAGAGAAGAGAAGGAAGTGGAGAGGTTAGAGGGGGTGGACAGAGGGAGGAGGGCAGGGGGTAGGGGAGAGGGAGGTGATGGAATGGGACAGGGAGGGAGGTGAGAGGGGGAGGGGGCAGAGGGGAGAAGGAGAGGGGAAAGGGGAGGAGAATGGTGTGAGAGGGAGGAGAGGGGGCAAGAGGACAGAGAGGGAAGAGGAGAGGAGGGGAGAGGGTGGGGGAGGGGAGAGGGAAAAGGAGGGAGAGCAGAGGGGGAGAGGGGGGAGGGGGAGGGGGTAGAGGGAAGGGGGAAGAGGGGAGGGGAAGGGGAAGAGGGAAAGGGGAAGAGGGGAAGGGGAAGATGGGGAAGAGGGGAGGGATTAAGGAGAGGGAAGAGGGGAGGGGGAGGGGGCAGGGGAAGAGGGAAGGGGGAAGAGGGAGGGGGAAGGGGAGGGGGGAAGGGGAGGGGGAAGGGGAGGGGGGAAGGGGAGGGGGAAGAGTGGAGGGGAAGAGGGGAGATGGGAGAGAGGAGAGGTGGGAAGAGGGGTGGTGAGAGGGGAGTGGGAGGTTGGAGAGGAGGAGGAGAGGTTGTAGCTATGGTGATGGAGTTGTAAGGAAGAGGGGGTAAGGGGGAGTGTGTGGAGGGAGGGGGAAGGGTGTGTAGGGAGGGAGTCCTGACGTTAGTTTCAGTTAGTCCTGACGAAGGGTTTCGGCCCGAAACGTCGACTGTACCTCTTCCTAGAAATGCTGCCTGGCTTCTGCGTTCACCAGCAACTTTGATGTGTGTTGCCACAAATTTCAACAGATGTCAGTGGAGGGCATTCTAACTGCTTGTATCACTGTCTGGTATGGTGGGGCCACTGCGCAGGATTTGAAAGAGCTGTAGCAAGCTGTGAACTGTCAGCTCCATCATGATTTCTCGACTCCCCAGTATCCAAGACATCTTCAAAAGTGATGCCTCAAAGAGGCAGATCTGAATCTGTCTCTGAGGATCTCATCACTCAGTTCATGCCCTCTTCACAGGGGTGATTGATAAGTTTGTGGCCTGAGGGAGGAGATGGGTTATCAACTTCAAACTTTCTGTATAATCACTCAAAGTGTTGAACTGCGCGTTGCGTGTAACGAGAGCCGTATAACTCATCTCCTTCTACCTTAGACCACAAACTTATCAATCACTCCTCGTACCACGGGAGCCTGAAGACACACACACACACTGTTTCAGCAACGGCTTCTCCCCTTCCACCATCAGATTTCTGAAGAGATAATGAACCAACACTACCTTCTGCTCTCTTTTTGCACTACATTTTGATTTTGATGTTATTTCTTATTGTAATTTATACTATTTTTACAGTATTGCACTGTACTGCTGTCACGGATTTTGCAACATAATTCAGTGATAATAATGCAGAGCAGGGCTTCCAGCTCACAATGTTTTGCCAGCCGTAATGCCAGTTTAAACACACCGTTCAATGTGCACATCCTGCCATTCTCTGCACATTCATGTATCTGTCTAACAGACTCTTAAACAACGCACACAAAATGCTGGAGACACTCAGCTAGTCAGGCAGCATTTAAGAAGTGAATAAACCGTCAACGTTTCGGGTCCTGATGAAGGGATTCCACCTGAAATGTTGACTGTTTATTCCCTCTCCATTGCCTTGGATTCCAGGATCTGCAGATTTTTTTCATGTTTTTGAGCCTCCTAAACATGTCTGTGTATCTGCAAACACCAGCAGCCCTGGCTATACATTCCACCTACCCATATGGAATCCAGAGAAACTCGGCTGTGTGCATTCAGAATTCACTTGCCAACAGAAGGTGGTTCTATATGGACAATATTCTGCCTGGAGGTCAGTGACCATTAGTGCTCCACAGGAATCTGTTGTGGGTCTCCTGATGGCTGTGATTTTTAGAAATGATTTGGAGAAGGGATGGGTTAGTTAAATTGGCAGATGACACAAAGGTTGGAGGTGAGGTGGACAGTGTAGAAGGTTGCGCTATGTTACAAAGAGGCCTTGGTAAGATGCAGAGCTGAGCTGAGAAGTGACAGTTGGAGGTCAATCTGGAAAAATGTGAGAACATGCACTTTGGAAATTCAAACATGAAGGCAGAATGCAATATTAATGACCAGATTCTTAACAGTCTGATGGAACAGGCTAATTGGTGTCTACATCCATAGATCCCTCAAAGATGCCACACATGTTGATAGAGTGCTTAAGAAGGTGCAAGTTGCGTTGCCCTGTATTGGTCAGGGGATTGGCCTGTATTGGTCAGATGTGATCAAGGCAGAGGAATGAAAGGTGGGGGAGTAGCATTGCTTGTTAGGGAAAATATTACAGCAGTGCTCAGGCAGGACAGATTAGAGGGCTTGTCTACTGAGTCCTTATGGGTGGAGCTGAGAAACAGGAAAGGTATGGCCACATTAGTGGGATTGTATTATAGACCACCCAATAGTCAACGAGACTTGGAAGAGCAAATCTGCAGAGAGATAGCAGGCAACTGCGGGAAACATAAAGTTGTGGTGGTAGGGGATTTTAATTTTCCATATATTGATTGGGACTCCCATACTGTTAGGGGTCTAGATGGTTTAGAGTTTGTAAAATGTGTTCAGGAAAGTTTTCTAAATCAATATATAGAGGGACCAACTAGAGGGGATGCACTATTGGATCTCCTGTTAGGAAACGAGTTAGGACAAGTGACGGAAGTCTGTGTAGGGGAGCACTTTGGTTCCAGTGACCATAACACCATTAGTTTCAACTTGATCATGGACAAGGATAGATCTGGTCCTAGGGTTGAGGTTCTGAACTGGAAGAAGGCCAAATTTGAAGAAATGAGAAAGGATCTAAAAAGTGTGGATTGGGACAGATTGTTCTCTGGCAAAGATGTGATTGGTAGGTGGGAAGCCTTCAAAGGGGAAATTTTGAGAGTGCAGAGTTTGTATGTTCCTGTCAGGATTAAAGGCAAATTGAATAGGAATAAGGAACCCTGGTTCTCAAGGGATATTGCAACTCTGATAAAGAAGAAGAGGGAGTTATATGACATGTATAAGGAAACAGGGAGTAAATAAGGTGCTTGAGGAGTATAAGAAGTGCAAGAAAATACTTAAGAAAGAAATCAGGAAGGCTAAAAGAAGATATGAGGTTGCCTTGGCAGTCAAAGTGAAGGATAATCCAAAGAGCTTTTACAGGTATATTAAAAGCAAAAGGATTGTAAGGGATAAAATTGGTCCTCTTGAAGATCAGAGTGGTCGGCTATGTGCGGAACCAAAGGAAATGGGGGAGATCTTAAATAGGTTTTTTGCGTTTGTATTTACTAAGGAAACTGGCATGAAGTCTATGGAATTAAGGGAAACAAGTAGTGAGATCATGGAAACTGTACAGATTGAAAAGGAGGAGGTGCTTGCTGTCTTGAGGAAAATTAAAGTGGATAAATCCCCAGGACCTGACAGAGTGTTCCCTCGGACCTTGAAGGAGACTAGTATTGAAATTGCAGGGGCCCTGGCAGAAATATTTAAAATGTCGCTGTCTACAGGTGAGGTGCCGGAGGATTGGAGAGTGGCTTGTGTTGTTCCGTTGTTTAAAAAAGGATCGAAAAGTAATCCGGGAAATTATAGGCCGGTAAGTTTAACGTCGTAGGTAAATTATTGGAGGGAGTACTAAGAGACAGAATCTACAAGCATTTGGATAGACAGGGACTTATTAGGGAGAGTCAACATGGCTTTGTGTGTGGTAGGTCATGTTTGACCAATCTATTGGAGTTTTTCGAGGAGGTTACCAGGAAGGGAAGGCAGTGGGTGTTGTCTACATGGACTTCAGTAAGACCTTTGACAAGGTCCCGCATAGGAGGTTAGTTAGGAAAATTCAGTCGCTAGGTATACATGGAGAGGTGGTAAATTGGATTAGACATTGGCTCAATGGAAGAAGCCAAAGAGTGGTAGTAGAGAATTGCTTCTCCGAGTGGAGGCCTGTGACTAGTGGTGTGCCACAGGGATCAGTGCTGGGTCCATTGTTATTTGTCATCTATACCAATGATCTGGATGATAATGTGGTAAATTGGATCAGCAAGTTTGCTGATGATACAAAGATTGGAGGTGTAGTAGACAGTGAGGAAGGTTTTCAGAGCCTGCAGAGGGACTTGGACCAGCTAGAAAAATGGGCTGAAAAATGGCAGATGGAGTTTAATACAGACAAGTGTGAGGTATTGCACGTTGGAAGGACAAACCAAGGTAGAACATATAGGGTTAATGGTAAGGCACTGAGGAGTGCAGTAGAACAGAGGGATCTGGGAATACAGATACAAAATTCCCTAAAAGTGTCGTCACAGGTAGATAGGGTCGTAAAGAGAGCTTTTGGTACATTGGCCTTTATTAATCAAAGTATTGAGTATAAGAGCTGGAATGTTATGATGAGGTTGTATAAGGCATTGGTGAGGCCAAATCTGGAGTATTGTGTTCAGTTGGTCACCAAATTACAGGAAGGATATAAATAAGGTTGAAAGAGCGCAGAGAAGGTTTACAAGGATGTTGCCAGGACTTGAGAAACTCAGTTACAGAGAAAGGTTGAATAGGTTAGGACTTTATTCCCTGGAGCGTAGAAGAATGAGGGGAGATTTGATAGAGGTATATAAAATTATGATCGGTATAGATAGAGTGAATGCAAGCAGGCTTTTTTCACTGAGGCAAGGGGAGAAAAAAAACCAGAGGACATGGGTTAAGGGTGAGGGGGGAAAAGTTTAAAGGGAACATTAGGGGGGGCTTCTTCACACAGAGAGTGGTGGGAGTATGGAATGAGCTGCCAGATGAGGTGGTAAATGCAGGTTCTTTTTTAACATTTAAGAATAAATTGGACAGATACATGGATGGGAGGTGTATAGAGGGATATGGTCCGTGTGCAGGTCAGTGGGACGAGGCAGAAAATGGCTCGGCACAGCCAAGAAGGGCCAATCGGCCTGTTTCTGTGCTGTAGTTTCTATGGTTTCTATGACTGGGTTCAAGAATTGTGAGGTAATGTTCCACAATCCTTGCTAGTCCACACTTGGAGTATTGTGTTCATAAACACGAGAAAATCTGCAGATGCTGGAAACCCAAAGCAACACACACAAAATGCAAGAGGAACTCAACATGGAAAAGAATAAACAGTCAGCATTTCAGGCTGAGACCCTTCTTCAGGACAGGAAAGGAACTAGCATGGGTGGAGCATTGGCTGGTCGACAGAAAACAGAGAGTGGGAATAAACAGATCCTATTCTGGCTGGCTGCCGGTTACCGGTGTAGTTCCACAGGGGTCCGTGTTGAGTCCACTGCTTTTTACGATGTACATCAATGATTTGGACTATGGTTTTAATAGATTTGTGGCTAAATTTGCCAATAATAGAGATATAGGTAGAGGAGCGGGTAGTGTTGAGGAAACATAGAGCCTGCAGAGAGACTTAGATAGTTTAGGGGAATGGGCAAACAAGTGGCAAATGAAATACAATGTTGGAAAGTGTATGGTCATGCACTTTGGTGGAAGAAATAAATGGGCAGACTATTATTTTAGATGGGGAATGAATTCAAAATGCAGAGATGCAAAGGGACTTGGGAGTCCTTGTGCAGGATACCCAAAAGGAACCTCCAGGTTGAGTCGGTTGTGAAGAAGGCGAATGCAATGTTGGCATTTATTCCTAGAGGTATAGAATATAAGATGTGAAGTCAAGGCTCTATAAAGCA
Organism: Mobula hypostoma; assembly: GCF_963921235.1. Classification (NCBI taxonomy): domain Eukaryota; kingdom Metazoa; phylum Chordata; class Chondrichthyes; order Myliobatiformes; family Myliobatidae; genus Mobula; species Mobula hypostoma. Next base: position 231,992,993 of record NC_086099.1, on the reverse strand, counting down.
TTCGTGAGACCACACTTGGAGTATTGTGTGCAGTTTTGGGCTCCTTATTTTAGAAAGGAAATACTAACATTGGAAAGGGTTCAAAGGAGATTCTGAGAATGATTCCAGGAGTGAAAGGGTTAACGTCTGGCAGCTCTTGGGCTGTATTCTCTGAAGTTCAGGAGAATGAGGGGGGGGGCAGGTTCCAAATGTTAAAAGGCCTGAACAGATTAGATATGGCAAAGTTACTTCCCATGGTAGGGGAGTCTAGGACAAGAGGGCATGACTTTAGGATTGAAGAACATCCACTTAGAACTGAGATGCGGAGAAATTACTTTAGTCAGAGGGTGGTAAATCTGGAATTTGTTGCCATGAGTAGCTGTGGAGACCAAGTCATTGGGTGTATTTAAGACAGAAATATGATTAGCCAGAGCATCAAAGGATATGTGGAGAAGGCAGGGGAGTGGGGATGACTAGAAGAATTAGATCAGCCCATGATTGAATGGCAGAGCAGACTCGATGGGCCGAATGGCCTACTTCTGCCCCTATAACTTATGGTCTTATAATCAATTATCAAGGACAGAAATGCAGAGAGTGCATCCAGATCTCAGAACAGCCTACCTATAGTTGAAGAGATATGTGAAGTCACGCTGTGTTGCCTAGATCATTCCTACTGCTGATGCTGTGTTCTCACGGGTGGGAACATGCTAATTTGGCCATAGTGATCAGCAGAGAGATGAGATAATAGCTAGGCAACAATCTATATGTTAATTCAGGTTAACATGAAACACATAAGGCCCTGATAATGATAGGTGCTGGAGTGTTCCTGGAATTAGCTCAATCTGACCTCTATTCTCGATGCTTTGCAAAAGATAGAAAGGAAGATGAAAGAGGGGCTTTAGCAATACTAATAAAGGCCAACATCACAGCGGAACACAAAGAAACAAAGGATACATAATGATTCTGCATGGTAGAACTTAGATATAGGATAAATTTGGTTTTTATTTTCTCTGGAGCAGTGAAGGCTGAGGGAAATCTGACAGAGGTTCAGAAGATAATGAGAGGCAATGATGGAGTAGACAGGCAGCATCTCTTTCACAGGATTGAAATGTCTAGTACCAGAGGGCAGGCGTTTAGGGTGAGAGGAGTAAGTTCGAAGGAGATGTGATGGGAAAGTCTTTTACACAAAAAGTTGTGTGGAGGTGCAGTTAATGTTGAGAAAACAGGGAATCTGCAGAATGACGGACAGATTCTTAGAATGGGCAAAGAGGTGCTAGATGGAATATGGTTTTGGGAATTGTTTTGTCATGCACTTTGATAGAAGGAATAAAGGTGTAGACTATTTTCTAAACCTGTAGATACTTCATATTAAGGATGTACAAATACACTTGTCAGTCTACATGTAGGATTTCCAAAAGGTTAATTTTCACGTTGAGTCAGGGGCAAGGAAGGCAAATGAAGTTTTATCATTTATTTCCACAGAATTGGAATTATCGGTTCTTGAAAGATCATTGTTAATGCCTCTGCAATCTCTCTAGCTACCTCCTTCAGAATCCGTGGGTGTATTCCATTAGGTCCAGGAGATTTAACCACTCTCAGACCATGAAGCTTCCTGAGCACCTCCTCAGTTGTAATTTTCACTGCACATACTTTCACTTCTCTGTCACTCTTGAATGTCCGGTATACTGCAGATGTCTTCCACTGTGAAGACTGATGCAAAATACTCATTCTGTTCCTCTGTCATCTCTGTATCTCTCATTAATATCGCCAATGTCATTTTCTATTGATCCTATATCTACCCTCGACTCTCTTTTAGCCTTTATATACTTAAAAAAGCTTTCAGTATCTTCTTTCATGTTAGCCACCAGCTTCTTCTCATAATTCATCTTTTCCTTTCAAATGACCTTCTTAGTTTCCTTCTGCAAGTTCTTCAAAGCTCCCCAATCCTCGATCTTCCAACTAGCTTTGACTTCCTTGTATGCCCTCTCTTTTACTTTTATTTTGGCTCTGACTTCGCTTGTCAGCCACGATAGTGTCCTTCTTCCATTCGAAATTTTTTTCTTCTTTGAAATATATTTGTCTTACACTTCCCTCATTTTTTGCAGAAACTCCAGCCAATGCTGCTTTGCTGTCCTTCTCAAATGTTTGTTTCTCCTTCTCAAATTTCAAAGTGAACTCAATCATATTGTGATCACTGTTCCCTAAGGGTTCCTTAACCTTAAGGTCTCTTGTCATCTCTGGATCATTACACACCATCAAATCCAGCACAACCGATCCCCTAGTGGGCTCAACAACAAGCTGATCTAAAAAGCCATCCCTTTGACATTCTACAAATTCTCTCTCTTGCAAGATGCAAAAGGACTTGGGGGTGAGGTAAAGAGCTGGGAAACCAGTTGGTGAAAGAGATAAAGTACTAGAGAAGGGGAAATATGATAGGAGAGGACAGAAGACCATAGAAGGGGGAGGAGCACCAAAGGGAGGTAATGGGCAGCTAAGGAGATTAGCTGAGAGAGGGAAACAGGAATGGGTAAAGCTGAAGAAGGAAGTTAGAGAAATTGGTATTCATACAATCAGGTTGGAGGCTCCCCAAATGGAATATAAGATGTTGCTCCTCCAACCTGAGTGTAGCCTCACCACAGCAGCAGAGGAGGTCACGGACTGACATGTTGGAATGGGAGCATACAACCAGGGTGCTACATGAATTAGAAAACATATCCTATGGGAACAGGTCGTGTGAGCAAGAGCTTTTTTCACTGCAGAGAAGGAGCATGAATGGTGACTTGATACAGGTGTACAAGATAATAAGTATATATAAAGTTGGCAGCTAGAGACATTTTCCCAGTGCGGCATGGTGAACAGAGGAAAGTTTAGGGGAGATGTCAGAGGTAGATTTCTTTTTTTTTTACACAGAGAATAATGGGTGCCTGGATGAGACTGGTGGGGAGGGGGGTACTGGGAGAGGCTGGTACATAATGAACTTTTAAAAGATTCTGAGAGAAAGATGAATGTTAGACAAATGGGGAGTTATGGGCTAGATAGGAGTGAAGGGTAAATGATTTACATAGGTCTGCACAACATGATGGGCTGAAGGGCCTGTATTGTACCGTAACATTTTCTGTTCTTACGTTGTTTCCATATAGAACATACTCTCTAATCCAGGCAGCATCCTAGTGAACCTCTTTTGCACTCTCTCTAAAGCCTTGACAGCCATCCAAAATGGAGGCAACCAGAAATGTACGCACTACATCTTGGTTCATTTTGGTAGGTCAAATATGATGGCAGAATATAGTATTAACGGTAAGACTCTTGTCAGTGTGGAGGATCAGAGGGATCTTGGGATCTGAGTCCATAGGACACTCAAAGCAGCTGCACAGGTTGACTCTGTGGTGAGCAAGGCATACAGTGTATTGGCCTTCATCAATCGTGGAATTGAATTTAGGAGCTGAGAGATAATGTTGCAACTATATAGGACCCTGGTCAGACCCCACTTGGAGTACTGTGCTCAGTTCTGGTCGCCTCACTACAGGAAGGATGTGGAAACCAGAGGGGATTTACAAGGATGTTGCCTGGATTGGGGAGCATGCCTTATGAGAATAGGTTGAGTGAACTCAGCCTTTTCTCCTTGGAGCGACGGAGGATGAGAGGTGACCTGATAGAGGTGTATAAGATGATGAGAGGTGGGAACAAGAATTGGGATCTATTATTTCCGTGGATGACTGGGGGCAGATTTTACAATTAGTCAATACTTCCTCTATCTGTGCTAAACATTCCCTAATTCAATTTAAAGTTGTTCATAGAGCACATATGTCCAAAGATAAATTAGCTCGCTTTTATTCTCATATTAATCCTTTTTGTGATAGATGTCCGGGGCAGATAGCCTCTTTAACTGATATGTTTTGGTCTTGTCCTACTCTGGAAACTTTCTGGAGAGACATTTTTAATATTATCTCCAAGGTATTGAATATAGATATCTCTCCTCACCCTATTACTGCTATCTATGGACTACCTAAAAGTTCCAGTAATCTTTCTCCTTCAGCCCGTAGAATGATTGCATTTCTTACTTTAATGGCGAAAAGATGTATCTTACAACATTGGAAAGAGCTTAATGCTCCAACTACCTTTTTTTGGTTTTCTCAGACGGTATTATGCTTGAATTTGGAGAAAATTAGAAGCAATCTTTATGACTCCTTATTTAAATTTGAACAGACCTGGAGATCTTTTATTCAATATTTTCATTTAATGTAATATATACCCTTGTTTTTTTTTACTGTTTTTAATGGAGGTCGGGATTGAGGACGTGATTTTAAGTTTTTTAACTCTGTTTGGTTTCAAGTTAGCCCATTGCTTTGCTTTGCTTTTAGTTAGTTGCACTGTGGGTTTTTTTTGGGGTTTTTTTTCCTTTTCTCTATTGATATATATATAAAAATTAGTATACTATTATGTTACCTTGGTACGTTATGTTTAAATTACATTGTTTGTATCATTTTTTTTGTATTAATATCTCCTGTAATTTTATTATATTCTAACAGTGTATTAGTGCCTATATGGCTTACCTTTTTGTATACTTATTCAATAAAAAGATTTAAAAAGAAAAAGAAAGAAAGAGAGGCATTGATCATGTGGATAGTCAGAGGTTTTTTCTCAGGGCTGAAATGGTTGCCACAAGAGGACACAGGTTTGAGGTGCTGGAGAGTAGGTACAGAGGAGATGTCAGGGGTAAGTTTTTTACTCAGAGAGTGGTGAGTGCGTGGAATGGGTTGCCGGCAACGGTAGTTGAGGGGGATATGATATGGTCTTTTAAGAGACTTTTGGACAGGTACATGGAACTTAGAAAAATAGAGGGCTATGGGTAAGCCTGGTAATTTCTGAGGTAGGGACATATTTGGCACAACTTTGTGGGCCAAAGGGCCTGTATTGTGCTGCAGGTTTTCTGTGTTTCTATGTCTCCAGATGAGACATAGGAGCAGAATTAAGCCTCTTGGCCCATCGAGTCCGCTTCACCATTCAAACATGGCTGATCCTTTTCTCCCCTCCTCAGCTCCACTCCCAGGCCTTCTCCCCGTAACCTTTAATGCCATGTCCATTCAAGAGCCTATCAGGCTCTGCCTTAAATACACCCAACAACCTAACCTCCACAGCAGCCCATGGCAACAAACTACACAAATTCACCACCCTCTGGCTTAAGAAATTTCTCCACATCTCTGGTTTAAATAGATGTCCTTCTGTCCTGAGGCTGTGCCCTATTGTCCTAGACTCCCCCACCATGGGAAACATCCTTTCCACATCTACTCTGTCATTTGAAAGTTTCCAATGACAACCCTCTCATCCTTTTAAATCCCAGCAAGTACAGACCCACAGCCATCAGACATTCCTTTTATGATAACCCTTTCATTCCCGGAATCATCCTTGTGAACCTCTTCTGAACTCTCTCAAATGCCAGCACATCTTTTCTTAGACGAGGAGCCCAAAACTGTTCACAATACTCAAGGTGAGACCTCATCAGTGACATATAAAGCTTCAGCATCACATCCCTGCTCTTGTATTCTAGACCTCTTGAAATGAATGCAACATGGCATTTGCCTTCCTAACCACTGACTCAAGTTAACCTTTAGGGTGTTCTGCACAAGGACTCCCAAGTCCCTTTACACTTCCAATTTTTGGAAATTTTCCCCATTTAGAAAATAATCTACACATTTATTTCTACTACCAAAGTGCATGACCATGTGTTTTCCAACATTGTATTTTATTTGACACTTTCTTGTCCATTCTCCTAATCTGTCTAAGTGCTTCTGCAGCCTACCTGTTTCCTCAACACTACCTCCCCCTCAACCAATCTTCATATCATCTGCAAAATTGGCAACAAAGCCTTCTATTCCATCATCTAAGTCATTGATATGCAGCATAAAAAGCAGTCCCAACACTGACCCCTGCGGAACACCACTAGTCACTGGCAGCCAACCAGAAAAAGATCCTTTTATTCCCACTCACTGCCTCCTATCCATCAGCTAATACTCTAACTACACCAGCAATTTTCCTGTAGTACTACGGCTCTTAACTTGGCAAGCAGTCTCATATGTGCCACCTTATCAAAGAACTTCTGAAAATCCAAATATACAACATCCACCACATCCCCTTTATCTACCCTACTTGTAATCTCCTCAAAGAATTCCAACAGATTCATTGGGCAAGGTTTTCCCTGAAGGAAACCATGCTTTTTCCTATCTTGTCCTATGTCACCATGTACTCCTTAACAATTGACCCCAACATCTTCCTAACCACTGAGGTCAAGGTAACTGGTCTATAATTTCCTTTCTGATGCCTTCCTCCTTTCTTAAAGAGTGGAGTGACATTTGAAAGTTTCCTGTCCTCTGGCCCAATACCTGATTCCAATGATTTTTGAACAAACATTATTAATGCCTCCACAATCTCTACCACTACCTCTTTCAGAACCCTAGGGTGCAGTTCTCTGGTCTGGTTGACTTATAGACAATAGACAATAGGTGCAGAAGTAGACCATTCCGCCCTTCGAGCCTGCACCGCCATTCTGAGATCATGGCTGATCATCTACTATCAATACCCAGTTCCTGCCTTGTCCCCATAACCCTTGATTCCCCTATCCATAAGATACCTATCTAGCTCCTTCTTGAAAGCATCCAGAGAATTGACCTCCACTGCCTTCTGAGGCAGCGCGTTCCACACCTCCACAACTCTCTGGGAGAAGAAGTTCCTCCTCAACTCTGTCCTAAATGACCTACCCCTTATTCCCAAACCATACCCTCTGGTACTGGACTCTCCCAGAATCTGGAACATATTTCCTGCCTCTATCTTGTCCAATCCTTTAATAATCTTATATGTCTCAATCAGATCCCCCCTCAATCTCCTTAATTCCAGCATGTACAAGCCCAGTCTCTCTAACTTCTCTGCGTAAGACAGTCCGGACATCCCAGGAATTAACCTAGTGAATCTACGCTGCACCTCCTCCACAGCCAGGATGTCCTTCCTTAACCCTGAAGACCAAAACTGCACACAATACTCCAGGTGTGGTCTCACCAGGGCCCTGTACAAATGCAAAAGGATTTCCTTGCTCTTGTACTCAATTCCCTTTGTAATAAAAGCCAACATTCCATTAGCCTTCTTCACTACCTGCTGTACTTGCTCATTCACCGTCAGAGACTGATGAACAAGTACTCCTAGATCTCTTTGTATTTCTCCCTTACCTAACTCCACACCGTTCAGATAATAATCTGCCTTCCTGTTCTTGCTCCCAAAGTGAATAACCCCACAATTATTCACATTAAACGCCATCTACCAAGTTTCTGCCCACTCACCCAGCCTATCCAAGTCACCTTGAATTCTCCTAACATCCTCATCACATGTCACACTGCCACCCAGCTTAGTATCATCAGCAAACTTGCTGATGTTATTCACAATGACTTCCTCTAAATCATTGACGTAAATCGTAAACAGCTGAGGTCCCAATACCGAGCCCTGTGGCACCCCACTAGTCACCACCTGCCATTCCGAGAAACACCCATTCACTGCTACCCTTTGCTTTCTATCTGCCAACCAGTTTTCTATTCATGTCAATATGCTCCCCCCAATGCCATGAGCTCTGATTTTACCTACCAATCTCCTATGTGGTGCCTTATCAAATGCCTTCTGAAAGTCAAGGTACACCACATCCATCGGATCTCCCGCGTCTATCTTCCTGGTTACATCCTTGAAAAACTCCAATAGATTAGTCAAGCATGATTTGCCCTTGGTAAATCCATGCTGGCTTAGCCCAATCCTATCACTTATGTACCCTTAGGTCTACAGCTTTTTGAGCACCTTCTCCCTTGTAATAGTAACTGCACCCACTTCTCTTCCCTCACACCCTTCAACATCTGGCACACTGCGAATGTCTTCCACGTGAAGGCTGATGGAAAATATTCCTTTAGTTCATCTGCCATCTCCTTGGCCCCCTTTATTATTTCTCCGACCTCACTTTATAGTGGTCCTATATCCACTCTCTTCTCTCTTTTATTTTTTACATATTTGAAAAATCTTTTATTATCCACTTTAATATTGTTTGCTAGCTCACTTTCATATTTCATCTTTTCCCTTCTATTGATTCTTTTAGTTGCTCTGTGTAGGCTTTTAAAAACTTCCCAATCTTCTATCTTCCCACTAATTTTTGCTTTGTTATATGCCCTCACTTTGGCTTTTACATTAGCTTTGACTTCTCTTGTCAGCCACGGTTGTACTATTTTGCCGTTTGAGTATTTCTTCAGCTTTAGAATATATCTATCATGCACCTTTCTCATTTTTCTCCGTGACTCAAGCCATTGTTGCTCTGCTGACATCCCTGCCAGCATCTCCTTCCAATTTACTTTGGCCAACTCCTCTCTCATACCACAGTAATTTCCTTTACTCCACTGAAATACTGTTACATTAGACTTTACTTTCTCCCTATCAAATTTCAAGTTGAACTTAGTCATATTGTGATCACTGTCTCGTAAGGGTTCTTTTATCTTAAGCTCCCTAATCAGCTCCAGTTTGTTAAATAACAGCCAATCCAGTATAGCTGATCCCCTAGTAGGCTCAACAACAAACTACTCTAAAAAGCCATCTTGTAGGCATTCAGCAAACTCACTCCCTTGAGATCCATTACTAACCTGATTTTCACATTTGAACCTGCATGCTGAACTCTTCTATGACTATCATAACATTGTCCTTTTGATATGCCTTTCATATTTCCTTTTGTAATCTGTGGTCCACATCCCAGTTGCTGTTGGCAGTTTCTTAACTCAACCTACAAGTATTCAATTTTACAATCCTATGTCATATCTTTCTACTAATTTGATGCCATTCTTTACCGGCAGAGCCACACCACCCCATCTGCCAACCTTCCTATCCCTCCGATGCAATGTGTAACCTTGGACATTTGGCTCCCAATTACAACCATCCTTCAGCCATGATTCAGTGATAGCCACAACATCATACCTGGCAATCTGTAATAGTGTAACCAAATCATCCACCTTATTTCTTATACTCTGTACACTGCGATATCACACTTTGAGTACTGTATTTGCTACCCTTTTTGATTCTACATCCCTCATGCACTGATACTCACCCTGCTGGCTACAATTTTGTCCCATCATTTGCCTGCCCTTCCTGACAGTCTGACTGCATGCTAACTTTGCTTTTTTACAAATCTGTCCTATCCTGAGTCCCTTCACTCCAGTTCTCACACCCCTACCAAATTAGTTTAAACTCCCACCCTGCCAACAGCTCTAACAAACCTGCCCCCAAGAATATTTCTCTCCCACGGGTTCAGGCGCAACCCATCACTTTTGAACAGGTCATACCTCCCCCAGAAGAGATCCCAATGATCCAGGAACCTGAAGCCCTGCCCCCTGCACCAGCTTCTCAGCCACACATTTATCTGCCAAATCATCTTGTTTCTACTCTCGCTGGTGTGTGGCACAGGGAGCCATTCAGAAATTACTGCCCTGAGGCCCTGCTTCTCAGCTTTCTCCCTAGCTCTCTACATTCTCTTCTCAGGACCTCTTTGCTTCTCCTTCCTGTGTTATTGCTACCAATGTATACCAAGACATCTGGCTGCTCGCTCTCCCCCTCCAAGACGCAGACTAACTAGAGTTTTAGAAAATTGCATCATAATTTCCTGACTGAACTAACAAATGCAGGCATTCTATGTGCCTTCTTTACCACCCTATCCACCTGTATAGCCACTTTCGGGGGTGATGGACTTGAACCCCTAGATCACTCTGTATATAAATGCTGTTAAGGCTATACTGTCTCTTTATATTTAGCCTTCCAAGGTGCAACACTTCAGACTTGGCCGTGTTAACCTCCACCTGCCATTTCTACATCCATATCTGCAAATGATCTATATCCCTTTGTATCCTTTGCCAATCTTCTATAATATCCACAGCACCAGGTATCTCTGTATCCTCTGCAAACTTACCAACCCAGCCATCTACATTTTCATCCAGGTCACATCACACTCAATGGAAAGGTGCAGTATTGGAGATGCCATCTGTGCTATGTAAGGTCCAGAACTCCTGTGACCCAGAACCCACTGATGGTCCCTGGATTCCACCAAGCTCCCCTCCTTACATTATATTTTGTGGGAATAGATCAGGAATTCTCCCAGTCAAGAAGTCAGGGGAGGGGTGATAGCCATGGGAAGCATCCAAGGCCAGCACCTCCTGTCTCCAGCACTCACAGTCCACCTCAGATACACGATGCAGCACAACACTGACCTGCCCAGCACCTACCCAAGTAACACCCAGTCATCGTTTACTGTATACAGCAGCTGTCACCATGTACATATCCTCACCCTTCCCAGTGCACCAGTCAATTCCACCCACACAGATACAGCCCGCAGCCATGCACACACTGCTCCAGCTGGCATGGCCCTACCTGCTATCCTGAGCACTGCACGTTCTGGTGGCTCCATCACCCTGCCCGTCTCTGCCACGCGCGGCCGGTTCCAAGGCAATGTGTCACCAGGCAGCCGTTCCCGCTTTGTCTCCAGCTCCCACTCCATCTTGTTGTTGACCTAAGGACATTAGATCATAGGTCACACCGACATTCGATCAATAATCTCCCCCACCCCCACCCATTGATAACAATCTGCAATCAAAAACACCACCTGATCAATAACCCCAATTCCTCCAACACAATCCCTTAATCAATAACCCCAATCTCCCCCAATGCAGTCTCTTGATCAACAACCTCAATCACCCCAACCTAATCTGTTAAACAATAATTCCAGTCATCCAACTTAATCCCTTGATTAATAACCCCAATCTACCCAATCTCATTCGTTGATCACTAACCCCAATTCTTCCAACACAATCCTTTGATCAATAACCCAAACTAATTCCTTAATCAATAATGCAAATCCCCCCAACTCAATCATCCAAGAGGACTACAACCTTGCTGTTGGGATTGGAGGCTTGCATGCCTCCATTTCCCTGAGAGCTATGTTGGCTGGAGTCAGGGCTTCATGCTTTAGTTCTTATTAGGGTCACCAATATCAAACTGATTAAAGGGTAGCGGCCAGATTAAGAGTTGTCGCCTGGTCTTCCAGGTTCAGGGGTCGAGAAGAAGCTACTGACATGATAAAGGAAGCCCTGTACACCACCAGATATGGAGGACCTCTATTGCTGCCCTAAACACCAGTGGTGTAATGGGCAGTAGCATCCCCAACCCAATCTCTTGATAAATAACCCCAATCCCCCTAACCCAATCCCTTGATTTACCAACCCAATCCTTGATTAATAACCTTCAATATCTGACCTAATCCCTTGATCAAAAACCCCCAATCCCTCAACTCTATGTCTCTTGATCAATAATCCCAATACCTCCAACTGAATCCCTTAATTAATAACCCCAATCTCTTGATCAACAACCCCAATCTCTCAATCCATTCTCTGATCATTACTCCAATACCCCATCCCAATCCCTTAATCAATAGCCCAATACACCAAACCCAATCCCTTGATCAATAACCTTAATTCCCAACCCAATCCCTTGATTGATATTCCAGTCCACCAACCCATCCCTTGGTCAACAACTACAATTCCCCCAGTATAATCCCTTGATGAATGACCCAAATCCCCCAACCCAATACCTTCATCAATAACCTCAATACCCCCAACTCAATCCCTTTTTCCATTCTTTAGAAAGGTAGCAAGGGACATAGCCCTCAATATCCCTACCATCTATTTACATAGAGACATAGAAAACCTACAGAACAATACAGGTCCTTTGGCCCACAAAGTTGTGCCGAACATGTCCCAACCTTAGAAATTACTAGCCTTCCCTATAGCCCTCTATTTTTCTAAGCTGCATGTACCCATCCAAAAGTCTCTTAAAAGACCCTATCGTATCTGCCTCTACCACCGTTGCCGGCAGCCCATTCCACACACTCACCACTCTCTGAGTAAAAAACTTATCCCTGACATCTCCTCTGTACCTACTCCACAGCACTTTAAACCTGTGTCCTCTTGTGGCAACCATTTCAGCTCTGGAAAAAAGCCTCTGACTATCCAAAGCCTTTCATCATCTTATACACCTCTATCAGGTCACCTCTCACCCTCGTCGCTCCAAGGAGAAAAGCTGAGTTCACTCATTCTATTCTCATAAGGCATGCTCCCCAATCCAGCCAACATCCTTGTAAATCTCCTCTGCACCCTTTCTATGGCTTCCACATCCTTCCTATAGTGAGGCGACCAGAACAGAGCACAGTACTCCAAGTGGGGTCTGACCAGAGTCCTATATAGCTGAAAAATTACCTCTCGGCTCCTAAATTCAATTCCACGATTGATGAAGGCCAATACACTGTACGCCCTCTTAACCACAGAGTCAACCTGCGCAGCTGCTTTGGGCGTCCTATGGACTTGGACCCCAAGATCCCTCTGATCCTCCACACTGCCAAGAGTCTTAACATTAATACTATATTCTGCCATTATATTTGACCTACCAAAATGCACCACTTCACACTTAACTGGGTTGAACTCCATCTGCCACTTCTCAGCCCAGTTTTGCATCCTAGCAATGTCCCCCTGTAACCTCTGACACCCCTCGACACTATCCACAACACCTCCAACCTTTGTGTCATTGGTAAACTTACTAATCCATCCCTCCACTTCCTCATCCAGGTCATTTATAAAAATCACAAAGAGAAGAGCTCCCAGAACAGATCCTTGAGGCACACCACTGGTCATTGATCTCCATGCAGAATATGAGCCGTCTACAACCTCTCTTTGCTTTCTGTGGGCAAGCCGGTTCTGGATCCACAAAGCAACATCCCTTTGGATCTCATGCCTCCTTACTTTCTCAATAAGCCTTGCATGGGGTACCTTATCAAATGCCTTGCTGGAATCCATATACACTACATCTACTGCTCTTCCTTCATGAAATGTGTTTAGTCACATTCTCTAAAAATTCAATCAGGCTCGTAAGACATGACCTGCCCTTGACAAAGCCATGCTGGCTATTCCTAATCATATCATACCTCTCCAAATGTTCATAAATCCTGCCACTCAGGATCTTCTCTATCAACTTACCAACCACTGAGGTGAGACTCACTGGTCTATAATTTCCTGGGCTATTTCTACTCCCTTTCTTGAATTAGGGAACAACATCCACAACCGTCTAATCCTCCGGAACCTCTCCCATCCCCATTGATGATGCAAAGATCATCGCCAGAGGCTCAGCAATCTCCTCCCTCCTCCCACAGTTGCCTGGGTACATCTCGTATGGTCCCGGCGACTTATCCAACTTGATGCTTTCCAAAAGCTTCAGCATATCCTCTTTCTTAATATCTACATGCTCAAGCTTTTCAGTCTGCTGCAAGTCAACACTACAATCACCAAGATCCTTTTCCATAGTGAAAACTGAAGTAAAGTATTCATTAAGTACCTCTGCTATTTCCTGTCACACTTTCTCACTGTCACACTCGATAGGTCCTATTCTTTCACATCTTATCCTCTTGTTCTTCACATACTTGTAGAATGCCTTGGGGTTTTCCTTAATCCTGCCCACCAAGGCCTTCTCATGGCCCCTTCTGGCTTCCTAATTTTATTCTTAATCTCCTTTCTGTTAGCCTTATAATCTCCTAGATCTCTAACATTACCTAGCTCTCTGAAACTTTTGTAAGCTTTACCTAACCAACAATCTCTTAAACATTGAAATATAGCTAACTTGTGCTGGAAACTTGGAAACTCACTCCACACTCTCACCACAATCTGAGTGAAGAGGTTTCCCCTCATTTTCCCCTTAAACTTTTTACCTTTCACTCTTAACCCATTACCTTTGGTTGTAGTCCCACCCAACCTCAATGGAAAATGCCTACCTGCATTTAACCCATCTACACCCTTCATAATTTTGTATACCTCTACCATATATCCCTTCAATCTTCTACGTTCCAGGAATAAAGTCCTAACCCATTCAATCTTTCATTATAACTCAGGTCCTCCAGACCTGGCAACATCCTTGTAAATTTTCTCTGTATTCTTTCAACCTTAGTTGGATCTTTCCTGCAGCTAGCTGACCAAAACTGTACATAATACTCTAAATTAGGCCTCACTAACATCTTATACAACTTCAGGCATACAGGAGTGAGATATGCCAACTCGTGGGATGGTGCCATGACAACAACCTGGCACTCAACGTCAGTAAGACGAAAAAGCTGATTGTGGACTTCAGGGAGGGTAAGACGAAGGAACACATACCAATCCTCACAGAGGGATCAGAAGAGGAGCGAGTGAGCAGCTTCAAGTTTCTGGGTGTCAAAATCTCTGAGGATCTAACCTGATCCCAACATATTGATGTACTTATAAAGAAGGCAAGACAGCGGCTATACTTCATTAGAAGTCTAAAGAGATTTGGCATGTCAACAAATACACTCAAAAAACTTCTGTAGTTGTACCGTGGAGAGCATTCTGACAGGCTGCATCACTGTCTGGTATGGAGGGGCTACTGCACAGGACCGAAAGAGGCTGCATCTTGTGTACTAGCCTACAAAGTATCCAGGATATCTTTAGGGAAGGGTGTCTCAGAAAGGCAGCGTCCATCACCCAGTACCTCTTGCACCCAGGGCATGCCCTTTTCTCACTGTTACCATCAGGTACACAGAAGCCTGAAGGCACACACTCAGCGATTCAGGAACAGCTTCTTCCCCTCTGTCATCCGATTCCTAAATGGACATGAATCTTTGGACACTACCTTGCTTTCTTTTTAATATACAGTATTTCTGCTTTTGCACATTTTAAAAAAAATCTATGTATGTTAATTGATTTACTTGTTTACTTTTTTATTTTATTTATTATTATTTTCTCTCTGCTAGTTTATGTATTGCATTGAACTGCAGCTGCTAAGTTAACAAATTTCATGTCACATGCCGGTGATAATAAACCTGATTCTGATTTTGATTCAACTTAACACTCGTCTCCTGTATTCAATACTTTGATTTTAAGGCCAATGTACCAAAAGCTTCTTTGCAACACTGTCTAACTGTTCATGCACTCTCAATGAATAATGGACATGTATTCCAAAAACCTTTTGTTTTACCGAAATCCTCAGCCCATTTTTACAGCTTGTCCAGATCCCGTTGCCAATTTTTCAGCCTGCTTTTCCAGCTGATCTGCAAACTATGATAGCCTTCCTCACTGTCCTTTACACCCCCTGTCTTGGTGTCATTCACAAATCTGCTGAATCAGTTAACCACATTATCATCCAGATTGTTGATCTAGATGACAAACAACAACAGAGCCAGCACCGATCCCTGCGGCACGCCACTAGTCACAGGCCGCCAGTCAGAGAAGTAACCATATACTTCCACACAACACACACAAAATACTGTAGGAACTCAGCAGGCCAGGCAGCATCTATGGAACAGAGTACACTCCATATTTCAGGCTGAAACCCTTTGGCAGGTCCTGTATTCTTTTCCATTGATGCTGCCTGGCCTGCTGAGTTCCTCCAGCATTTTGTGTGTTGCTTGGATTTCTGGCATCTGCACATTTTCTCTTGTTTGTGATTGGCATATACTCCCACTCTTCAGCTTTTCCCACAAAGCTAATGTCTAATCAAATTTACTACTTCATCTTGAATGCCGAGGATGTTGTCTATTTGGACTTCAATAATGTCATCCATGGCAGGCTGGTCTGAAAGTTTAAGTCAAACCCAAAAAGAGTTAGTTAGGTGTATTTAAACCTGACTCAGAGGCAGGAAGCAAAAGGTAGTGGTTGAAGGTTATTTCTCAGAATAGAGGCTGAAGATCAGAATCAGAATCAGGTTTATTGTCACCAGCATCTGGCATGAAATTTGTTAACTTAGCAGCAGCAGTTTAATGCAATACAAAATATAGAAGAAGAAAAAAATACGATAATAATAAATAAGTAAATGAATTACAGTATACATATATTGAATAGATTAAAATAGTGCAAAAAACAGAAATAATATCTATTAAAAAAGTGAGGTACTGTTCATGGGTTCAATGTCCATTTAGGATTCGGATGGCAGAGAGGAAGAAGCTGTTCCTGAATCGCTGAGTGTGTGCCTTCAGTCTTCTGCACCTCCTACTTGATGGTAACAGTGAAAAAAGGGCATGCCCTGGGTGCTGGAGGTCCTTAATAATGGACGCTGCCTTTCTGATACACCGCTCCCTAAAGAAGTCCTGGGTATTTTGTAGGCTAGTGCCCAAGAATGAGACAACTAAACTTACAACCCTCTGCAGCTTCCTTCGGTCTTATGCAGTAACCGGCCCCGCTCTGCACCCCCCCATACCAGACAGTGATGCAGCCTGTCAGAACGCTCTCCATGGAACACTTATTGAAGTTTCTGAGTGTATTTGTTGACAAACCAAATCACTTCAAACTCCTAAGGAAGTATAGTGTTCTTTACTGATATATTGGGACCAGGTTAGATCCTCGGAGATCTTGAAACTGCTCACTCTCTTCATTTCTGATCCCTTTATCAGGACTGGTATGTGTTCCTTCGTCTTACCCTTTCGGAAGTCCACAATCATCTCTTTCGTCCTACTGATGTTGAGTGCAAGATTGTTGCTGCGACACCACTCCACCAGTTGGCAAATCTTGCTCCTGTATGCCCTCTTGTCACCACCTGAGATTCTGCCAATAATGGTTGTATCATCAGCAAATTTAGACATGGTATTTGAGCCACGCCTAGCCATACAGTCGTGGATATTATAGAGAGTAGAGCAGTCGGCTAGTGGATATTATAGAGAGTAGAGCAGTCGGCTAAACACACATCACCAGTCTGCACAGATTGTGGTCTTCTGGTTAGGAAGTTGAAGATCCAATTGCAGAGGGAGGTACAGAGGCCCAGGTTCGGCAATTTCTCGATCAGAATTGTGGGAATGATGGTATTAAATGCTGAGCTATATTCGATGAACAGCATCCTGACATAGTTGTTTGTGTTGTCCAGGTGGTTTAAAGCGGGTGAAGAGCCATTGAGATTGCATCTGCTGTTAACTTATTGTAGCGATAGGCAAATTGCAATGGGTCCAGGTCCTTGCTGAGGCAGGTGTTCAGTCTAGTCATGACCAACCTCCCAAAGCATTTCATCACTGTAGATGTGAGTGCTACCGGGTGATAGTCATTAATGCAGCTCATATTATTTTTATTAGGCATTGATATAATTGTTGTTTTTTTGAAGCAACTGGGAACTTCTGCCCGTAGCAGTGTAGCAGTGAGAGGTTGAAAATGTCCTTCAATATTCCTGTCAGTTGGCTGGCACAGGTTTTCAGAGCCTTACCAGGTATTCAGGTCAAGTCATCAAGTTTATTGTCATTTCGACCATAAGCTGCTGGTACACTACTCAGTAAAAATGAAACAAAGTTCCTCCAGGACCCTGGTGCTACATGAAACAACACAAAACTATATTAGATTATGTGAGGCAGCACAAGGCTACACTAGACTATGTAAAACAACAAAAATTGTTGCAAATTCCCGAACCAGGCAGTGATGCAGCTGCTCAGGATGCTCTCGATACATCCTCTGTAGAATGTGGTGAGGATGGGGGGGGGTGGGAGATGGACTTTTCTCAGCCTTCGCAGAAAGTAGAGACGCTGCTGGGATTTCTTGGCTATAGAGCTGGTGTTGAAGGACCAGGTGAACACCAAGAAATTCGGTGCTTTTAACGATCTCAACAGAGGAGCCGCTGAGATAGTTAAGAGTTCCATTGGCACCTTCCACTTTGCGAGGGTTCACTCTCTTTAAAGACAGCCTAACATCGGCCTCTGAGACAGAGATCACAGGGTCATCAGGTGCAGCAAGGATCTTCACAGCTGCAGTTATATTCTCCTTTCCAAAGCTGGTATAGAAGGTGTTGAGTTCATCTGGTAGTGAAGCATCGCTGCCATTCATGCTATTGGGTTTCACTTTGTAAGAAGTAATGTCTTACAAACCCTGCCAGAGTTGTCGTACATCCGACGTCGCCCCCTACCTCATCTGAAATTGTCTCTTTGTCCTTGAAATAGCCCTCCACAAATCATAACTGGTTTTCTGGTACAGACCTGGGTTGCCAGGCTTGAATGCCACAGATCTAGCCTTCAGCTGACGACTTACCTCCTGGTTCATCCACGGTTTTGGTTTGGGAATGTACAGTAAGTCTTTGTAGGCACACACCCATCCACTCAGGTTTTACTGAAGTCGGTAACAACTGCAGGATATTGATCCAGGTTCCCTGAATACTGTCCAGTCCACCGATTCAAAGCAGTCCTGTACGCGCTCCTGTGCTTCCCATGTCCAAACCTTCTTGGTCCTCACTGCTGGTGCTGCAGTCTTCAGTCTCTGCCGATACTCAGGGAGTAGAAATACGGCCAGGTGATCAGACTTCCCGAAGTGAGGGTGTGGAATAGCACGGTAGGCACTCTTGATGGTGGTGTAACAATGGTCCAGCGTGTTGTAAGTGATTGCAAGTGATCTGTTGATGGTAAATGCTCAGTGATTTTTTTCAGACTGGCCTGGTTAAAATCTCCCAAAACAATGGTGAAGGTGTTAGGGTGTGTTATTTCATGCATGTTGATCCCATTGCTCAGATCATCTAAAGTCCAATTGATATTGGTCTGAGGTAGAATGTGCATATACCGCTACCAAAATGATCCTGGAAATCTCCCATGGTAGGTAAAAAGGATGGTACTTAACGGCTAGATATTCCAGGTCTGGTGAGCAGAATTGGGACAGCACTGATATATTTGTGCACCAAGAAGAGTTGATCATGAGGCATACTCCTCCACCTCTGCTTTTGAGAGCCTCTATAGATCTACCCTGATGGTGTATAGTAAACCTGTCGATCTGAATCGCTGCATCTGGTATGGAAGGGGTTAACCAGGATTCCGTGAAACAGAGGACACATGTAGTCCTAATGTCCCTCTGATTCAGCACCCTAGCTCTGAGATCATCGATTTTATTCACCAGAGCCTGCACATTCGCCAGCTGGATAGTCAGTATTGGGAGTTTAAAACCCCGTTTCCTTAAACACACTTGTATCCCTGACCTACAGCCACGTTTCCTACGTAGAATCCTACAAGGACACATCCGTCCACAAACAGCAGGAATTCTGCAGATGCTGGAAATTCAAACAACACACATAAAAGTTCCCTTACTCACTCTTCCTTCAGTTAGTCCTGACGAAGGGTCTCGGCCTGAAACGTCGACTGCACCTCTTCCTAGAGATGCTGCCTGGCCTGCTGCGTTCACCAGCAACTTTTATGTGTGTTGCGTCCACAAACAGTATTGTTTGCATCAGTTTTAAGCAGCGATAGTTCATTTAAAAGCATTTAGACATCTTTGTTGACTGTCCTGACCTTGGAAGCAGTTGTGCTTTTTAGCTGTATCAGGTTGAAATGAGAATATTTATTCGTATCTGTTGAGAGTTCTGCTGCTACATGAGCTGCCCCTAGGCACCCCGGAAGTAGTGTACAGCTGGGGTTCATGTTGGGAGTCTGGTTATTCGCTACTTAGATACCCGACTGTGTGTTTAGACCCTTGCTCTACTTACTTTATGCTTACAGCTGTGTGGCTAAGCACAGTGCCAATATCACATCCAGGTTTGCTGAATCAAAGATAACAACAAATCTCACAAAGGAGGGAGATTGAAAATCTGGCTGAGTGGTGTCCTAACAACAACCTCTTAATCAACGTCAGCAAGATTAAGGAGCTGATGATTGACCTCAGGAAGGGGAAAGCAGAGGTCCTGTCCTCGTCGGAGGATCAGAGTAACTTTAAGTTCTTCAGTGTAGTTATTTCAAAGGACATGTCTTATGCTCAGCACGTCAGTGTAATTATGGAGAAAGCACTGCAGCGCCTCCACTTCCTCAGGAGTTTGTGAAGATTTGGCATGACATCTCGAACTTCCATAGCTGTCTGGTAGAAAGTATATTGACTAGTTACATCACAGCCTGGTACGGAAACACCAGTGCCCTTGAACGGAAGAGGCAGTGTGCAAAAAGAACTACCTTTCAGTCAGGTCTGTGTTCAAGATTTAAAAGCAGTGCCAGTTTTCTCTGAGTTGGACAATCCACCACAGAGCTGTGTAAAAAGAGCTACCTTATAATCAGGAAGGTGATCGAGATTTCAAAGGCAGAGTTTCACCGCAGCTTCTCTGAGTTGAGGAGTGACCAGTTAGTAAGAGGGATTCATTCCAATAAGAATAATTGAAGTGCAAGTAGAGTGGACATTCATTTGGAGTGTGCCAATGTTTAAAGTGGTTTTGGCTCATCAGGCTTAGGTGAGATCGGGTTTATGTTGTCTTCTACGTTCCTCTCTCTCTCTATCCTTATTTGTGCATTCTGCGTCTGTTAGGGTATAGTGGTCTAGTGAGAGCAGACCTGTGGCAGTGTTTTGTTCTCTGTGTGGGATGTGGAAAGTCTGGGAGACCTCCCAAATAAACATGTCTGCAGCAGCTGTACCAAAATGCAGCTCCTGAGAGAATGTATTGAGGAATTGAAGCTGACCTTCAACTTATACAGGATAATGAGGTGCTGATAGGCAGGAACTACAAGGAGGTAGTCACCACTAGATTGCAGGAGATAGGTAACTGGGTGATTGTCAGGAGAAAGAGGGGTAATGCACAACCAGTGCAGAGAACCCCTGTGGCCACTCCCTCAAATAATAAGTATAGACTTTAGATACTATTGAGGGAGATGACCTACTGGGGGGGGGGGGTGGGGAGCCACAGTGACCGGGTCTCTGGCACTGAGTCGGGTGCTGAGCCTCAGAAGAGCAGAGAGTTGAAGAGGACTATAGTGTTGTCCTTAGTCAGACAGGCAGGGATGAGGTTAGGTGAGTGCGACAGAGACATACAGGTGCTAGCGGCAAGATTTATGACAGCTGCTGAGAGTGGTTTAGACTAATATGGCAGGGGATAAGAACCGGTATGATAGAGCTGAGAATGAGCCAGCAGGTTTACATGTACATGACGGATGTAACAGGAATGTAAGGAGGGACAAGCCAGTGATTGGGGGTACAAATGCAGACAGAGCAAAGGGTTAAATTGTACCACAGAGGCAAAATTCAAAAGGGCGAAGAATGAGGGACTGAATGTGATGTATTTAAATATGCTTAGCATTCGGAGTGAGGTGGAGGAACTCGTGGCATATTTACAGATTGGTCAGTATGACGTTGTGGGTGTCACTGAGTTGTGGCTGAAAGAAGGCCATAGTTGGGAGTTTAACATCAAAGGATATACTTTGTATGGCATAGGCGGTAGTGTGGCTCTGTTAGTAAGGGATGGAATTACATCTTTAGAAAGAGTTAACACAGGCTTACAGAATGTTAAATCTTTGTGGGTGGAGTTAAGAAACAGCAAGCATAAAAAAAACCTTTATGGGAATCATATAGTAGTAGCCAAGAAGTGGGGTTGAGATTGCAAGGGAGCTGGAAAAGGCATGTAATAAGGGTAATGACACCATTGTAATGGGGGACTTCAATATGCAATTGGGAAAATCAGATTGGTTTCAGATTGCAAGAGAGGGAATTTGTTGAATGCCTACGAGATGGCTTTTTCGAGCAGCCAGTACTTCAGCCAACTCGAGGGAAGGCTATCTTAGATTGGGTGTTGTGTAATAACCCAGATCTTATTAAGGAGCTTAACATAAAGGAACCCTTGGGAGACAGTGATCATAAAATGATTAAAATCACACTGCAGTTGGAGAGGGAGAAGCATAACTCACGTGTATCAATATTGCAATGGAATAAAGGCAATTACAGGGGCATGAGAGAGGGGCTTGCCCAGGTGGACTCGAGGAGGATATTGGCAGGGATGATGGCAAAGCAGAGATGGCTGAAGTTTCTGGGAATAGTTCACAAGGCACAGGATAGATATGATGCAGAGAAAGAAGTTGTCAAATGGCAGGGGTAGGCAACCATGGCTGACAAAGAAATTCAAGGACAGCAAAAAAGCCAAGGATAGGGCATATAAAGAAGCAAAAGTGCGTGAGAAATTAGATGATTGGAAAGTTTTTAAAATCCAACAAAAGGTGACTAAAAAAGCAGTAAGAAGGGAAAAGATGACATATGAGGGCAGACTAGTCAATGATATAATGCAGAATACCAAAATATTTTTCAGTTATATAAAGAGTAAAAGGGAGATGATAGTTGATATTGGACAACTGGAAAATGATGCTTGTGAGGTAGTAATGAGGGACAAAGAAATGGCAGATGAACTTAATGCGTACTTTGCATCAGCCTTCACTGTGGAAGACACTAGAAATGTGCCAGAGGTCTGTGAGTGTCAGGGAGCCAGAGTGAGAGCCATTGCTATTACAAAGGAAAAAGTGACAGGTAAGCTCAAAGGTCTTGAGGTGGATAAGTCACCTGGACCAGATTTACTACAATCCAGAGTCCTGCGAGAGGTTGCAGAATAGATTGCAAATGCATTGGGGTCATGATCTTCCATGAATCATGGCAAGATCCCAGAGGACTGGAAAATTGAAAATGTCACTCCACTCTTGAAGAAGGGAGGCAGGCAAAGGAAAGGAAATAAAAGGCCAGTTAGCCTAACCTCAGTGGTTGGGAAAGTGTTGGAGTCTATTATTAAGGATGAGGTTTCAAGGCACTTGGAGACTAATGATAAAATAAGTCGAAGTCAGCATGGTTTCTGTTAAGGGAATCTTGCTTGACAGATCTGTTAGAGTTCTTTGAGGAAGTAACAAGCAGGATGGACAAAGGAGGGGCAGTGGATATCATTTACTTGGATTTTCAGAATGCATCTGTTGGGATGCCACACATGAGGCTGCTTAACAAGATAAAATCCTATGGCATTGGACGAAAGATACTGACATGGATAATGGAATGGCTGACAGGCAAGAGGCAGCGAGTGGGAATAAAAGGGGCCTTTTCTGGTTGGCTGCCAGTGACGAATGGTGTTCCTCAGGGGTCGATAATGAGACCACTACTTTCCACATTGTTTTGGATAATGGAACTGATGGCTTTGTGGCAAAGTTTGCAGATAATACAAAGATAGGTGGAGGGGTAGGGAGTGCTAAGGAAGCAATGTGATTGCAGTAGGACCTAGAGAAATTGGAAGAAAGAGCAAAAATGTGGCAGATGGAATACAGTGTTGGGCAATATATAGAAACATTGAAAACCTACAGTACAATACAGGCCCTTCAGCCCACAAAGTTGTGCCGAACATGTCCCTATGTTAGAAATTACTAGGGTTACCCATAACTCTCTATTTTTCTAAGCTCCATGTACCTATCCAAAAGTCTCTTAAAAGACCCTATCATATCCACCTCCACCACCATTGCCAGCAGCCCACTCCACGCACTCACCACTCTCTGCGTAAAAAACTTACCCTGACATCTCCTCTGTACCTACTTCCCAGCACCTTAAACCTGTGCCCTCTTGTGGCAGCCATTTCAGCCCTGGGAAAAAGCCTCTGACTATCCACATGATCAATGCCTCTCATCACCTTAAACATTTCTATGATAATGAATTTTGGTAAACGGAACAATAGTGTGGACTATTATCTAAGTGTGGAGAAAGTTCAAACATCAGAGGTGCAGAGGGATTTAGGAGATTTACCAGGATGCTGCCTGGTTTAGAGAGTATGCATTATGATCAGAGATTAAGGGAGCTAGGGCTTTATTCTTTGGAGAGAAGGAGGATGAGAGGAGACATGATGGAGGTGTACAAGATAATAAGAGGAATAGATAGAGTGGATAGCCAGCACCTCTTCCCCAGGGCACCACTGCTCAATACGAGAGGACATGGCTTTAAGGTAAGGGGTGGGAAGTTCAAGGGGGATATGAGAGGAAGGTTTTTTACTCAGAGAGTGGTTGGGGCGTGGAATGCACTGCCTGAGTCAGTGGTAGAGGCAGATACACTATTGAAATTTAAGAGACTACTAGACAGGTATATGGAGGATTTAACGGTTAATTTTATTAAAGCCAAGGGACTCAACCATTGGCAATTTGACACTCTTTTGTCTGAAAGTAATATTGCACATGGCCTACCCTACCACACTGAAGTCCGCTGGTTGAGCAGAGGGGTTGTGCTCAAATGTTTTTTTCAATTATGTGCGGAAATTGGACTATTCATGAACGAGAAAGGGAAGCCAGTGGCAGAGTTGGATGACCCAGACTGGCTTCCTGATCTTGCATTTTTGCTGGATATAACAGAGCACTTAAATGTGCTTAATGTTAACATGCAAGGCCGTAACAAACTTGTTATGGAATACTACAATAGCATTCGTGCCTAATGTTCGATTTCAAATGGTTTATTAATGGAAAGGGTATGGCTCCCAAAACAATCTTAGCCAAAATAGTATCGTTTTTTTCTCGCTCTCATCACAACTTTCTTGTAGCCTATGACTGTAAGTTAATACCAATCATAAAAATAATGCTTCTTCTTATGAAGAAGGCAAACTTCTTCATAAGAAACAAAATTTGTAAAGTGAAACACTTTGTAGTTATAGCAGCGACTGAGACACACGAGAGCAGGTTGAAAAAACGAAGGCAATGAAAGCTGTGGGAGCACGCGCGCGTGCGTTCGCACGTGCACAACTGATCCGGCCCACATGAAGTCGCATTTTGCCCAATCCGGCCCGTGACCTAAAATGAGTTTGACACCCCTGCTCTATAGTATCCACATCCTTCCGGTAGTGAGGTGACCAAAACTGAGCACAGTACTCCAAGTGGGGCCTTATATAGCTGTAACATTACCTCACGCCTCTTGAACTCAATCCCACAGTTGATGAACGTCATCACACCATTCACCTTCATAGCAACACTGTCAACCTGCGCAGCAGCTTTGAGTGTCCTGTGAGCATGGACCCCATAACCTCTCTGATCCACCACACTGCCAAGAGTCTCACCATTAGTATTATATTCTGTCTTCAAATTTGACCGACTGAAATGAACCACTTCACACTTATCAGGGTTGAGCTCCATCTGCCACTTCTCAGTCCTGTCCTGCATCCTGTCGATGTCCCTCTGTAACCTCTGTCAACCCCCCCAGACTATCCACAACACCCCCAACCTTTGTGTCATCAGCAAATTTACTAACCCACCCTTCTACTTCTTCATCCAGGTCATTTACAAAAATCTCAAGTAGGAAGGCCCCAGAACAGATCCCTGTCAAACACAGCACTGGTCACCATCCTCCATGCAGAACATGAGCCATTTACAACCACCCCTTCCCTTCTGTGGGCAAGCCAATTCTCAATCCACAAAGTAAGGTCTTCCTGCATCTCATGCTTCAATACTTTCTGAATGAGCCTTTCATGGGAACCTTATCAAATGCCTTACTGAAATCCATATATACTACATCCACCGCTCCACCTTGATCAATGTGCATTGTTACATCCTCAAGGAATTCAATCAGGCTTGTAAGGCACAACTGCCCTTGACAAAATCATGTTGACTTTCCCTAATATGACTGTCTCTACAAATGCTCATAAATCTTGCCTCTCAGGATCTTCTCCAGCAACCTGCCCACCACTGAAGTAAGATACAAACCTTTTCAGTCTGCTGTAAGTCATCCCTATAATCGCCAAGGTCCTTTTCCGTAGTGAATACCGAAGCAAAGTATTCATGCTTTGAGAGGTTGGTTATGACTAGACCGAACTCCTGCCTCAGCAAGGACCTGGACCCATTGCAATTTGATTATCACCACAACAGGTCTATGGCAGACACAATCTCAATGGCTCTCCACACGGCTTTAGACAGCGAGACAACACAAACACCTACGTCAGGATGCTGTTCATCATCTATAGCTCAACATTTAATATCATCACTCCCACAATCCTGATTGAGTATAAGAGCTGGAATGTTATGATGAGGTTGTATAAGGCATTGGTGAGGCCGAATCTGGAGTATTGTGTTCAGTTTTGGTCACCAAATTACAGGAAGGATATAAATAAGGTTGAAAGAGTGCAGAGAAGGTTTACAAGGATGTTGCCGGGACTTGAGAAACTTAGTTACAGAGAAAGGTTGAATAGGTTAGGACTTTATTCCCTGGAGCATAGAAGAATGAGGGGAGATTTGATAGAGGTATATAAAATTATGATGGATATAGATTGAGTGAATGCAAGCAGGCTTTTTCCACTGAGGCAAGGGGAGAAAAAAACCAGAGGACATGGGTTAAGGGTGAGGGGGGAAAAGTTTAAAGGGAACATTAGGGGGGGCTTCTTCACACAGAGAGTGGTGGGAGTATGGAATGAGCTGCCAGACGAGGTGGTAAATGCGGGTTCTTTTTTAACATTTAAGAATAAATTGGACAGATACATGGATGGGAGGTGTATGGAGGGATATGGTCTGTGTGCAGGTCAGTGGGACTAGGCAGAAAATGGTTCGGCACAGCCAAGAAGGGCCAAAGGGCCCGTTTCTGTGCTGTAGTTTCTATGGTTTCTATGGTTTCTATAAGGCTGACAGAAGGAGCTTAAGAAGGAAATTAGGAGAGCCAGAAGGGGCCATGAGAAGGCCTTGGCAGGCAGAATTAAGGAAAACCCCAGGGCAGTCTACAACTATGTGAAGAGCAAGAGGATAAGACGTGAAAGAATAGGACCTATCAAGTGTGACAGTGTGTATGGAACTGGAGGAAATAGCAGAGGAACTAAGTGAGTACTTTACTTGGTGATTGTAGTGATCACCTGCAGCAGACTGAAAAGCTTAAGCATGTAGATATTAAGAAAGAGGATGTGCTGTAACTTTTGGAAAGCATTAAGTTGGATAGGTCGCTGGGACCGTATGAGAGGTGCCCCAGGCTACTATGGGAGGTGAGGGAGGAGATTGCTGAGCCTCTGGCGATGATCTTTGCATCACCAATGGGGACGGGAGAGGTTCTGGAGGACTGGAGGGTTGCAGATGTTGTTCCTTTATTCAAGAAAGGGAGTAGAGATAGCCTAGGAAATTACAGACCAGCGAGTCTTACTTCAGTGGTTGGTAAGCTGATGGAGAAGATCCTGAGAGGCAGGATTTATGAACATTTGGAGAGCTATAATATGATTAGGAATAGTCAGCATGGCTTTGTCAAGGGCAGGTCATGCCTTACGAGTCTGTTTGAATTTGTTGAGGATGTGACTAAACACATTGATGAAGAAAGAGCAATAAATGTAGTGTATATGGATTTCAGCAAGGTATTTGATAAGGTACCCCATGCAAGGCTTATTGAGAAAGTAAGGAGGCATGGGATCCAAGGGGACATTGCTTTGTGGATCCAGAATTGGCTTGCCCACAGAAGGCAAAGAGTGGTTGTAGACAGGTCATATTCTGCCTGGAGGTCGGTGACCAGTGGTGTGCCTCAGGGATCTGTTCTGGGACCCTTACTCTTCGTGATTTTTATAAATGACCTGGATGAGGAAGTGGAGGGATGGGGTAGTAAGTTTGCTGATGACACAAAGGTTGGAGGTGTTGTGGATAGTGTGGAGGGCTGTCAGAGGTTACAGCGGGACATTGATAGGATGCAAACCTGGGCTGAGAAGTGGCAGATGGAGTACAGCCCAGGTAAGCGTGTGGTGGTTTAGTTTGGTAGGTCAAATATGATGGCAGAATATAGTATTAATAGTAAGACTCTTGGCAGTGTGGAGGATCAGAGGGATCTTGGAGTCCGAGTCCATAGGACGCTCAAAACAGCTGCACAGGTTGACTCTGTAGTTAAGAAGGCATACGCCTTCACCAATCATGAAATTTAATTTAGGAGCTGAGAGGTAATGTTGCAGCTATATAGGACCCTGGTCAGACCCTACTAGGAGTACTGTGCTCAGTTCTGGTCGCCTCACTACAGGAAGGATGTGGAAACCATAGAAAAGGTGCAGAGGAGATTTACAAGGATTTGCCAGGATTGAGAGTGAACTCAACCTTTTCTCCTTGGAGCGACGGAGGATGAGAGGTGACCTGATAGAGGTGTATAAGATGATGACAGGCATTGATCTTGTGGATAGTCAGAGCAGAGGCTTTTTCCCAGGGCTGAAATGGTTGCCACAAGAGGACACAGGTTTAAGGTGCTGGGAAGCAGGTACAGAGGAGATGTCAGGGTAAGTTTTTTACTCAGAGAGCGGTGAGTGCGTGAAACGGGCTGCTGGCAACGGTGGTGGAAAGCGGATACGATAGGGTCTTTTAAGAGACTTTTGGATAGGTACATGGAGTTTAGAAAAAGAGGGCTATG
The DNA here is from genome assembly GCF_963921235.1 of Mobula hypostoma. Classification (NCBI taxonomy): domain Eukaryota; kingdom Metazoa; phylum Chordata; class Chondrichthyes; order Myliobatiformes; family Myliobatidae; genus Mobula; species Mobula hypostoma. Next base: position 231,964,863 of record NC_086099.1, on the reverse strand, counting down.
GGTAACCCTAGTAATTTCTAAGGTAGGGACATGTTTGGCACAACTTTGTGGGCTGAAGGGCCTGTATTGTGCTGTAGATTTTCTATGTTTCTATGTTTCCATGTAACATCATAGCTCCAAGTACTGATCCATGCTCTAAGCCCATCTGCTTTGTTCATGATACTCCTTGCATTAAAATAGACACATCTCAAACCATTGGTGTGAACGTATCCCTTCCTTATCACCTGCCTATTCTCTCTCTCACACTGTCTACAATCTTTCTCTATTTGTGAGCCAACCACCCCTTCTTCCATCTCTTCAATTCCGTTTCCACCCCCCAGTAATTCTACTTTAAACTCTCCCCAATAGCCTTTGCAGAATCGCTGGGGGGTGGGAACCGAACTGAAGAGACGGAAGTTGGGGCAGTTGGCTCACAAATCGAGAAAGCTTGCAGATGCAAAGGAACTTTTGGAGTCCTTGTGCAGAATACCCTGAAGGTTAACTTGCAGGTAGACTCGGTGGTGAGGAAGGCAAATGTCATGTTAGCATTCATTTCAAGAGGTCTGGAACACAATAGCAGGGATGTGATGCTGAGGCTTTATGACGTGTTGGCATCGAGGAGAGTTCAGAGGAGGTTCACAAGGATGATTTTGAGAATGGAAGGGTTATCATACGAGGAGCATTTGATAACTCTGGGTCTGTACTCCCTGGAATTTAGAAGATTGAGGGGGGATCTCATTGAAACCTATTGAATGTTGAAAGGCCTCAATAGAGTAGATATGGAATGGATGTTTCCCATGGTGAGGGAGTCTATGCCAAGAGGGCACAGCCTCAGGAGAGAGGGGTGTCCATTTAAAACAGAGATGCAGAGAAATTTATTTAGCCAGACAGTGGTGAATTTGTGGAATTTGTTACCACGGGCAGCTGTGGAGGCCAGGTTGTTGGGTGAATTGAAGGCAGAGCTTGATTGGACATGGCATCAAATGTTATGGGGAGAAGGCCAGGGAGCTGAGGAGGGGAGAGAAAGGATCAGCCATGCCTGAATTGTGAAGCTGACTCGATGGGCCAGATGGTCTAAATCTGCTCCTATGTCTTATATTCATGCAATTAAAGTAGTTTCAAAGTAAATATGGAAAAAGATAGGTCTGGTAAATATGGAGAAAGGCCAGTTTGATGGTCTAACAAGTGTGGTTTGGGACAGGCTGATTTTTTTGGCAAATGTGGACTTTGAAAATGGGAGGCCATATACCTGCCTTCTCACCAGATCCTTTGATGCCATGACCAACCAGGAAATGAGCAACTTTCACCTTAAATATCTGCATGGACTTGGCATCCACTGCAGTCAGTGGCAGAGCATTCCACATACTTATGACTTTCTGGCTAAAAAAATTCCTCCTTATCTCTGTTCTAAAGGGTCGCCCCTCAATTTTGAGGTGGTGCCCTCTAGTTCTGGATACCCCCATCATACGAAATATTCTCTCCATATCCACCCTATCTAGTCCTTTCAACATTCAGTAGGTTTAATGAGGTCAACTCTTATTCTTCTGAATTCAAGTGAGTACAGGCCCAAAGCTGCCAAACACTCCTCATATGTTAACCCCTTCATTCCTGGAATCATCCTCGATAACTACCTATGGACACTCTCCAATGACAGCACGTCCTTTCTGTGATTTCGTGCCCAAAACTGTTGACAGTACTCCAAGTGATACGTGACTAGTGTCTTATGAAGGCTCAGCATTATCTCTTTGCTTTTATATGTGGGAATGAAAGGATCCTTTTCTGGTTGGCTGCCAGTGACTACCGGTGTTCCACAGGATTCAGTATTGGGACCACTTCTTTTTATGCTGTATCTAAATGATTTAGGTGATGGAATAGAACATAGAACATAGAATAGTACAGCACAGTACAGGCCCTTTGGCCCACAATGTTGTGCCGACCCTCAAACCCTGCCTCTCATATAAGCCCCCACCCTAAATTCCTCCATATACCTGTCTAGTAGTCTCTTAAACTTCACTAGTGTATCTGCCTCCACCACTGACTCAGGCAGTGCATTCCATGCACCAACCACTCTCTGAGTAAAAAACCTTCCTCTAATATCCCCCTTGAACTTCCCATCCCTTACCTTAAAGCCATGTCCTCTTGTATTTAGCAGTATTGTATTGTCTCCAAGGAGGTGGCTTTGTTGCCAAGTGTGCAGATGATAGGAAGATTGGTGGAGGGGCAGGTACTGTTGAGGAAACAGGTAGGATGCAGAAGGATTTAGACAGATTTGGAGAATGGGCAAGAAAGTGGCAAATGAAATACAATGTTGGAAAATGCATGGTCATGCACTTTGGTAGTAGAAATAAATGTGCAGACTATTTTCTAAATGGGGAGAAAATCCAAAAATCGGCGATACAAAGGGAACTGCTTGTTGTTGAGTCCACTAGGGGATCAGCTGTGCTGGATTGGGTGTTGTGCAATGATCTGGAGGTGATAAGAGAGCTTAAGATTAAGGAAGTCTTTAGGAACAGTGATCACAATATAGAAACATAGAAAACCTACAGTACAATACAGACCGTTCAGCCCACAAACATGTCCTTACCTTAGAACTACCTAGGCTTACCCATAGCCCTCTACAGGGGTCAGTGTGGACATGGTGGAGGATTACAAATACCTGGGGATACGAATTGACAATAAACTGGACTGGTCTAAGAACACTGAGGCTGTCTACAAGAAGGGTCAGAGCCGTCTCTATTTCCTGAGGAGACTGAGGTCCTTTAACATCTGCTGGACGATGCTAAGGATGTTCTACGAGTCTGTGGTGACCAGTGCTATCATGTTTGCTGTTGTGTGCTGGGGCAGCAGGCTGAGGGTAGCAGACACCAATAGAATCAACAAACTCATTCGTAAGGCCAGTGATGTTGTGGGGATGGAACTGGACTCTCTCATGGTGGTGTCTGAAAAGAGGATGCTGTCTAAATTGCATGCTATCTTGGTCAATGTCTCCCATTCACTACATAATGTACTGGGTGGGCACAGGAGTACATTCAGCCAGAGACTCATTCCTCTTGGATGCAACACAGAGCGTCATAGGAAGTCATTCCTGCCTGTGGCCATCAAACTTTACAACTCCTCCCTTGGAGGGTCAGACACCCTGAGCCGATAGGCTGGTCCTGGATTTATTTCATAATTTACTGGCATAATTTACATATTACTATTTAACTATTTATGGTTCTATTACTATTTATTATTTATGGTGCAATTGTAACGAAAACCAATTTCCCCCCGGGATCAATAAAGTATGACTATGACTATCACTATTTTTCTCAGCTCCATGTATCCACCCAGGAGTCCCTTGACCCTATTTTTTCCGCTTCCACCGCCGCCGCCAGCAGCCCATTCCACGCACTCACCACTCTCTGCGTAAAAAAACTTACCCCGACATCTCCTATGTACCTACTTCCAAGCACCTTAAACCTGTGCCCTCTCGTGTTAGACATTTCAGCCCTGGGACTATCCACACGATCAATGCCTCTCATCATCTTGTACACCTCTATTAGGTCACCTCTCATCCTCCGTCACTCATGATCAAGTTCACTTTGAAATTTGAGAGGGAAAAAATAAAATTCAATGTGTCGATATTTCAGTAGAATAAAGGAAATTACAATGGCATGAGAGGGGAACTGGCTGAGGTTGACTGGAAAGGGACATTTGCGGGAAGGACAGCAGAGCAGAAATGGCTGGAGTTTCTGTGAAAAATGAGGAAGTGCAAGACAGATATATTCTACATAAGAAGAAATTTTCAAATTGAAGGAGGACACTAATGTGGCTGACAAGCGAAGTCAGAGCCAAAGTAAAAGCAAAAGAGAGGGCATACAAGGAAGCCAAAGGTGGTGGGAAGACAGAGAATTAGGAAGCTTTTAAAAACTTGCAGAAGGAAATTAAGAAAGTCATTAGGAAGGAAAGGATGAATTATGAAAGAAAGCTGGCGACTAATATCAAAGAAGATACCGAAAGCTTTTTTAAGTATATAAAGGGTAAAAGAGAGTCGAGGATATAGGACCAATAGAAAATGACGCTGAAGATATTGTAATGAGAGATGCACAGATGGCAGAGGAACTGAATACGTATTCTGCATTAATCTTCGCAGTGGAAGACGTCTGCAGTATACCGGACATTCAAGAGTGTCAGGGAAGTGAAGTTTGTGCAGTGAAAATTACAACTGAGAAGGTGCTCAGGAAGCTTAGTGGTCTGAGAGTGGATAAGTCTCCTGGACCTGATGGAATGCAGCCTTGGGTCCTGAAAGAAGTAGCTAGAGAGATTGTGGAGGCATTAACAATGGTCTTTCAAGAATCAATAGATTCTGGCATAGTACAAGATGACTGGAAAATTGCAAATGTTACTCCACTATTTAAGAAGGGTGGGAGGCAGCAGAAAGGAAACTATAGACCTGTTAGCCTGGCATCAGTGGTTGGGAAGTTGTTGGTATCGATTGTTATGGATGAGATTAAGGAGTACCTGGAGGCACATGACAAGATAGGCCAAAGCCAACATGGTTTCCTGAAAGGAAAGTCCCGCTTGACGAACCTACTGCAATTCTTTGAGGAAATTACAAACAGGGTAGACAAAGGAGATGCAGTAGACATGGTGTACTTGGATTTTCAGAAGGCTTTTGACAAGGTGCCGTACATGAGGCTGCTTAGCAAGTTAAGAGCCCATGGAATTACAGGGAAGTTACTAGCATGGGTGGAACATTGGCTGATTGGCAGAAAACAGAGAGTGGGAATAAAGGGATCCTATTCTGGCTGGCTGCCAGTTACCAGTGGAGTTCCACAGGGGTTGGTGTTGGGACCGCTGCTTTTTATGATGTATGTCAATGATTTGGATTATGGTATTAATGTATTTGTGGCTAAATTTGCCGATGATACAAAGATAGGTGGAGGAGCCAGTAGTGTTGAGGAAACAGACAGCCTGCAGAGAGACTTTAGGGGAATGGGCAAAGAAGTGGCAAATGAAGCACAATGCTGGAAAGTGTATAGTCATGCACTTTGGTGGAAGAAATAAACAGGCAGACTATTATTTAGATGGGTAGGGAATTCAAAATGCTGAGATACAAAGGGACTTGGAAGTCCTTGTGCAGGATACCCTAAAGGTTAACCTCCAGGTTGAGTTGGTGGTAAAGAAGGCGAATGCAATGTTGGCATTCATTTCTGGGGGTATAGAATATAAGAGCAGGGATGTGATGTTGAGGCTTGAAAAGGCACTTGTGAGACCACACTTGGAGTATTGTGTGCAGTTTTGGGCTCCTTATTTTAGAAAGGATATACTGACATTGGAGAGGGTTCAGAGAAGATTCCCAAGAATGATTCCAGGAATGAATCATTGGACCACTGGGGTATGTTTCGGGGTAAAGATGAAGTGTACAAAAGGGACAGGTTTCACCTTAATAAGCGGGGCACCAGCATTCTGGCAGGCAGGTTTGCCACTGCAACATGGGGTGTGTTTAAACTAAGTAGTGGGGGGGAGGGGACGAACTGGAAACATAAGGATGGAGATAAGGGGAAAGTGAGAATAAGAAAAGTTCAGAAAGTCAGCAGAATCAACAGAGCAGAAAACTCAAGAAGGGATCGTACAGTATGGCCAACTGAAATAGGAATTGATATGAAAGGTGAGGGAGTAATGAATTAAAAGTATTATATATGAAATCACGGAGTACAAGAAATAAAGTGGACGAGCTTGAGGCACAGTTGGAAATTGGTAAATATGATGTTGTGGGAATAACAGAGACATGGCTTCAAGTGGACAGGGCCTGGGAAATGAATATTCAAGGTATATGTCCTATCGAAAGGACAGACTGATGGGCAGAGGGGGTGGGGTGGCTCTGTTGGTGAGGAATGATATTCAGTCCCTTGTGAGGTGGGACATAGAATCAGGAGACGTAGAGTCAGTATGGATAGAATTGAGAAATTCTAAGGGTAGAAAGACCCTAATGGGAGTTATCTACAGACCCCCAAACAGTAGTCTGGATGTAGGGTGTAAGTTGAATCAAGAGTTAAAATTGGCATGTCGCAAAGGTAATGCTACAGTTGTTATGGGGGATTTCAACACACAGGTAGACTGGAGGAATCAGGTTGGTACTGGACCCCAAGAAAGGGAGTTTGTGGAGTCCCTCCGAGATGGATTCTTAGAACAGCTTGTACTGGAGCCTACCAGAGAGAACGCAATTCTAGATTTAGTGTTGTGCAATGAACCGGTTTTCATCAGGGACCTCAAGGTAAAGGAGCCGTTAGGAGGTAGTGACCATATGATAAGTTTTAATCTACAATTTGAGAGGGAGAAGGGAAACTCGGAAGTGTCCAAGTGCTCGTAGATCCTATTCTTAAGAACCCTTTCCAATAGTTTGCAGACCACTGACGTAAGGCTCATCGGTCTATAGTTCCCAGGATTCTCCCTATTACCTTTTTCAAAAAAGGGAACTACATTTGCCATTCTCCAATCCTCCGGCACCTCCCCTGCAGCCAAAGAGGATTCACAGATCATAGCTACTGTTCCAGCGATTTCTTCTCTCACTTTCCACAGCAACCTGGGGTATATCACGTCCAGCCCTGTGGATTTATCAATCTTGATGTTTTTAAGAAGATCTAACACTTCCTTAATCTCCACATTGTGCAGCACACAGGCCTGTTCTTTTTCGACCTCACCTTGATCAAGGTCCTTTTCACTTGTGAATACTGAAGCAAAGTATTCATTTAGGACCTCCCCAACCTCCTCTGCCTCCAGGCACGTTGCCTTCTTTATCCTTTAGCTGCCCCACCTTCATTCTTGTCATCCTTCTGTTCTTCACATATGCACCTTGGGGTTCTCCTTAATCCTACATGCCAAGGCCTTCTCATGCCCCTTCGAGCTCTCCTAAATCCTTTCTTAAGCTCCTTCCTGGCTACCCTATATTTCTCATGAGCCCCTCCTGCTTCCTGCTTCTTCTATCTAACATATGCTTCCTTCTTCCTCCTGACGAGTTGCCTCACGTGTTTCGTCAGCCACAGTCCCTTTTCCTACCATTTTTTCCTCGTCTCAGTGGGACAAACCTATCCTGAACCCAGCACAAGTGATCCCTAAACTTCCTCCACATTACTTCTGTGCTTTCACCCTTGAACATCTGTTTCCAATTTACTCTCGCTAGTTCCTGCCTCATCCCTTCATAGTTAGCCATTCTCCAGTTAAGCACTTTCCTATTTGTCTGTTTTTATCCTTTTCCATAGCTATGCTGAAGCTAAGGGAGTTGTGGTCACTCTCACCAAAATGCTCCCCCACGAAGAGGTCTGCCACCTGACCAGGTTCGTTGCCCAGAACTAGATCCAGTATGGCCTCTCCTCTCGTCGGCCGGTCCACATACCGTGTCAGGAATCCTTCCTGAACACACCTGACAAATTCAGCCCCATCTATCCCCCTTGCAGTGAGGAGGTGCCAGTCAATATGAGGGAAGTTGAAATCACCCATAACCACAACCCTGTATTTCCTGCACCATTCTAAAATCTGCCTGGTTATCTGCTCCTCAGTGTCCCGAGGGCTATTTGGGGGCCTATAGACTACTCCCAGCACAGTGATTGATCCCTTCCTATTTCTGACTTCCACCCACACCGACTCAGTGGACACTCCCTCTGCAGCGTCCTCCCTTTCTATCGCTGTGATACTATCCCTGACCAGTAATGCTACTCCCCACCCCACCCCCACTTTTCTACCTCCCATCCTATTCTTTTTAAAACACCTAAACCCTGGTACCTGCATCAGCCAATCCTGCCCTTCCTCCAGCCAAGTTTCAGTAACGGCCACAACATCGTAGTTCCACGTACTGATCCAGGCTCTAAGTTCATCCCCTTTATTCCTAATGTGACTAGCTGAGTGATCGTGGAGCTGTTGAGCTGAAGGGCCTATTGCTCTGCAGTAAGATGATGTGGACAGGGTGGGGAATCCCTTCACCCAGTGCTCACTGCTTACACGATCACGGAGTGAAACTAATGCTCACTGAACCTACCTGATCTTCCACCAATTCAGCTGAGGAAGCTACAAAGCTGGAGATCTTCCCACTCTTCCTCTTCCTGCTTCTCCTGGACTGGGTGGAGAGTCGTTCCTCTGCCGGTGTTTCACTTTCAATGTAAACCTTCACCTCACCTGCCCGCCTCTTGACTTCCGTCCGCTTGTTCTTCTTCTACAACAGAGAGGCAAGCATGTTAGCATGTACAGTGATCAGAGTCAGCACTGGGGACTCCACTTGATTAAGTCAACTCTGGGGACCCCACTGGATCAGGAGTGCAGAGACAGCACTGGGAATATGACTGGATACAGTCAGCACTGGGCCCAGGGAATAGTGTGCACTTCGCTGGATAAAGAGGGCAGGAACGGCACTGGAATTGCCACAGGATACTATCAACACTGAGGACTCCACTGGATATAGAAGCACTGGATAGACAGAGAGAACATTCTACTCCATCTATGCCTCACATAATTTTATAATTCTCCAGTAGGTCTGTCGTCAGCCTCTGAGAAAAGCCCAAGTTTGTCTGACCTTGTTTTTTCAACATTTCAGAGAAATTTGGACAGAGGGGTATGGAGGGCTACGGCCTGTGTGCAGATTGACGGGACCAGTGAGATTAATGGTTTGGCACAGACTAGATGGGCCAAAGGGACTGTTTCTATTCTTATCGAATTCTAGGATTCTATGACTCTAACCTTGCCTTAACAGCTCATACCCTCTAATCTAGGCAGCATCCTGGTGAACCTTCCAGAGTTCAAGAGTTGAGGAATGACATTATAGCTTTATAAAATACCTGCTAAGCTGCATCTGGAGTATTGCAGACAGTTTTAGTCACCATTTCTGGTTCTAGGCAATATCCTGGTAAATACCTGCACCCTCCCGAAAGCTTCCACAAACTTCCTGTAATGAGATGACAAGAACCGAACAAGCGTGGCCTAACCAGGGTATTATAGAGCTGCAACATTACCTTGCTACGCTTGAACTCAATTCCCACCACACTATATCCTGTCTTAACCCCCCCCCCCCTTTCAACTTGCCTGGCAATTTGAGGGACCTCTGAACATGGACCCCAAGATCCCTCTGTTCCACCACACTGCCGAGAATCCTGCCAATAGTCTTCAGATTCATCCTTCCAAAGCAGATCACTTCACATTCTTCTGGGTTGAACACCATCTGCCACTCACAGCGCAGTTCTACATCCCATTAATGTCCTGATGCAACCTACAACAACCCTGCACACTATCCACAACACTATTAACCTTTGTTTCATCAACAAATCTTCTACTTCCTCATCCAAGTCACTGATAAAAATCACAAAGAGCAGTTGCAGTACAGACTCTGCTTTGTCTTCCCTGAGGAGACAACAAGCAGGACAGACAAAGGAGAACTGGTGGATGTTCTGTACTTGATTTTTCAGAAGCTCTTTGACAAGGTACTATACATGAGGCTGCCTAACAAGCTACGAGCCCATGGTATTACAGGAAATATACTTGCATAGATACAGCATTGGCTGATTAGCAGGAGGCAAAGAATGGAGATAAAGAGAGCCTTTTCTGGCTGGCTGCCAGTAAGTAGTGGTGTTCCACAGGGGTCTGTATTGGGATCGCAGCTGACCCGTACTTGCAGCATTACCCAATCCTTCCCCTCCACTTGAGCTCCAACTTGTGCACATTTGACTGTTTAATCAGAATGGGCCTTTTTCTTTTTGTTATTCTTTACTAACCCTATAGTTAAGATTCATCAATATAATTCCTTTAATCGTATGCAGTGTGCCGTCTGTTATTTCACGGCATTAATCTGTAACAGGGCAGCAAATGACACAGCAACGACACAAACCGGGGGTTTCAGGGGGCTCACGCTTCAATCTCACTTTGGTGGGCCCAGAGATCGTCTTCCCTCGACTTACGCTGCTGAGGAAATCAGAGTGTCTCATTTATAATTCAGGTCCTGCAGTCTCAGCAACGTCCTTGCAGATTTCCTCTGCATTTTTTCATCTTCTTTTACATCTTTCTAACAGGTTGGCAACCACAACTGCACACAATATTCCAAATTATGTCTTATTCATGTCAGTCAGCGTGCAGTGGCGTCAGCACAGGACCTCGAGGTGAGTGGTCCGAACCTGGCTTGCTCCTTGCATGTTTTCCATTCGTGCTGGATTGAGTGTTGAGCTAGCAACATGGCCTTGTGAAAACAGACAAAATGTTAAATAAATGGTAATGTTGCTGCCTGATACACCACAAGGCATGAAAAGGAATAACAACAATGTCTTATACAACTTCAGCATAACATCCTCTCTCCTTTGATTTATGAAGGCAATGAGCCAAAAGCTCTTGTTACAATCTCATCTACCTGTGATGCCATTTTCAAGGAATTATGGGCCTGCATTCCCTGATCCCTTTCTTCTACAGCATTCCTCAGTGCTCTACCGTTCACTGTGTAAGACTTACCCTGGTTTGTTCTTGGCTAAGTGCAACACTTCGCACTTGTCCACATTAAATTCCATCTGCCATTTTTCAGCCCAGTTTTCTAGCTGTTCCTGATCCCACTGCAAGCGTTGATAGTCTTCTTCACTTTCCGTTACACAAAGTTGTGCTGAACATGCCCCGACCCTAGAAATTACTATGGCTACCGATAGCCCTCTATTTTTCTGAGCTCCATGTACCTATCCAAAAGTCTCCTAAAAGACCCTATCGTATCCGCCTCCACCACCGTTCCCAACAGCCCATTCCATGCACTCACCACCCTCTGTGTAAAAAAACTTACCCCTGACATCTCCTCTGTACCTACTCCCCAGCACCTTAAACCTGTGTCCTCTTGTGGCAACCATTTCAGCCCTGGGGAAAAGCCTCTGACTATTCACACGATCAATGCCTCTTATCATCTTATACACCTCTATCAGGTCACCTCTCATCCTCCGTCGCTCCAAGGAGAAAAGGCCGAATTCAATCAAGCTGTTTTCATAAGGCATGCTCCCCAATCCAGGAAATATCCTTGTAAATCTCCTCTGCACCCTTTCTATAGTTTCCACATCTTTCTTGCAGTGAGGCGACCAGAACTGAGCACAGTACTCCAACTGGGGTCTGACCAGGGTCCTATATAGCTGTAACATTACCTCTCGGCTCCTAAATTCAATTCCATGATTGATGAAGGCCAATACACCGTATGCCTTCTTAACCACAGAGTCAACCTGCGCAGCTGCTTTGAGCATCCTATAGACTCAGACCCCAAGATCCCTCTGATCCTCCACACTGTCAAGAGTCTTACCACTAATACTATATTCTGTCATATTTGACCTACCAAAATGAACCATTTCACACTTATGTTGGTTGAACTCCATCTGCCACTTCTCAGCCCAGTTTTGCATCCTATCAATGTCCCGCTGCAACCTCTGACAGCCCTCCGCACTATCCACAACATCTCCAACCTTTGTGTCCTCAGCAAACTTACTAACCCATTCCTCCACTTCCTCACCCAGGTCATTTATAAAAATCACAAAGAGTAAGGGTCCCAGAACAGATCCCTGCGGCACCCTACTGGTGACAGACCTCCATGCAGAATATGACCCGTCTACAACCACTCTTTGCCTTCTGTGGGCAAGCCAATTCTGGATCCACAAAGCAATGTCCCCTTGGATCCCATGCCTCCTTACTTTCTCAATAAGCCTTGTCTGGGGTACCTTATCAAATGCCTTGCTGAAATCCATATACACTACATCTACTGCTCTTCCTTCATCAATGTGTTTAGTCACATCCTCAAAAAATTCAATCAGACTCGTAAGGCACAACCTGCCCTTGGCAAAGCCATGCTGACTATTCCTAATCATATTATACCTCTCCACATGTTCATAAATCCTGCCTCTCAGGATCTTCTCCATCAGCTTACCAACTGCTGAGGTAAGACTCCCTGGTGTATAATTTCCTGGGCTATCTCTACTCCCTTTCTTGAATAAAGGAACAACATCCATTACCCTCCAATCCTCTGGAACCTCTCCCATCCCCATTGATGATGCAAAGATCATTGCCAGAGGCTCAGCAATCTCCTCCCTCGCCTCCCACAGTAGCCTGGGATACACCTCATCCCGTGCCGGCGACTTATCCAACTTCAAACATGCGGAAATCTGCAGATGCTGGAAATTCAAGCAACACACACAAATTGTTTGTGAATGCAGCAGGCCAGGCAGCATCTATAGGAAGAGGTACAGTCGATGTTTCGGGCCAAGACCCTTCATTAGGACTAAATGAAAGAAGTGATAGTAAGAGATTTGAAAGTGGGAGGAGGAGGGGGAAATCCAGAATGATAGGAGAAGACAAGAGGGGGAGGGATGGAACCAAGAGCTGGACAGTTGATTGGCAAAAGGAATTTGAGAGGATAATGGGACGGGTGGCCTAGGGAGAAAGAAAGGAGGAGGGGGGAAGCCCAGAGATGGGCAATGAGTATAGTGAGAGGGACAGAGGGAGAAAAAGGAGAGAGAGAAAAAAAATTAATAATAATAAAAAATAAATAAATAAGGGATGGGGTACGAAGGGGAGGTGGGGCATTAACGGAAGTTAGAGAGGTCAATGTTCATGCCATCAGGTTGGAGGCTACCCAGACAGAATATAAGGTGTTGTACCTCCAACCTGAGTCTGGCTTCATCTTTACAGTAGAGGAGGCCGTGGATGGACATAGCAGAATGGGAATGGGTGGAATTAAAATGTGTGGCCACTGGGAGATCCTGCTTTCTCTGGCAGACAGAGCGTAGGTGTTCAGCAAAATGGTTTCCCAGTCTACATCGGGTCTCGCCAATATATAGAAGGCCGCACTGGGCGCACCGGACACAGTATATCACCCCAGCCGACTCACAGGTGAAGTGTCACCTCAACTGGAAGGACTGTCTGGGGCCCTGAATGGTGGTGAGGGGGGAAGTGTAAGGGCATGTGTTGCACTTGTTTCAAGTGCCGGGAGGGAGATCGGTGGGAAGGGATTGGGGGCGGAAACGAATAGACAAGGGAGTCGCGTAGGGAACAATCCCTGCGGAAAGCAGAAGGTAGGGGGAGAGGGAAAGATGTGCTTGGTGGTGGGATCCCATTGGAGGTGGCTGAAGTTACGGAGCTTGGAAAGCATCAAGTTATCCAAAAGCTACAGCACATCCTCTTTCTTAATATCTACATGCTCAAGCTTTTCAGTCCACTGCAAGTCATCACTACAATCACCAAGATCCTTTTCCATAGTGAATACTGAAGTAAAGTATTCATTAAGTACCTTGGAGGCACATGATAAAAATAGGCTGTAGTCAGCATAGTTTCCTCAAGGGAAAATCTTGCCTGACAAATCTGTTGGAATCCTTTGAAGAAATAACAATCAGATTAGACAAAAGAGAATTGTTCGATGTTGTGTACTTGGATTTTGAGAATGCCTTTGACAAGGTGCCACACACAAACCCATGGCATTACAGGAAGGATTCTTGCACAGATACAGCAGTAGCTGATTGGCAGGAGGCAAACAGTGGGAGTGAAGGGAGACTTTTCTGCCTGGTTGCTGCTGACTGGTGGTGTTCCACAAGGGTCTGTTTTGGGACTAATTATTTTACATTATATGTCAATGATCTGAATGATGGAATTGATGGCTTTGTTCCAAAGTTTGCAGACAATATGAAGAGAGGTGTTGGGGCAGGTAGCTTGAGCCTTCTCGGGGAAAGGCTTTTGGATTGGGTGTTGTGTAATAACCCAGATCTTATTCAGGAGCTTAATGTAAAGGAACCCTTAAGAGGCAGTGATCATAATATGATTGAATTCATACTGCAATTGGAAAGGGAGAAGCATAAATCACAGGTGTGAATACCACAATAGAAAATAGGGAATTACAGAGGCATGAGAAAAGAGCTTGCCCGGTTGAATTGGAGGAGGATACAGGCGGGGATGACAACAGAGCTGAGGTGGCTGAAGTTTCTGAAGTTTCTGGGAATAGTTCACAAGGCACAGGATAGATAAGTCCCACACAGGAATTAATTCTGAAAGGCAGTGGTAGACAACCATGACTGACAAGAGAAGTTAAGGACTGCATAAAACCCAAGGAAAGGGCATTTAATTCAGCAAAAGTGAGTGGGAAGTTGGATGATTGGGAAGCTTTTAAAATCCAACAAAATGCAACTATAAAAAGCAATAAGAAGGGAAAAGGTGCAATATGAGGGCAGACTAGCCAATAATATAAAGCAGGATACTAAACGTTTTTCAGTTATATGAAGAGAAAAAGGGAGGTGAGAGTTGATATTGGACCACTGGAAAATGATGCTGGTGAGGTAGTAATAGTAATAAGGATTGGCAGATGAACTTCATGGGTGCTTTGCATCAGTCTTCACTGTAGAAGATACCAGCAGTGTGCCAGAGTTCCGTGAGCGTCAGGGAGCAGGAGTGAGTACCACTGCTATTGCACAAGGACCAGGTGGACTACTTCCCGGAGTCCTGAGGGAGGGTGCTGAAGAGATAGCAACCAATATGCATTGGTTATGATCTTTCAAGAATCACTTGATTCTGGCATGGTCCTTGAGGACCGAAAGATTGCAAGTGTCACTCCACTCTTTAGGAGGAGAGGAAGGCAAAAGAAATAAAATTATCTACCAGTTAGCCTAACCTGGGAAAGTGTCTATTATTAAGGATGATGTTCCGGGGCACTTGGAGACTAATGATATAACAAGTCAAAGTTAGCATGACTTCTCTGAAGGGAAATCTTGCCTGACAAACTGTCATAGTTCTTCGAGGAAGTAACAAGCAGGGAGGACAAAGGAGAGGTATCCGCAACACTCCAATCCTCCGGAACCTCTCCCATCCTCATTGATTATGCAAAGATCACCAGAGGCTCTACAATCTCTTCCCTCGCTTCCCACAGTAGCCTGGGGTATATCCCATCCGGACACAGTGACTTATCCAACTTGATGCTTTCCAAAAGCTCGAGACCATCCTCTTCCTTAATATCTACATGCTCAAGCTTTTCAGTGCACTGCAAGCCATCCCTACAATCGCCAAGATCCTTTTCCGTAGTGAATACTGAAGCAAAGTATTCATTAAGTACCTCTGCTATCTCCTCTGGTTCCATACACACTTTTGCACTGTCACACTTGATTGGTCCTATTCGCTCACGTCCTATCCTCTTGCTCTTCACACACTTGTAGAAAGCTTAGGGTTTTCCTTAATCCTGTCTGCCAAGGCCTTCTCATGGCCCCTTCTGGCTCTCCTAGTTTCATTCTTAAGCTCCTTCCTGCTAGCCTTATAATCTTCCAGATTTCTATGATTTCATCGTTTTTTTGAACCTTTCGTAAACTCTTCTTTTCTTCTTGACTAGATTTACAACAGCCTTTGTACACCACGGTTCCCGTACCAGACCATCCTTTCCCTGTCTCATTGGAACGTATCGACGCAGAACGCCTTGCAAATGACCCCTGAATATTTGCCACATTTGTTCCCTACATCTCCCTGAGAACATCTGTTTCCAATTTATGCTTCCAAGTACCTGCCTGATAGCCTCATATTTCCCCTTCCTCCAATTAAACGTTTCCCTAACTTGTCTGTTCCTATCCCTGTCCAATGCTATGGTAATGGAGATAGAATTGTGATCACTACCTGCAAAATGCTCTCTCACTGAGAGACCTGACACCTGACCAGGTTCATTTCCCAATACCAGATCAATACAGCCTCTCCTCTTGTAGGCTTATCTGCATATTGTGTCAAGAAACCTTCCTGAACACATCTCACAAACTCCACCTCATTTAAAGCCCTCACCCTAGGGAGATGCCAATCAATATTTGGGAAATTAAAATCTCCCACCACAACAACCCTGTTATTATTACTCCTTTCCAAAATCTGTCTCCTTATCTGCTCCTCGATGTCTCTTTTACTATTGGGTGGTCTATAATAAGCACCCAATGGAGTAATTGACCCCTTCCTATTTCTAACTTCCACCCACAGAGACTCCGTAGACAACCCCTCCACGACTTCCTCCTTTTTTGCAGCCGTGACACTATCTCTGATCAACAGTGCCATGCCCCCACCTCTTTTGCCATCCTTAACAATTGACTCCAACAATGAGGTCAGGCTAACTGGTCTACAACTTCCTTTCTGCTGCCTTCCTCCTTTCTTAAAGAGTGGAGTGACATTTGCAATTTTTCCAGTCCTCTGGCACCATGCCAGAGCCCAATGATTTTTGAAAGATATTTTCTAATGCTCCATAATCTCTAACACTACCTCTTTCAGAACCCTAGGGTGCAGTTCATCTGGTCCAGGTGACTTTTGTACTGTTAGGTCTTTCAGCTTTTTGAGCACCTTCTCCCTTGTCATAGCAACTGCACCCACTTCTCTTCCTTCACACCCTTCAACATCTGGCACATTGCTAGTGTCTTCCACAGTGAAGACTGATGCAAAATACTCATTTAGATCATCTGCCATCTCCTTGGCCCCCATTATTATTTCTCCAGCCTCATTTTCTGGAGGTCCTGTGTCCACTCTCATCTCTCTTTTATTTTTTACATTCTTTGATATTGTTAGCTAGCTTACTTTCATAATTCATCTTTTCTCTCCTAATACTTCATTTAGGGGCTGTCTGTAGGGTTTTAAAAACTTCCGAATCCTCTATCTTCCCACTAATTTTTGCTTTGTTGTATCCCCTCTCTTTTGCTTTCACATTAGCCTTGTCAGCCATGGCTGTACTATTTTGCCACTTTTATTTCTTTGTATTGGAATATATCTATCCTTCATCTTCCTAATTTTCCCCAGAAACTCACACCATTGCTGCTCTGCTGTCATCCCTACCAGCATCTCCTTCCAATTTACTTTGGCCAACTCTCCAAGTTTGCGGATGACACGAAGCTGGGCGGCAGTGTTAGCTGTGAGGAGGATGCTAAGAGGATGCACGGTGACTTGGATAGGTTAGGTGAGTGGGCAAATTCATGGCAGATGCAATTTAATGTGGATAAATGTGAGGTTATCCACTTTGGTGGCAAAAATAGAAAAACAGATTATTATCTGAATGGTGGCCGATTAGGAAATGGGGAGGTGCAACGAGACCTGGGTGTCATTATACACCAGTCATTGAAAGTGGGCATGCAGGTACAGTAGGCGGTGAAAAAGGCGAATGGTACGCTGGCATTTATAGCAAGAGGATTAGAGTACAGGAGCAGGGAGGTACTACTGCAGTTGTACAAGGCCTTGGTGAGACCACACCTGGAGTATTGTGTGCAGTTTTGGTCCCCTAATCTGAGGAAAGACATCCTTGCCATAGAGGGAGTACAAAGAAGGTTCACCAGATTGATTCCTGGGATGGCAGGACTTTCATATGAAGAAAGACTGGATGAACTAGGCTTGTACTCGTTGGAATTTAGAAGATTGAGGGGGGATCTGATTGAAACGTATAAAATCCTAAAGGGATTGGACAGGCTAGATGCAGGAAGATTGTTCCCGATGTTGGGGAAGTCCAGAACGAGGGGTCACGGTTTGAGGATAAAGGCGAAGCCTTTTAGGACTGAGATTAGGAAAAACTTCTTCACACAGAGAGTGGTGAATCTGTGGAATTCTCTGCCACAGGAAAGAGTTGAGGCCAGTTCATTGGCTATATTTAAGAGGGAGTTAGATATGGCCCTTGTGGCTAGGGGGATCAGAGGGTATGGGGGGAAGGCTGTGCAGGGTTCTGAGTTGGATGATCAGCCATGATCATAATAAATGGTGGTGCAGGCTTGAAGGGCTGAATGGCCTACTCTGCACCTATTTTCTATGTTTCTATGTAACTCCTCTGTCATACCACTGTAATTTCCTTTACTCCACCAAAATACTGCAACATCAGACTTTACTTTCTCCCTATCAAAGTGGTGGGAGATTTTAATTTCCCAAATAGTGACTGGCATCTCCCTAGAGCAAGGGGTTTAGATGGGGTGGAGTTTGTTAAGTGTGTTCAGGAAAGTTTCCTGACACAATATGTAGATGAGCCTAAAAGAAGAGAGGCGGTATTGATCTGGTATTGGGAAATGAACCTAATCAGGTGTCATGTCTCTCAGTGGGAGAGCATTTTGGAAATAGTGATCACAATTCTATCTCCTTTACCATAGCACTGGAGATGGATAGGAACAGACAAGTTAGGAAAGCATTTAATTGGAATAAGGGGAAATATGAAGCTATCAGGCAGGAACTTGGAAGCATAAATTGGGAACAGATATTCTCAGGGAAATGTACGGCAGAAATGTGGCAAATGTTCAGGGGATATTTACGAGGCGTTCTGCGTAGGTACGTTTCATGAGACAAGGAAAGGATGATAAGGCACAGGAACCGTGGTGTACAAAGGCTGTTGTAAATCTAGTCAAGAAGAAAATAAAAGCTTATGAAAGGTTCAAAAAATAGGTAATGATAGAGATCTAGAAGGTTATAATGCTCGCAGGAAGGAGTTTAAGAAGGAAATTAGGAGAGCCAGAAGGGGCCATGAGAAGGCCTTGGCGAGAAGGATTAAAGAAAACCCCAAGGCATTCTACAAGTATGTGAAGAGCAAGAGGATAACACGTGAGAGCATGTTCGGTACAGCTTTGTGGGCCGAAGGGCCTGTTTTTTGCTGTAGGTTTTCTATGTTTCTAGAACAGGACTAATCAAGTGTGACAGCGGAAAAGTGTGCATGGGGCCAGAGGAGATATCAGAGGTACTTAATGAATACTTTGCTACAGTATTCACTATGGAAAAGGATCTTGACAATTATAGGAATGACTTACAGCAGACTGAAAAGCCTGAGGATATAGACATTAAGAAAGAGGAAATGCTGGAGCTTTTGGAAAGCATTAAGTTGGATAAGTCACCAGGACTGGATAAAATGTACCCCAGGCTACGTGGGAGGCGAAGGAAGAGATTGCTGAAGCCTCTGACAATGATCTTTGCATCATCAACAGAGACAGGAGAGGTTCCGGAGGATTTGAAGGTTGCAGATATTGTTTCTTTATTCAAGAAAGGGAGTAGAGATATCTCAGGAAATTATAGATCAGTGAGTCTTACTTCAGTGGTTGGTAAGTTGATGGAAAAGATCCTGAGAGGCAGGATTTATCAACATTGAACACATTGAACATTGAACTAAACACATTGATAATGGTAGAGCAGTAGATGTAGCGAATATGGATTTACAGCAAGGCATTTGACAAGGCACCCCTTGCAAGGCTTATTGAGAAAGTAAGGAGGCATGGGATCCAAGGGGAAATCGGTGTGGATCTAGGACTGGCTTGCCCACAGAAGGCAAAGAGTGGTTGTAGACAAGTCATATTCTGCATGGAGGTCGGTCACCAGTGGTGTGCCTCAGGTATCTGTTCTGGGACCCCTACTCTTTTCATGATTTTTAGAAATGACCTGGATGAAGAAGTGAAGGGATGGATTAGTAAATTTGCTGATGACACAAAGGTTGGGGGTGTTGTGGATAGTGTGGAAGTCTGTCAGAGGTTACCGCGGGACATTGATTGGATGCAAAACTGGGCTGAGAAGTGGCAGATGGAGTTCAATCCAGATAAGTGTGAGGTGATTCATTTTGGTAGGGTAAATATGATGGCAGAATATAGTATTAATGGTAAGACTCTTGGCAGTGTGGAGGATCAGAGGGATCTTGGGGTCCGAGGCCATAGGACACTCAAAGCAGCTGCACAGGTTGACTCTGTGGTTAAGAAAGCATACAGTGCATTGGCCTTCATCAACCATGGGATTGAGTTTAGGAGCTGTGAGGTAATGTTACAGCTATATAGGACCCTGGTCAGACCCCACTTGGAGTATTGTGCTCAGTTCTGGTCGCCTCACTACAGGAAGCATGTGGAAACTATAGAAAGGGTGCAGAGGAGATTTACAAGGATATTGCCTGGATTGGGGAGCATGCCTTATGAGAATGGGTTGAGTGAACTTGGCCTTTTCTCCTTGGAGCGATGGAGGATGAGAGGTGACCTGACAGAGGTGTATAAGAGGATGAGAGGCATTGATCGTGTGATTAGTCAGAAGCTTTTTCCCAGGGCTGAAATGGCCAGCATGAGAGGGCATAGTTGTAAGGTGCTAGGAAGTAGGTACAAAGGAGATGTCAGGGATATGTATTTTTTTGGCAGAGAGTGGTGAGTACGTGGAATGGGCTACCAGCAATGATGGTGGAGGTGGATACGAAAGGGTCTTTTTAGAGACTCCTGGCCAAGAATATGGGAAGTACATGTTTGGCACAGCATCGTGGGCCAAAGGGCCTGTATTGTGCTTTAGGTTTTCTCCGTTTCTGTTTCTAAATTTCAAGTTGAAATAGGTCATATTGTGATCACTGCCTCCTAAGGGTTCTTATACCGTAAGCTCCCTAATCGCCTCTGGTTCATTACATAACCCCAAATCAAGTATAGCTGATCTCCTAGCAGGCTGAACAACAAACTATTCTAAAAAGCTATCTTGTAGGGATTCAACAAACTCACTCTTTTGAGATCCATTTCCAACCTGATATTCCCAATCAAACCTAGATGTTGAAATCGCCCATGACTATCATAATATTGCCCTTTTGACAGGCCTTTTCCATTTCCCGTTGTAATCTGTGGTCCACATCCCAGCTTCTGTTTATAACTACCATCGGAGTCCTTTTACCATTGCAGTTTCTTAACCCAACCCACAAGGATTCAACTTCTTCCGATCCTGTATCACATCTTTCTACTGATTTGATGCCAGTCTTTACCAGCAGAGCCACGCCACCCCCTCTGCCGACCTTCCTATCCTTCCGATACAAGGTGCAACCTTATATCAATTCACGAGTATATTGGTGTCACCCTGTAACCCAAGGCTACCCTTCACAATGAGAACAGGCGGGATAGAGAATAAGACTCCCGAGGTTATTCTGCCCACCTAACAGCTGCACCTCCCCAAGAGCCATTCCAGCGTTCAAGTCCTGCCCCCGACCAGGACCGCGCTCTGACGCCTGTCTGCTCTGTCTACGGGATCTTGCCGTGCCAAGGAACGGCAAGGCGGCGGCGGAGGGCCGAGCCGATCCGGTGTCTGAAGTCGTGGTCTGGTGACTCGGGGAGGGGAGGCAGTGCCCCGAGCGGCACTTGGGCTGTGGGCGGGGGCACGCCGAGCCGAGCCAAGCCTCGCCGGCCAGTCCAGTTTCAATGAAGGGTGGGACACTGGGCGGTCCCTCGCTCAGCAGCCGCCGGTTCCACTCCCCGTGCCTTAACCCTGTCGCTGCCGCTCCGTCCATCAGTCCCTCTCTCTTCCCGTTACATTCATCCTCAGCTCCCTTCTCGCACACTCCGGCTTCTCGCTTCTCGCTTCTCGCTTCTCTCATCTCGCATCCCTCATCCCTCCTCCTCCTCCTGCCGCTGCCTCTCCCCTCCCCTCCCCTCCCCTCTCGGGACCTTGTTTCTGTCGAACTGTCACCGTGACCCTCTCCAGCGCTGTCCGGGTGCGACAGGCTCGAGGGGAGATGTGCCATATGGGAAGTGTCCCCTCTCCCTCTCCCTCTCCCTCACCCTCACCCTCACCCTCTCCCTCACCCTCACCTACCTGAGCAGCTGTCACACCACCTCCCAATAAATAAATAAATAGACACAAACCGCTCCAAAACAGCCGGTGACATCAGAGGGCGGCAGCTCGCTGATTGGTGGATTGCTATCTCCACTTGCTCGAGTTCTACAGTTTAAGTTGTGCGTTAAATGTTAAATTCCGGGAAGATGTACTCGGGTTGGAGTTTAGAGTCTGGTGTAAGAGGGATGGGGTGTAACCCGAACAAAGTACAGCGTTCCAGCTGTAGACTACACATCTGCGCCCTGTGGAGGATCCAGATGTCTCCCCCCACCCCTCCACCCACTGACCTCAGGTCACAGAGACGCCACAGCCGGGGCCACCATCGCGATCCTCCGAGAATGAGACCAGCGGTGCAACAGATCTGATTACTCAGCGCTCAGTCCACCTTCGCTGGCAAAAGAGCAAGTCTGTTCCACTGCCCGGCTCATTCGCTGAGCCAACAGCCCCCCTTTCTGTGGCCTGAAAAAGTGTCCAGACCAGCACCTGAATCTCTCGGGTATTGAGGGCTGTGGACAAGTGCTGGGATTAGCATGGAGGGCTGCCCACGGGTCAGAACAGGTACACTGGGCCAAATGGCCTGTTTCATGCCACGATATTCTCTGCCACTTTCCAACCCCTTAAGTAATTTCTCAGTTCACTGTTTATCCTCGCTGACATTTCACTCTCTCTTCTAACTACGTCACCAACATCATCCCTCATGATTCCCCATCAACATTAGCCCCTCCACACACAGGTCATCTTGATGGTTCCAGCCCACCCCTACTCTGTCCCCGGATCCTCTTATCTTTCTTTTAAACTTTTAACCTGGAAGCATTTCTTCATGACTCTTCTTTCCTAATTTCCTCTGAAATATCAACCCAGTACTTCCTACCCACTACTTCGTCAGTCTGTCTGTTTTATTAGCATTCATTGCCTTGCCTTATCCAGAAGAGAAGGTCCTGGGAAATATATTCTGCATCAGAAGAGGGCCAGATTACTCAGGCTAAAAGTGGATCTAGCTGAACTAATTCAGGTTCAAGTATAACGCAAGATACACGGACTAATAAAACCATTTGACCTCCGAGGAGAATTAGGCCATTTGGCCCATCATGTCTGTTCCACCATTCCATCATGGCTCATTTATTATCCCTCTCAACTCCATTTTCCTGCG
This sequence comes from Mobula hypostoma, assembly GCF_963921235.1. Taxonomy (NCBI): domain Eukaryota; kingdom Metazoa; phylum Chordata; class Chondrichthyes; order Myliobatiformes; family Myliobatidae; genus Mobula; species Mobula hypostoma. The sequence goes on along the minus strand of NC_086099.1, from coordinate 231,942,203 downwards.
TTGTCCCTGTAACCACTGACATCCTTACTAATCAAGAATCTATTAACCATTGCTTTAAATATGCCCAATGACAGCCTCTACAGCTGTCTGTGGCAATGAATTCCTCGGGTTCACCACCCTTAGGCTAAAGAAAATTCTTCTTATCTCTGTTCTAAACTCCTCCACTACAGGAAACATCGAGATGGACTCCCACAGTCTAAGTACATTCCCAGCATGAGTGGTGGAAGGATAACAAAAGCCAGAGTTCCTCAGATGGTAGGGTGGGTGGGATGACACTGCACAGCTGGGACATTGGGAGAAATAAGGAGGAATTTTTTTAGCCTGTGGAACACTCTGCAACAGACTGCAGTGGATACCAAGTCTGTATATATAAGGGGAAAGTTGATCACTTCCTGTTTGGCCAGGGCATGAAAGGATACGGCGTGAAGGCAGATGTATGGGGTTGAATGGGATCTGGGATCAGACTCAATGGGCTGAATGGCCTAATTCTGCTTCTATGTCTTATGGTGTCTGATGGACGTGGCAGACATGAGGTTAATAATACCAGGGAGGATGGGCTGCATACAGAAAGCAGGGAGTCAATACAAAGAGATCCTGAGATGGATTGCAATCAATAACGTTTCTGGAATGGTGCCTGACACTTGGAAGATTGGGAACGTTGGACTTTTTTCAGAAGAAAGTGCTAAATCTTACAATCACAGTGTTTCAGAGACATTGGGCAGCAATGTGAATAGGAGAGGTTTAGATGGTAGATTAGATTCCAAGTTGTCTTGTCCATAGAAGGTAGTGGGGGAGGGGTGATGTATTGGCTGATTCACTCTTCTGAATTCCAATGAGTATATTGCAATCCAGCTCAATCTCTATTCACAGACTACCCCCCTCATTCCTGAAATCAACCTGCTGAACTTTCTGTGCACCATCTCCAAATCCATTATAACTTTGCTCAAGTAAGGAGACCAGAACTGCACGCAGTACTCCAGGTGCAGCTTCACCAGTACCATGTATTGAATTGATTTTATTTCTTATATCCTTCACATGCATGGAGAGGAAAAATCTTTACGTTACATCTCCATCTAAATGTGCAAGGTGAAATCATAGTAATTTATAAGAATTTATAATAAATAGAACAGTCAATGTAATACAGAGTACACTCAAGTCAGCATGAGTTAATCAGTCTGATGGCCTGGTGGAAGAAGCTGTCCCGGAGCCTGTTGGTCCTGGCTTTTATGCTGCGGTACCGTTTCCCAGATGGTGGCAGCTGGAATAGATTGTGGTTGGGATGGCTTGGGTCCCCAATGATCCTATGGGTCCTTTTTACATACCTGTCCTTGCAAATATCCTAAATCATGGGAAGTTCACAACTACAGATGTGCTGGGCTATCCACACCACTCTTTGCAGAGTCCTGCGATTAAGGGAGGTACAGTTCCCATACCAGGCAGTGATGCAGCCAGTCAGGATGCTCTCAATTGTGCCACTATAGAAAGTTCTTAGGATTTGGGGGCCCATACCAAATTTCCTCAACCGTTTGAAGTGAAAGAGGCGCTATTGTGCCTTTTTAACCACACATCTGGTGTGTACAGATCATGCGAGGCCCTCAGTGATGTGGATGCCGAGGAACTTGATGCTGTTTACCCTCTCAACCCCAGATCCATTGATGTCAATAGAGGTTAGCCCATCTCCATTCCTCCTGTAATCCACAACCAGCTCCTTTGTCTTTGCGACATTGAGGGAGAGTTTGTTTTCTTGACACCACTGTGTCAGAGAGATGACTTCTTCCCTGTAGGCCACCTCGTTATTGTTTGAGATAAGGCCAATCAATGTAGTGTCGTCAGCAAATTTAATTATCAGATTGGAGCTGTGGGTGGTGACACAGTCATGGGTATCCAGGGAGTAAAGGAGGGAACTCAGTACGCAGTCCTGAGGGGCTTCTGAATTGAGTGTCAGAGGGTTGGAAGTGAGGGAGCCCAGTCTTACAACCTGCTGGCCATCTGAGGGGAAGTCCAGGATCCAGCTGTACAAAGCAGGGTCAAGGCTGAGGTCTCTGATCTTCTTGTGAAACCTGGATGGAACTATGGTGTTGAATGCTGAACTGTTCTTGGACAGCATTCTCACATAAGCATCCCTCTTCTCCGGATGTGTAAGGATGGTATGTAGAGCAGTGGCTATTGTATTATCTGTCCATCGGTTGTGTTGGTAGGTGAATTGTAAGGTGTCCATTGTGCGTGGTAGCAAGCTGCAGATGGACCCTTTGACCAGCCTCTCAAAACATTTGCTTATGATTGAGGTTAGTGCGACAGGACGCCAGTCATTCAGGCATGTTACTTTGGTCTTTTTTGGTACAGGGACAATGGTGGATGATTTGAAGCAGGAGGGCACTCTGCGCTGGGAGAGGGAGTGATTAAAAATGTCTGTAAACACACCTGCCAGTTGTGCTGCGCACATCCTGAGTACTTGCCCTGGGATGTCATCTGGTCCCGCAGCCTTGCGACTGTCCACTCGTTGGAAACATCTGCATACCTCACCCTCAGAGATGACCAAGTTGCAGGTTGTAGTGGTGGCTTTCCTCGAAAGTTCAGAGTTAGCAACATCGAACCGAGCATAAAAGCGATTGAGCTCACCTGGGAGAGAGGCCGCAGTGTTGGCGGCACCACTATGTTTGGCTTTGAAGTCTGTGATGGTATACAACCGTCGCCACAAGTCCTGTGTGCTATTCGCTGTGAATCTTGACTCAATCTTGTCCCTGTATTGTTGTTTCGCAGCTTTGATAGCTTTGCGCAGATCGTAGCTGCTTTTCTTGAGCTCCTGTTTATCACTGGCAGTGTAAGCTTTATGTCGCGCGGTAATGCCCGCACGGAACAATTGATCCAGGGCTTCAGGTTCAGGAAGACCCTGACCAACTTCTGGGGGACAACATCATCGATGCACACAGAACACGGAGATGGTCATTCAGCCCACCATCCTGTGCTAAACTGATGAAGCTAATTACACAAAACCCTTCTGCCTACTCAGGGCCTATATTTATGTACAGAGGGATCACAGGGAGCAGATCGACATCTTGAAAGACAAAGGCAGCATTCATCATTAAGGCCATGCCCTCTTCTCATTGCTATCATCAGAGAGGAGACCTGAAGACATACATGCAATGTTTTAGAAACAGCTTCTTTCCCTCTGCCATCTGATTTCCGAACGGCAGTGAACCCGTGAACAGCACCTTTCTATTCTTGCTCTCTTTTTTCACCACTTACTTAAATTTAAAATACTATATATTTCTTACTGTAATATAAAGTATATGTATTGCATTGCACTGCTGCTGCAAAACAACGCATTTCATGACAAATGTCAGCGATAATGAACTTGACTCCGATCCTGAGCACAAGGGCTGAAATGGTAAGGAAGGCATGTGCATGTTCACCTTCATTTGTCAGCTGTTAAACCATAGGACTAAAAGAGGTCGGAAAAAATTAGGGTATTCGGCTTATCAAATGGTAAGATGGTGGCATGTGCAGATGCAGTGGCCTCTCATGGGCCAACCAAAGGTGCTTTTTCTTTATTAAATATGCTTTTCAATTGTCTATACCGGACTCCAGTAACATCAGGTCTACTGCATCAGTGAGCTGCTTGTTGTTCAGAGTAGCTGGCCGGCGTGTCATAGGAGCCAGCCAGAAGTTTTAAGAAGGGGAAACTGACCTTTGGGCCACAGGAAGAGGGTCAAGCCGCTGGGCTGCAATGGGAGAGCTGGGCTGTTGGACCACGATGGGAGAACACAGCCGCTGGGCCGCAGGAGGAGAGTCGAGCTGCCGGGCCGCGAGAGGAAGATCGGGCTGCCGGGCCATGGGAGGTGGGAGGGGCCAGATTGGGTTGGAGGAGCTGGCCTGGGTGCAGTCCGTGCTGCTGCCTGCTACTCAAAGGCATCGGAGTTGGTGTGCAAAGGCAGTGTGCAGAGAAAACGTGATTAACTGCCTTGAACGTTTCTTTTGCAATCGCAAGACCCCACTGCACAGGCCTGTTTCCCTTCTTTGGTGGGGAGTCAGGAGGCGAGGCAGCAGTGTCACCTCTGTTGCAGCAAGGACTAGGCCTCAAGCCACGGGCCTACCCGCTGCAGCTTTCCAGGGGAGGAGAAGACACCAGAGGCACCGTAGGTTGGTATTCCGGAGGCGGTGTAGCTCGGTTTGGGGGGTGGGGGTAGCCTCTCCCATTGATGCTGCCGTCCAGTGCTGGATCAATGGAATTACAGATTAGACTGCCAGGAACCATCAATTTGTGGGACATGGCACTCAAGTTCTTGGACTAAAAATGTGCTTTCCTGCGTGACTATGCTCTTTTTTTTCTCTCATTTTTTTTAAATGCCCTTTATTTTTGTTTTACATTTTGCACCTTGGCCCCAGGAGAACACTAAATCATTCAGCTGTATCCATATATGGGTTGAATGATAACTAAACTTGATTTTGATTTGGTCCTTTCTCCTGATTTCTCCCCGTAATCTTTGACACCCAGACTAATCAAGAACCTATCAACTTCCGCTTTAAATGTACTCAATGACAGCCTCCCCAGCTATCTGTGGCAATGAATTCCACAGATTCACCAACCTCAGGCTAAAGAAATTTCTCCTCATCTCTGTTCTAAGACTGTGCCCTCTGGTCCTAGACTCCCCCACCATAGGAAACATCCTCTCCACATCCACTCTATCTAGAACACGAGATAATTCCCCACAGTCTCAACACACGTTACAATTGAATCCATTCCACACCCCTCTGAGTAAAGATGACCCCCACCTTAAATGTCTCACCTTTCACCCTGAACCTATGATATCTACTTCTAGTCTCACCCAACCTGAGGAGAAAAGCTTTTCTCACTCCCTATAACTTTCTCTGTCTATCCTCCTCATCATTTTGTACACTTCTGTCAAATCTCCCCTCGTTCTCCTGCACTCCAAGGCATAAGACCTAACTGATTCAACCTGTCCATATAACTCAGGTCCTCATGTCTCAGCAATATCCTTGAAAATTCTGTCTCCACTCTTTCAATCTTATTGATGTCTTCCCTGTTGGTAGGTGACTAGAACTGCATGCAACACTCCAAATTCAGTTTCACCAATGTATTACACAACTGCATCGTAACATCCCATCTCCTGTACTCAGTACTTTGATATATGAAAGCCAATGTACCAAAAGCATTCTTTATGACCCTTCTATCTGTGATATCAATTTCAATGAATATTCCCAGATCCCTGTGTTCTAACACACTCCTCTGTTCACTGTGTAATAGAACAAAGAACAGTGCAGGAGACCATTTTTCCAAAAATGTTGTGTCGACCATTTAACCAACACTAAGATCAATCTAACTCTTCCCTTCCACATAGCCCTCTATTTTTCTATCATCCATGTGCCTGCTGAAGAGTCTCTTAAATATTCTTAATGTATCTGCCTCTACCACCACTCCTGGAAGTGCATTCCATGTAAAAAACAAACTTACGTCGAACATCCCCTTGTACTATCTCCAATCACTTTAAAATTATGTCCCCTTGTACTAGTCATTCCCACCCTGAGGGTAAATCTCTGGCTATCCACTTGATCTTTGCCTCTTATCACCCTGTACACCTCTATCGTCACCTCTCATCCTCCTTCACTCCATAGAGAAAAGCCTATCCTCATAAGGCATTCTCTCTAGTCCAGGCAGCATCTTAGAAACATACAATGCAGTGCCGAACATGTACTTGCTTTAGAAATTACCTAGGGTTACCCATAGCTCTCTATTTTTCAAAGCTCCATGTACCTGTCCAGGAGTCTCTTAAAAGACCCTATCGTTTCCACCTCCACCACAGTCGCCAGCAGCCTATTCCACGCACTCACCACTCTCTGAGTAAAAAACTTACCCCTGACATCTCCACTGTAACTACTTCCAAGCACCATGAAACTACCCTCTCATGCTAGCTATTTCAGGCCTGGGAAAAAGCCTCTGACTATCCATACAATCAATGCCTCTCATCGTCTTATACACCTCTATCAGGTCACCTCTCATCCTCTGTCGCTCCAAGGAGAAAAGGCTGAGTTCATTCAACCTATTCTCATAAGGCATGCTCCCCAATCCAGGCAACATCCTTGTAAATCTCCTCTGCACCCTTTCTATAGCTTCCACATCATTCCTGTAGTGAGGCGACCAGAACTGAGCACAGTACTCCAAGTGGGGTCTGACCAGGGTCCTATGTAGCTGCAGCATTACCTCACGGCTCCTAAACTCAATCCCATGGTTGATGAAGGCCAATGCACCGTATGCCTTCTTAACCACAGTCAACCTGCGCAGCAGCTTTGAGTATTCTATGGACTCTGAGCCAAAGATCCCTCTGATCCTCCACACTGCCAAGAGTCTTACCATTAATACTATATTCTGCCATCATATTTGACCTACCAAAATGAATCATCTCACACTTATCTGGGTTGAAATCCATCTGCCACTTCTCAGCCCAGTTTTGCATCCAATCGAAGTCCTGCTGTAACTTCTGACAGCCCTCCACACTATCCACAACACCCCCAACCTTTCTGTCATCATCAGATTTAGTAATCCATCCCTCCACTTCCTCATCCAGGTCATTTATAAAAATCACTAAGAGTAGGGGTCCCAGAACAGATCCCTGAGGCACACCACTTGTCATCATCCTCCATGCAGAATATGACCTGTCTACAACTATTCTTTGCCTTCTGTGGGCAAGCCAGTTCTGGATCCACAAAGCAATATCCACTTGGATCACATGCCTCCTTACTTTCTCAATAAGCCTTGCATGGGGTACCTTATCAAATGCCTTGCTGAAATTATCTCGGTAAATCTTCTTGGCACTGTCCCTAATTCCACAGTTATGAGTGGCTTAATGAAGGTGTATTAATAAGCAAAAGGGAAAGGAGGATTCCCCAGCACCAGGAGACCCTGTATCAGGGGTTTCCAACCTTTCTGATGCCATGAACCCCATCCATTGTCTGAGAGGTCTGTGGACCGCAGGTTGGGAAATGTTGCTACAGCAACGTAATCTCTGCCAGCATCCAGTCTGATGCAGGAACTCAGCCCATATGGAAGCATTTGTGGGGTTGGAGGAATTGATGATGTTTTGGGTCAAAACCCTGCATCAGGAATCTCTGGCGGTCTCTTGTGCGTCAATTAAAACTGCCATTCCTCGTCAAGCAATCCTGCCAATTCTATTCCCCTCTCTTCCCCATCTCCCAGAAAATTCTTCCTCCCCCATCAGGAAAAACTGTAATCAACAAGACTAGTTTGAGATTATATTGTAATCTGAGCTGAAACAAAGGACCATAATGTTGCTCAAAGGTCAGAGAGCCTGAGGAAAACAAACACTTGAGTGGATGGGTGAGAACTACTTGCCTGATCAGAAGCAGCACCTCCATGGGTTCCTCTCTGTTAACGCTGCTTATTTCATCCTCAGAACTCAAGTAACTTGGTCAAACAGCATTTACCTTCCAAGAAGCCATACTTACTCAGTTTGATTACATTCCATCTCTCTGAACAAACCACCATTTCTTCCTTGATTACAGACTGCAGCATCTTGTTCATAATAGATGTTAAGCCATTTGGCGTATAGTTACCCAGTTTTTGTCTTCCTTCCTCTTGAACAAGGGAGTGACATTTGTGGTTTCCAATTCGTTAGCAGCTTCCTGAAACAGTGAATTTTGAAAATCTAGAGCCTATGTCTCTATTTCTGCAGACATTTCTTTTGAAACCTATGGTACAGGGCCACTCTGACCTGGCAACATGTCTAACCTTGCTCCCAATGGTGATTCCAATAACTTGTCCCTCATTCCAAGTTCATCCCTACTGTTAGAAACAAATCCATTAGATATCTTACGGATGCTTGTGACCCTCCGTTGAGTCACAGAAGTACATAGCTCGGAGACAACGGCTTGGCCCAACTGGTCTGAGCCAACCAATGTGCTCACCCATCCGAGTCCCATTTGGCAGTATTTGCCCCATAATCTTCTAACTTTTTCCTATCCATGTACCTGTTGAACTCTGTGTTAAAAGTTCTTATTGTAGCTGCCTCAACTACTTCTCTGGTTGCCCTGATTCACTATCCTTTGTCTAAAAAAGGTTGCCCTTAAGCTCATGTTAAATCTTTTCCCTCTTACCTGAAATCTATGACTGATATTTCTAACTCTGAGAACTCACCTTTTCTGTGCCCCTCATGATTTTATACACCTCTGCAAGATCACATCTCAATCTCCTACACACCAAGAAATAAATACCTGCCTGTCCAACCTCTCTATAACTCTGCCCCTCAAGTCCTAGTGAAACCTTTGTACATCTTTACTGTACTCTTTCCAGTTTACTAGGCAGGATGACCAAAATTGAACACAGTACTCCAAGTCTGGCCAAGCCAGTCCCCTTTTCAACTGGCCTCCTAACTTTTATACTCAATGCCCTGACTGATTAAGGGCTGCATGCCAAAAGTCCACTTCACCAAATTGCGTACCTGTGACTTCACATAGTTGTGAAGCTCATTGTATCACTATCCTATCTGTAGCTGTACTTCTATCTCCCTCTGTTCTGCAACACTTCCCAAGGCCTGAGCAGTCACTGTGAAGGGCCTACCTGGTTTAGCCTTTCCAAATTGCAACAGCTTACAATGAATAAAACTCCATTTGTCATTCCTCGGCCCACATACCCAGTTGAACGGGATACCTCTGTAATTTCTGATAACCTTCTTCAATTTACACTGTACCACCTACTTTAGTGTCACCTGCAAACTTACTAAAACTTTCCATCAGTTTTATTAAATTTCTCCCTTCTCACCATAAACTTATGCCCTCTGGTTTTTTATTCCTTTTCTATGAGAAAAAGAGAGTGCATTCACCCTATCATGATTTTATACACCTCTGTAAGGTCACCCCTCAATCTCCTACACTCAAAGAACTTAAACCCTAGCCTGCCTAACCTCTGCTGTAACATCTTGGCAATATCCTTATAAATCTTCTCTGAATGCCTTCCGGTTTAATGATGTCTTTCCTATAGTGGGGTGACAAAAACTGTCAACAGTACTCCAAATGCAGCATCACCAATGTCTCGTAACAACTGCAACATAACATCCCAACATCTACATCCAATGCCCTGTGCGATGAACGCCAGCATGCCAAAAGCCTTCTTCACCAACATGTCTACCTGTGTCACCACTTTCAGGGAATCAGGACTTGGACTACAACTACCGTTTAGCAATACTATGACTCTGATCACCTTGCACTGAAATGGACTTTGCTTCTTTTTGTTCTAATTCTGCTTTTGTTGTATAACTTATGTTTTTCTTGTTGGAAAACATAAGAGGAGAAGATGGCGACGTGACGCAGCTTGCAGCAGCCACTCCGGTGATGATGATATCTGTTATCTATCAAGTAGGGTGCCGTGCACAACCCTGATTTGATGGAGGCAGACGTGAGAGCATGGAGGAACATCTGGTGAAACTTCTGAAATGTCTGCTTCGCTGCTGCTGCTACTGTGTGATCCAGAATCCCCGGAGGAGAAGGCCTGGAGTCCTTGGCTTTGCTTGTTGCTCGGCGTCCGGGGCGGGGTCGAAGCGCTCGGCAGAGGTGGTGCTCGGTGCTTGCTGTCGGAGGGCTGGTCAGAGGCTCAAAGTTTTCAGATGGACTCAGAGTCGGCTGTGGTCAGGTGCTTCCAATGGTGCTGCATCGGCAAGTTTGCGGTGCTTGGAGGTTCATGGCAGGGAGAGTTTCCCCCTTCTACCGTCTGCGTGGGATGATGGGGCTATCGGAACTTTGAGACTTTTTTTTTACCGTGCCCATGGTCTGCTCTTTATCAATTTACAGTATTGCTTTGCACTGTTGTAACTATATGTTATAATTATGTGGTTTTGTCAGTTTTAGTCTTGGTTTGTCTTGTGTTTCTTGTGATATCTCTCTGGAGGAACATTGTATCATTTTTTAATGCATGCATTTCTAAATGACAATAAACAAGGACTGAGTGTCCTCATAATCTAATCTAATCTCTCTGATCTCGTGTGCCTGTGATGCTCTGCTCAAGTGAAGTTTTCATTCTACTCATCCATCTATCTATGTAAAGTAAAGTAAAGGCATCTCTTAGTCTTGTGAGACCATGGATCTGCGCCTGGAAAGTCTTCACTCTCCAGGGCACAGGCCTGGGCAAGATTGTATGGAAGACCAGCAGTTGCCCATGCTGCAAGTCTCCCCTCTCCACGACACCAATGTTGTCCAAGGGAAGGGCACTAGGACCCATACAGCTTGGCACCAGTGTCATCGCAGAGCAATGTGTGATTAAGTGCCTTGCTCAAGGAGACAACATGCTGCTTCGGCTGGGGCTCGAACTCATGACCTTCAGATCACTAGTCGAACGCTTTAACCACTTGGCCACGTGCCCACTCTATCTATATAGATATCACAATAAACTGGACTTTAATTTTTGTGTTGTTGGCAAACTTCCTAACCCACCCTAACCCTCCCCTCCAGGCCATTTATAGACGCTCAGTTGTCAGTTTATTAGGTACACCTGCTTGCATAATTTGCTAATCAGCCAATCATGTGACAGCAATTCAATGCATAAAACCATGAGGACACGCTCAAGAGGTTCAGTTGTTGTTCAGACCAAACATCAGAATGAGGAAGAAATGTGATCGAACTGACTTTGACCATGCTGATGCCAGACAGGGTGGTTTGAGTACCTCAGAAACTGTTGATTTCCTGGAATTTCACACACAAAAGCCTCCAAAATTTTGAGTACATGTGAAAAGCAAAAAACGAAATCCAGTAAGCAGCAGTTCTGTGGGTGAAAATGCTTTGTTAATGAGAGAGGTCAGAGGATACCGGCCAGACTGGTGACAGTTGACAGGAAGACAGTATGAACTCATGTAACCATGTGTTACAACAGTGGTGTGCAAAAGAGCATCTCTGAATGCACAACTCATCGAACCTTGAAGAGGATGGGCACAACAGCAGAAGACCACCATAGAAAGTACTTAGTAAAGTGGCTACTGAGGGTATATTAAAAATAATGGAGGTCCCAGTATGGATCCCTGCTGAACATCACTGATCACAGACCTCCAGGCAAAAAATGTCCCATCAAACACTACCATCTGTCTTCAATGGACAAGCCAATTCTAAGTCCAAATGGACAAGTCATCATGGATTCAAAGATTCAAAGTACATCTATCAAAGTATGTGTAGAGGATCCCATGCATCTTAATCCCCTGGATGAGCCTCCCATGAGGGACCTTGTCAAATGCCTTACTAAATTCCATGTGGACAACTTCCACAGCTCAACCTTCATCAATCATCCTCATCAATCATCAAAAATTCTCTATCAAGCTTTATTTTTCTTTGAGCAGAATTAGGCCATTTGACCATTGATTCTGCTCTGCCACTTCATCGTGACTGGTCCAATCTTCCTTTCAGCCAATCTCCTGGCTTCTCCATGTATCTATTCATACCCTGACCAATCAAGAATCTGTCAAGCTCCGCCTTAAATATGCATAAAGATTTGGCCTCCACAGCTGTCTGTGGCAAAAATTCCACAAATTCACCACTCCCTGGCTAAAGCAATTCCTCCTCATCTCAATACTAAAAGGATGCCCCTCTGTTCTGAGGCCATGTCCTCCGGTCTTAGACTCTCCCATCAAAGGAAGCATTCTCTCCACATCCACTCTATCAAGGCTTTTCACCATTTGATAGGCTTCAATGAGGTCACCCCTTGTTCTTCTGAACTCCAGTGAATTCAGGCCCAGAGCCATCAAACACTTTTCATATGACAAGCCATTCAATCCTGGAAATATTTTCATGAGCAAGAGAAAATCTGCAGATGCTGGAAATCCGAGCAACTAAACAAAATGCTGGAGGAACTCAGCAGGCCAGGCAGCATCTACGGAAAAAAGAACGGTTGACGTTTTGGACTGAAACACTTCGGCAGGATGTCATGAACATTTTCATGAATCTCCTTTGAACCCTCTTCAGTTTCAGCACACCCTTTTGAAGGTAAGGGCACCAAAACTGTTCACAATACTTCAAGTAAAGCCTCACCAGTGCATTATAAAGTGTCAACATTACATCCTTGCTTTTATATTCTAGTCCTCCTGAAATGAATGCTAACATCACATTTGCCTTCCTCACCACAAATTCAATCTGAAAATTCAAAGACTCCCAAGTCACTTTGTGCCTCAGTTTTTTAATTTTCTCTTTATGTTAGAAAATAGTCAACCTTTTCATTTTTTCTGCCAAAGTGCAGGACCATATGATTCCCGATACAATATTTCATCTGCTACTTCTTTGCCCATTCTCCTAATCAGTCTAAGGTTTTCTGTAGCCTCTCTACTACCTTAAAACAAACTGCCACTCCGCCTATTTTCAAATCATCTGCAAAATTTGCAGCAAAGCCATCAATTCCATTATCCACCAATGACATATAATGTAAGAACAATCAGTCCCAATACAGACCCCTGTGGAACACCACTATTCATGGACAGCCAACCAGAAAAAGCTCCCTTTATTCTCACGCTTTGCCTCCTGCCAATCAGCCACTACTTTATCCATGCTACGATCTTTGCTGTAATACTGTTGTTACATACCTCATGGGTATCTTGCGACTGCCTTATGACCATGATGTAATTGAATATCTGATGAGCATGATGTAATGGTCTTGTGGAGGTCACATGATGTAATTTTCCCACCAGTGTGAGGTCACGTGATGGCATGTTCTCACCAGGTATATAAGGGGAGACCTCTGGTGTGATGCAGTTAGTTTTTCCAGTTTAGTTTTAAGTTTAGTTCATTATTTAATTTGTCAGATACTCCATTTTGCTGCGTATTCATCTTATGACACAGTTTTGTTTTAAAGTGGAGTTCTACTTTCTATTGTAAGTAGTATTGGAGAGTGAAGACCTTACCAAAGCACAGGAATTTGCCGAGTCAAATAAAGCTGATATTGTTCGGCGGGTTTGGAGAGGATTGACCTTTATTGAATCTTCATTCAAGAAATAGTGACCTGCATTTTGAGATATCCTCTGCTAAAGTAGCAAGGATTGCACAGTGTTTATTCTTCAGAGGAAAAGGTCAGTTCCTTTAAACCGTTTTATTTCTGTCATCGTGAATCCTGCGGACAAGGCAGGTACCAGCTGGGATCAACAGTAACATCACGTCTTCGAGGAATTATTTACTTCAGGAAAGTCTCTCCTAATTGACTGTATAAATCTCCTGGACTTTTGGATTTACCATTCTAAGAACTGTGTTCGAATTTACCACTTTAAGAACGGTTTTCATGTTTACTTTTTTAAGAACTGTTCCAGAGTGCTGTATAGCAGTTAACTTCCGGATAAGTTAGTCTTTAAGTACATTTCGTTATTTTTGAGCAGAGCCTAATAAATGTTTGTTTGTTTTTATAAAACCTGACTCAATTGATATTCATTGTTGCCGGTCACGTGATACTGTGGGCTCAGAGTTTGTTAAGCAGCCTCATGTGTGGCACCTTCTAAAAGGCCATCTGAAAATCCAAGTACACAACATCAACTGATTCTCCTTTGTCTATCCTGCTTGCTATTTTTTCCAAGCATTCTAACAGATTTGACAGGTAAGATTTTTCCTTGAGGAAACAATACTGACTGTAGCCTATTTTACCATGTGCTTCCAAGTACCCTGAAACCTCATTCTTAATAATTGACTCCAACATCTTCCCAACCACTGAAATGAGATTAACTGGCCTATAATTTCCTTTCCTCCATCTCTCTCCCTTTTTGACTCATAAGAACATAAGAAATAGGAGCAGGAGTAGGCCATTAGGCCTGTTGATCCTATTCTATAAGATGATGGCTGGCTGACTCCAATATCCTCCCAACCACTGAAGTCAGGCCAACTGGCCTATAGTTTCCTTTCTTCTTCCTCTTTTCCTTCTGAAAGAGTGGAATGACATTTCCAATTTTCCAGTCTTCCGGAACCATTCCAGAATCTAGTAACTCTTGAAAGATTGTTACTAATGTCTTCATAATCTCTTCAGTCACCTCTTTCAACTCCTTGGAATGTACACAATCTGGTCTAGGTAACAGATCTACCTTCAGACCTTTCAGTTTCCCAAGAACCTTCTCTCTAGTAATGGTAACTAAACACACTTTATGACCCCGACACCTGGAACTTCCACCATACTGCTGGTGTCTTCCACAGTGAAGGCTGATTCAGTTTGTCTGTCATTTCCTTGTGCCATTACCTCCTCTCCAGCATCATTTTCCGGTGCTCTGATATCCACTCTCACTACTCTTTTACACTTTGTGTAACTGAAGAATGCTTTGATGTCTTCTTTAATATTATTGTCTAGCTTATTTTTGTATTCCATCTTTACCTTCTTAATGACTTTCAGTTGGCTTTTAAAAGCTTCCCAATCCTCAAACTTCCCACTAATTTTTACTCTATTATACGCTCTCTCTTTGGCTTTTATGTTGGCTTTGACTTCTCTGGTTAGCCATGGTTCTGTCATCTTGCCTTTAGAACACTTCTTCCTCTTTGGGATGTGTATATCTTGTGCCTTCTGAATTGTTTCCAGAAACTCCAGCCATTGTTGCTCTACAGTCATCCCTGCCACTGTTCTTTTCCAATTGATTCTGACCAAATCCTCTCTCATGCCTCTGTAATTCCTTTTACTCCACTCAAATAAGGATACATCTGACTCTAGCTTCTCCTTCTCAAATTTCAGGGTGAATTCAATCATATTATGATCACTTTCTCTGAAGAGTTATTCTACCTTAAGCTTTCTAATCTATTCAGGTTCATTGCACCACAACCGATCCAGAATAGCTGATTCCCTGGTGGACAAAACCATGAGCTGCTCTCAAAAGCCATCTTCTAGGCATTCTAGAAATTGTCTCCCTCCCCCCACCACACCCTCTTGAAATTTAGCACCAAACTGATTTTCCCAATCTACCTGAATATTGAAATCTCCCAAGACTATTCTAACCTTCCCCGTTTGGCTTGCATTTTCTATTTCCCATTGTAATTTGTAGACCACATCCTGACCACATCAGGGTCTTTTTAACCTTGCAGTTCCTTAGCTCTACCCATGACAATTCAGCACCTTCTGATCCTATGTCACCTCTTTCTAATGATTTGAATTCATTTTTTACCAACAGAGCAATGCCGCCCCCTCTGCCTTCCTGCCTGTCCTTCTGATATATTGTATATCTTTGAATATTAAGCTCCCAGCTATAATATTATTTCAGCCATGATTCTACAACATCATACATGCCAATTTGTTACTGTGTTACAGGTTAGAACCACAGAAACATAGAAAACCTACTGCAAAATACAGGCCCTTCAGCCCACAATGCTGTGCCAAACATGTCCTTACTTTAGAAGTTACCTAGGGTTACCTATAACCCTCTATTTTTCTAAGCCCCATGTACCTATTCAGGAGTCTCTTAAAAGACCCTATCATATCCACCTCCACCACTGTTGCCAGTAGCCCATTCCATGCCCTCCTGGGTAGGTACATGGAGCTTAGAAAAATAGGGGGCTATGGGTAACCCGAGGTAATTTCTAAAGTAAGTACACGTTCGGCACAGCATTGTGTAGGTTTTCTATGTTTCTATGTTTCTAAATGACCTGGCAAGTGTGGATTAGGGCAGGCTATTTTCTGGCAAAAGTGTGGTTGGTAAGTGGGAAGCCTTCAAAAGCCAAAAATTTTGAGAGTACAAAGCTTGTATGTGCCTGTCAGAATAAAAGGTAAAGAGAGGGGACGTGCAGGGAACCTTGGTTTTCAAGATTTATTGAGGTCCTAGTTAAGAAACAAAAGGAGGTGCATTGCAGATATAGGCAGGTAGGAACAAATGAGGTGATTATGAGATATAAGAAATGCAAGGGAACGCTTAAGAATAAATTCAGGAGGGCTAAAGTTCAAGCATGAAGTTACCCTAGCAGACGAGATGAAGGACAATCCTAAGGGATTCTACAGCCATGCTAAAAGCAGAAGAACAGTAAGGGACAAAATTGGACCTCTGGAAGATCAGAATGGAGATCCATGTGTGGAGCCAGAAGAGATGGGGGAAGATCTTAAACAAGAGAAAATCTCAGATGCTAGAAATCCTAGCAACACACACAAAATTCTGGAGGAACTTAGCAGGCCAGACAGCATCAATGGAAGAGGTGATATTTCAGGTGGAGACCCTTCATCAGTCCTGGTCAACTATTTACTCTTCTCCATTGATGCTGCTGGCCAGCTGATTTCCTCCAGCATTTTGTGTGTACAGGAGATGTGACGTTATGTTGAAGTTGTATATGACATTGGTGAGGCCTAATTTGGCGTATTGCATGCAGTTCCTGTACCTGCAGGAAAGATGTAAATAAGATTGAAAGAGTACAGAGAAAATTTACAAAGATGTTGCTGGGTCTGGAGGACCTGAGTTATAAGGAAAGATTGAATAGTATAGGACTTCATTCCTCAGAACATTGAAGATTGAGAGGAGATTTGATAGAGGTATACAAAATTATGAGGGGTATGTAAGGACTGGATAAATGCAAGCAGGCTTTTTCCATTGATGTTTGCTGGGACTATAACCAGAGGTCATGGGTTAGGGGTGAAAGGTGAAAAGTTTAAGGAGAACATGAGGGGAAATTTGTTCACTCAGAGGGTTGTGGAGTGTGGAATGACCTGCCAGCACAAGTGGTGCATGTGAGCTCGATTTCAACGTTTAAGTGAAGTTTGGACAGGTACATGGATGGTAGGGGTATGTATGGTTATGATTCTGGTATAGGTCGATTGGAGTAGGCAGTTTAAATAGTTTCATCATGGATTAGATGGGCCAAAATGCCTGTTTCTGTGCTGTTCTAAGATTCAATGATTGTTCTTGGCAAATTTTCTATAGAAGTGGCTTGCCGTTGACTTCTTCTGGGCAGTGTCTTTAGAAGATAGGTAACCCCAGCCATTATCAATACTCTTCAGAGCCTGGCGTCAGTGGTCACATAACCAGGGCTTGTGATGTGCACCAGCTGCTCACACGACCATCCATCACCTGCTGCTTAGGCTTCATGTCACCCTGATGGGTGCTACACCTTGCCCATGGGTGACCTCCAGGCTAGCGGAGGGAAGGAACACTTTACACCTCCTTTGGTAGATTTGTATTGCCACCCATGGATGTTTCTTTACTTATGGCTAAAGATGATGCATATATCTGTACCAGGGCTCTGGATATTTCATTCCCCTCTCCACCATGTCCTGGGATTCATTTGGTCAGTCTATGGGAACTTAACTGACCTACTGGGCACTGATGATCAAAGGGTGTGGAGGGAAATTGGAGCTTGCAATAGATAGGAGTGGGGGGCGGGGTGCAGACAGGAGGAGAGGTATGACAGTCTCCTCTGGCTACACCACTTTAGAGATCCAGAACAGAGGTGGTGGGAGGCAGGGGGAGGTGGAAGACGGGGAGTTTGGGAAAGGCAGTGTTTTGGGGATTGGAAGGTGGGGGGGGCGTAGAGGAAGATGAGGGAAGTGGGAGATGAAGTGGGGGAGGGGGAGAAGAAGGAGAGAGGAAGTGGAGGAAGGAGGAATAAATCCCTCTCAATTCTACTTTCTTGCCTCTGCCTTCTGGTCTTCGACTCCCCCACCATCGGAAACATCTCCTCGATCATCCACAATACCAGATTACTGGCTAGTGGGCAAAGGGGGTCATGGGGGAGGAGGGGAAGGTGAGCAAAGGGAGGCTGTGGATAGTCTTCAGGCCCCAGGCTGCTCTCTGCCTTTGCATTCAGCCCAAGGCTCAGCTCTGCAGATCCTGCGTGTTATACAGACCTGCAGGCTTTAGTGGACCATTGCCAAAGCTGCAGATTTACAGTGGAGTCCATCACAAAGTAAGAGTCTCAGAGTCTCCATCTCGGCAACAAAACCTGCCTCTGAGCTGATTTGGACAAAGGCATGTTTGTCGATTGGCTCACCCCCAGGAACCTTCTTACAGAGCGCTGCCCACTCACTGCCAGCTGCTTCAACTTCACACATGACTTCAGTCGCAGAACAGCCCACGGGTCGCGGGTCAGCGGAGGACAATGCAAACAGCCTGCTCAGCAGCTTCCTGGCCTGTTCATCCCTGTCAATGTCTGAACCGACATACAGGCATTTGCTGCACAGCAAGCAAAGCTTTGTTCCCAGGGTCGGGAGTCTGAAACTTCAGATCACAGGTATAATGTGAGTGGGGCAGCTTTTACACACAGTTGTGAGCACGTGGTCCGAGCCAGCAAAGGAAGCAGGAGAGCTGGGTGCAGTTATAATGGGGCAACACTGGTCGACCAGGGTACAATTACAAAGAGTTGGCAGTGGAAGATCTGGGTACAATTACCATACGTGGACAGTGGTTGACATGGGTACAATTATAATGTGGGGGAAGTGATAGACCTGGGTACAATTACATTGTGTGCACAATGGTATACCTAGGTACAATGACAATGTGTGAACAGTGGTCAACTACAGTACAAATACAATGTCTGGACAGTGCTATACCTGGGTACAATTACAATGAGTTGGCAGTGGTAGAACTTGGAACAATTACATTGTGTGGACAGTGGAAAAACTGGGTAGAAGCATGATGCATCGGCAGTGGTACACCTTCGTAAAATTACAGTGTGTTAGCAATGGTCCACCTCAGTACAATTATAATGTGTCCACAGTGGCTGACCTGGTTACAGTTACAATGTGTTGAAAGTGGTAGAGATGGGTAAACTTACAATGTGTGGACAGTGGTGGAGACGGGTAAAATTACAATGTGTGGACAGTGGTCAACCTGTGGAAAACTACAATGTGTTGGCAAAGGTAGATCTTGGTACAATTAAAATGTGTGGACAGTGGTAGATATAGCTACAAGTAGGATGTGTAGACATGGGTATAGTTACAATATGTGGATAGTGGTAGAACTGAGTACAATTACTAACTATGGATAGTGGTCAACCGGGAGCAGACAATTTGGGAAAACATTTAATTGGGGTCGAGAGAAATATGATGCTATTAGGCAGGAACTGGGGAAGATAAATTGGGAGCAGATGTTCTTAGGAAAATGTATGGCAGAAATGTGGCAAATGTTCAGGGGACACTTGTATGATGTTCTGCATAGGTGTGTTCCATTGAGGCAGGGAAGGGATGGTAGAGTATAAAGGGATCCTATTCTGGCTGGTTGCCGGTTACCAGTGCAATTCCACTGGGGTCGGTGTTAGGACTGCTGATTTTAATGATGTATGTCAATGATTTGGACTACCGTATTAGTGGATTTGTAGCTAAATTTGTCGATGATTCAAAGATAGGTGGAGGGTCGGGTAGTGTTGAGGAAACAGATATCCTGCAGAGAGACTTAGATACTTTAGGGGAATGGGCAAAGAAGTGGCAAATGAAATACAATGTTGGAAAGTGTATGGTCATGCACTTTGGTGGAAGAAATAAACGGGCAGACTATTATTTAGATGGGGAGAGAATTCAAAATGCAGAGATGCAAAGGGACTTGGGAGTCCTTGTGAAAGATACCCTAAAGGTTAACCTCCAGGTTGAGTTGGTTGTGAATGTTGGCATTCATTTCAAAAGGTGTAGAATATAAGAGCAGCGATGTGATGTTGAGGCCATGTAAGGCACTCGAGAGACCACACTTGGAGTATTGTGTGCAGTTTTGGGCTCCTCATTCTCCTCTGCCCCAGAGATAAAGATCCAACTTGAGCCCTCTAGCTCATGTATCCATGGCTTTTCAAAACAGGTCTCGGTTGAGCCCAATAGGGGTTCAGCTATTCTGGATTGGGTGTTGGCAATGAACTGGAATTGATTAGCAAGCTTAAGGTAAAAGAACCCTGAGGAGTGGTAATCATAATATGATCAAACCCACCCTGAAATATGAGAAGCTAAAGTCAGATGTTTCAGCATTATAGTGGAGCAAAGGGAATTACAGAGGCATGAGAGAGAAGTTGGCCAGAATCAATTGGAAAAGAAGATTGGCAGGGGTGACAGCAGAGAAACAATGGCTGGAATTTCTGGAAGGAATTCAGAAGGCACAGGATATATACATCCCAAAGATGAAGAAGTATTCGAAAGGCAAGACATCACAACCCATGACTAACAAGACAAGTCAAAGCCAACATAAAAGCCAAAGAGATGGCAGATAAACTAAATAAAGGGAAGTATAGAGCAGTTAGTCTGACCTCAGTGGTTGGGAAGATATTGGAATCAATTGTTAAGGATGAGGTTATGGAGTACGTGGTGACACAGGACAAGGTAGAACAAAGTCTGTATGGTTTCTTTAAAGGCAAATATTGCCCGATGAACCTGTTTGAATTCTTTGAGGAGATTACACATAGGATATATAAAGGGGATGTGGTAGATGTTGTATATTTGGACTTCAGGTGCCACACATGAGGCTGCATACCAAGTTAAGTATCCATGGTATTACAGGAAAGTTGCTGGCATGTTTAGAGCATTAGCTGATTAGTAGGAGGGAGGGAGTGGGAATAAAAGAATCCTTTTCTGGTTGGTTGCCAGTGACTAGTGGTGTTCCAGAGGGGTCAGTGTTGCGACCACTTCTTTTTATGCTGAGAAATTGCAGATAAATTACTTTAGTCAGAGGGTGGTAAATCTGTGGCATTTGTTGCCACAAGTGGCTGTGGAGGCCAAGTCATTGGGTTCATTTAAGGCAGAGATAAATATGTTCTTGATTAGCCAGGGCATCAAAGGGTATGGGGAGGAGGCAGGAGAGTGAAAGAATGGAAGAATTGGATGAACCATGATTGAATGGCGGAGCAGACTTAATGGGCTGAAAGGCCTACTTCTGCTCCTATATCCTATGGTGTTATGGTAAAAGAACCATGGTGTACAAAGGAGGTGGACAATCTAGTTAAGAAGAAGAAAAAATTTATGAAAGGTTCAAGAAACCAGGTATCGTTGGAGCTGACACCGGCAGAAAAAATAAACGGGCAGACTATTATTTAAATGGGGAAAGAATTCAAAGTTCTGAGATGCAACGGGACTTGGGAGTCCTCATACAGGATACCCTTAAAGTTAACCTCCAGGTTGAGTCAGTAGTGAAGAAGGCGAATGCAATGTTGGCATTCATTTCTAGAGGAATAGAGTATAGGAGCAGGGATGTGATGTTGAGGCTCTATAAGGTGCTGGTGAGACCTCACTTGGAGAACTGTGGGCAGTTTTGGTCTTCTTATTTAAGAAAGGATGTGCTGACGTTGGAGAGGGTACAGAGAAGATTCACTAGAATGATTCCGGGAATGAGAGGGTTAACATATGAGGAACGTTTGTCCGCTCTTGGACTGTACTCCTTGGAGTTTAGAAGAATGAGGGGAGACCTCATAGAAACATTTCAAATGTTAAAAGGCATGGACAGAGTGGATGTGACAAAGTTGTTTCCCATGATGGGGGAGTCTAGTACGTGAGGACATGACTTAAGGATTGAAGGGCACCCATTCAGAACAGAAATGCAAAGAAATTTTTTTAGTCAGAGGGTGGTGAATCTATGGAATTTGTTGCCACGGGCAGCAGTGGAGGCCAAGTCATTGGGTGTATTTAAGGCAGAGATTGATAGGTATCTGAGTAGCCAGGGCATCAAAGGTTATGGTGAGAAGGTGGGGGAGTGGGACTAAATAGGATAAAATGGATCAGCTCATGATAAAATGGCAGAGCAGACTCGATGGGCCGAATGGCCTACTTCTGCTCCTTTATCTTATGGTCTTATGGTCTTAGGGACTTTGTTTGCACCTTGGGATTTGTTACTCAATTAATATCACTGTGTGCACAGTATTGGGTCTGCGATTGGATCCCTGCTCCAACGTCCTGACAGTAGAGATAACCCAGGAAACTATAGACCAGTGAGTCTCACTTCAAGTGGGCAAGTTGTTGGAGAGGATCTTGAGAGGCAGGATTTATGAGCATTTGGAGAGACATAATTTGATTAAGGATAGTCAGCATAGCTTTGTCAAGGGCAGGTCATGCCTTACAAGCCAGATTGAATTCCTTGCGGATTTAACAAAACATTGATGAAGGTAGAGCAGTAGATGTCGTGTATATGGATTTCAGTAAGGCATTTGATAAGATTCCCCATGCAAGGCTCATTCAAAAGTAAGAAGGCATGCTTTGTGGATCCAGAATTGGCTTGCCCACAGAAGGCAAAGGGTGGTTGTAGATGGGTCATATTCTGCATGGAGGACGGTGATCAATGGTGTTATGTAGGGATCTGTTCTGAGACGCCTCCTCTTTGTGATTTTTACAAATGACTTGGATGAAGAAGTAGAAGGGTGGGTTAGTAATTTTGCTGATGACACAAACGTTGGGGGTGTTGTGGATAGTCTGGAGGGTTGTCAGAGCTTACAACGAGACATAGATAGAATGCGGAACTGGGCTGAGAAGTGGCAGATGGAGTTCAACCCAGCTAAGTGCGGTGGTTCATTTTGTTAGGTCAAATTTGAAGACAGAATATAATGTTAATGGTAAGACTCTTAACAGTGTGGAGGATCAAACAGTGGGATTGGTGAAGGGCCATGATGTAATATTACAGCTATATAAGAACTTAGTCAGATGCACTTGGGAATATTGTGTTCATTTCTGGTCTGCTCACAAGAGAAAGGATGTGGATACTACAGAACTACAGAAAAAGTGCAGAGGAGATTTACAAGGTTGTTGCCTGGATTGGAAAGTGTGCCTTT
The DNA here is from genome assembly GCF_963921235.1 of Mobula hypostoma. Lineage (NCBI taxonomy): Eukaryota > Metazoa > Chordata > Chondrichthyes > Myliobatiformes > Myliobatidae > Mobula > Mobula hypostoma. The sequence continues at coordinate 231,919,541 of NC_086099.1, read as the reverse complement.
GGAGAATAGGTTGAGTGAACTTGGCCTTTTCTCCTTGGAGCAACAGAAGATGAGAGGTGACCTGACAAAAGTGTATAAGATGATGTGAGGCATTGATCATGTGGATATCCAGAGGCTTTTAGTCCCCAGGACTGAAATGGCTAATGCAACGGGGCATAGTTTTAAGGTGCTTGGAAGTAGATACGCGAGGATGTCAAAGGTAGAACGGAGTTGAGGAAAAACTTTTTCACCCAGAGAGTGGTGGATATGTGGAATGCTCTGCCCCAGAAGGCTGTGGAAGCCAAGTCTCTGGATGCTTTCAAGAAAGAGATGGATAGAGCTCTTAAAGATAGCGGAATCAAAGTTATGGGGATAAGGCAGGAACTGGATACTGATTGTGGATGATCGGCCATGATCACAGTGAATGGCGGTGCTGGCTCGAAGGTGCAGGAGTAGGCCATTCTGCCCTATTGTCTATTGTAAGTTTTTCAGCGTGGTGGGTGTGTGGAATGCACTGCCAGTGACAGTGGTAGAGGTGGATACAATAGAGTCTTTTAAGAGCCTCTTAGATAGGTACATGGAGCTTAGAAAAATAGAGGGCTATGTGCTAGGGAAATCCTAGGCAGCTTCTAGAGTAGGTTACATGGTTGGCACAACACTAGGCAGAAGGGCTGCAATGTGCTGTAGATTTCTACATTCTATTTTGAGGCTGTATCCTTCGGACTCTCTCACCATAGGAACCGTCCTCTCCACTCTATCAAGGCTTTTCACCACTCAATAGGTTTCAATGAGAGGTCACCTCATTCTTCTGAATTCTAGTGAATACAGGCCCAGGGCCATCAAATACTCTTCATATTTCAAGTCGTTCAATCCTGGGATCATTTTTGTGAACCTCCTTTGAAGCCTCTTCAGTGTTGGCACATCCTTTCTAAAATAAGGGGCCTGAAACTGCTCACAGTTCTCCATGAGGCCTCACCAGTATTTTATAAAGTCTCAACATTACATCCTTGCATTTACATTCTAGTCCTCTGGAAATGAATGTGAACATCGCAGTTGCCTTCCTCACCATAGACTCAACCTGCAAATTAACCTTTAGGGAATTCTTCAAAGGACTCCCAAGTGCCAAAAGCTTTCTTTAAAACATTATTTACCTGTGGCATACTTCCAAGAAATTATGGATCTGTATTCCCAGATCTCTCTATTCTACTGTACTCCTCAGTGCCCTATTGCTCCTCCCAAAGTGCAACATCTCATAATTGTCTGCATTAATTTCCATCTGCCATTTTTCATCCCACTTACACAGTGGTAGGGTTGTATACAATTACAATGGTCGCCTGGTCAACTGGGGGAAATTGCCATCTGTTGGCAGTGGTAGAAACATAGAAAACCTACAGCACAATACAGGCCCTTCACAAAGTTGTGCCGAACATGTCCCTACCTTAGAAGTTACTAGGCTTACCTATAGCCCTCTAATTTTCTAAGCTCCATGTACCTATCTAAATGTCTCTTAAAAGACCCTATCATATCCGCCTCCACCACCGTTGCTGGCAGCCCATTCCACGCACTCACCACTCTCTGAGTTAAAACCTACCCCTGACATCTCCTCTGTACCTACTCCCCAGCACCTCAAACCTGTGTCCTCTTGTGGCAACCATTTCAGCCCTGGGAAAAAACCTCTGACTATTCACACGGTCAATGCCTCTCATAATCTTATACACCTCTATCAGGTCACCTCTCATCCTCCATCGCTCCAAGGAGAAAAGGCCGAGTTCACTCAACCTGTTTTCTTAAGGCATGGTCCCCAATCCAGGCAACATCCTTGTAAATCTCCTCTGCACCCTTTCTATGGCTTCCACATCCTTCCTGTAGTGAGGCGACCAGAACTGAGCACAGTACTCCAAGTGGGGTCTGACCAGGTTCATATATAACTGCAACATTACCTCTCGGCTCCTAAATTCAATTCCACGATTGATGAAGGCCAATACACTGTATGCCTTTTTAACCACAGAGTCAAACTGCGCAGCTGCTTTGAGTGTCCTATGGACTCTTCTACTACTACTACTACGTCGACTCAGGCCTAGGGGGCCGGCGTCGGGCACGATGACGGACTCTCCACTTCTCCCTCTCCCTCATCAGTGTGTTCATTTCATCTACATTAGCCACGCCGCTGTCTTCTAGGAGTGTGTTGACCATAGTCTTGGGAGGGTGCCCAGGGTTCATCCTCCCATGCTTGGGCTCCCATATGATGCCCTCACCCACATCTCCTCCCGCACTTCAGCCCTCACCCCATCCTCCCACCAACACAACAGGGACAGAGTTCCCCTTGTCCTCACCTACCACCCCACCAGCCTCTGGATTCAGCACATTATCCTCCGCAACTTCTGCCACCTTCAACAGGACCCCACCACTAAGCACATCTTTCCCTCTCCACCCATCTCCATCTTCCACAGGGATCAGGATCCCTCCGCGCCTTCTCCTTCCCACCCTCCCCCCATCTTTCCATGGATGCTGCCTGACCTGCTCAGTTCCCCAAGTTTTTTGTGAATGTTTCTCAGGTATCCTGCAAGCCTTCTTCACTGCTTTGCACAGCACTCAGAGTCCTTGGACAGGTAACTGAGCCCATGTGCAGGAAGTAGACATTTCAGATCTCCTTCAGGACTGGTTCCCGTGGTTACCCACAAGTGGATCAGAGTACCTCTGGTATCCCAACCATGAGCTACACAGATGACATATAACTCCAGACTCCAGAGATCTGCCCTTATCTGTGGATGGTGGCTGGCAGTGCTGTCCGTCAGCCTCCACGCAATGAACGAGAAGATTCTGTTTCCATTTTCCCCGTCTCTCCCCTGACACCAAGCCTTTTGTCTCTCCCCTGCCCTGTGACAGCACACCAGCATAGAGCCAAACCCTCGGCACCCTCCCTCCAAATGAGAGCACACCATTCAATCCCTTAAGTGAGATTGGGAGGGTCAGTGTCCCAGCTGTGGCTGATGAGGGAGAATCTGGTGGGAGTCTGTGATCTTTCAATAGCTGGGAGTGTACAGTGAGAGAGCAGTCAGTGTGAGTGTGAGGGTCAGTGTGAGTGTGAGGGGTCAGTGTGAGCGGTCAGGAGTGTGAGTATGAGGGGACAGCGTGGGGGGTCAGTGTGAGTGTTCAGGAGCTGGGACAGGACAGTGAGAGCATTCAGAAGTGTGAGGGGTCAGTGTGAGTGTGAGGGTCAGTGTGAGTGTGAGGGACAGTGTGAGTGTTCAGGACTGGGGAGTGGGTGGTGTCTGTGTTCAGTGTTCAGGAGTGCAGGACGTAGTTTCTCAGCTGGAGTTGGTGAGGTGGGTGTCAGCTGTGTTTCCGGAGGTGTGGCGAGGTTCACTTTGCCCATCGGATGGGGGTTTGAGTGTCTGCACCTGTCAGAACAGCATCATGCTCTCTCTCCCACCTACACTCAAGCAATAGATTTTGAAGATAGAAGACCTACCTCAGGATCGTTCCTTCGCTTCACCCGGCGTTCCCCTGTGCCTGTGGGGCAAAAGTAGAGATCAGAACTGCAGAGGGACGTGAGAGGCTTTCCATCAGCCCATCGTGTCTGTACTCGATGAATGCAGGAACAGTCAAATCCACAGCATTCCTGCACCCCACCTGGCCCTCGCTCACCCCACTCCCTTCCCCATTCCTTCCTGTATTACCCTTCCCACTACCCTCCCCACTCCTCTCCTCTCCCCTCATCAGCTCCCCCTCTCTCCCTCCCACACCCCACCCCTCTCTCCCTCCCACACCCCACCCCCTCTCCTTCCCTCTCCCCACCCCTCTCTCCTTCCCACAATCCACCCCTCTCTCCTTCCCACTCCCCACTCCTCTCTCCTTCCCACTCCCATCAGACCATAAGGCTTAGCAGTGGATGAGGACATTTGGCTCACCGCATCTGCTCTACCATTCAATCATGGCTGATCCAACTTTTCTCTCAGTCCCAAGAGAACATTGAACATAGAAACCTACAGCACATTACAGGCCCTTCAGCCCACAATGTTGTGCCAACTATTGAACATACTCCACAAACTGCTTAGAATTTCCCTACCACATAGCCCTCTATTTTTCTAAGCTCCGTGTAGCTATCTAAGAGTCTCTTCAAAGACACTATTGCATTCGCCTCCACCACCATCGCCAGCAGCACTTTGCATGCGCCCACCACTCTCTGTGTGAAATATTTACCCCTTGACATCCCTTCTGTACTTACTTTCAAACACGTTAAAACTAAGACCCTTCGTGTTAGCCATTTCAGCCCTGAGAAAAAGCCTCTGACTATCCACATGATCAATGCCTCTCATCATCTTATACACCTCTAGCAGGTCACCTCTCATCCTCCGTCACTCTAAGGAGCAAAGGCCAAGTTCACTCAGTCTATTCTCATAAGGCATGCTCCCCAATCCAGGAAACATCTTTGTAAATTTCCTCTGTATTCTTTCCATAGCTTCCATATCCTTCCTGTAGTGAGGTGGCCACAACAGAACACAATATCCAAGTGGGGTCTGACCAAGGTCTTATATAACTGTAACATTACCTCACAGCTCTTGAACTCTATCTCATGGTTGATGAATGCCAACACACTACACACCTTTTTAAAAACACTGTCAAAGTGTAGAGCAGCTTTGAGTGTCCTATGGACACAGACCCCAAGATCTCTCTGATCCTCCACACTGCCACGTGTCTTACTATTAATATTATATTCTGCCTTCAAATTTGACCTTCCAAAATGAACCATTTCACACTTATCTGTGTTGAACTCCATCTGCCACTTCTCAGCCCAGTTCTGCATCCTATCAATGTCGCGCTGTAACCTTTGACAACCCTCCAGACTATCCACAACACCCCCAACTTTTTGTGTCATCAGCAAACTTACTAACCCAACCCTTCTACTTCTTCATCCAGGTCATTTATAAAAATCACAAAGAAGAGGGGTCCCAGAACAGATCTGGTCACCGTCCTCCATGCAGAACACGAACCATCTACAGCCACCCTTTGCCTTCTGTGGGCAAGCCAATTCTAGATCCATAAAGCAAGGTTTTCTTGGATCCCATGACTCCTTACTTTTGAAATGAGCCTTGCAAGGGAACACTATCAAATGTCTTCCCTCCCATATCTCTTAATGCCATAACCAATCAAGAATCAGTCAACCTCTGCCTTAATATATCCAGAATGGCTTGGCCTCCACAGCTGCCTGTGCCAAAGAATTCCACAGATGTACTGCTCTCTGTCTCATGAAATTCCTCCTCATCTCCATTCTAAAAGGATGTTCCTCTATTCTGAAGCTGTGTCCACTGGTCTTAGACTCGCTCACATCCTCTCCACATCCACCCTATCAAGGCCTTTCACCATTCAATAAATTTCAATGAGGTCACACCTCATTCTTCTGAATTCCAGTGAACACAGGCCCAGAGCCATCAAACACTCTACATATGACAAGACATTCAATCCTGGAATCAGTTTTGTGAACCATCTTTGAACACTCTCCAGTTTCAGCACATGCTTTCCAAGATAAAGAGCCCGAACCTGGCCACAATACTTCAAGTGAGGTCTCACCAGTGCTTTATAAAGTTTCAACATTCCATCCTTGCTTTTATATTAAATCAGGTTGGTAAAGGATCTCCAGAGAGTTTGTTGAATGCCTTCGAGATTACTTTTTAGAGCAGTTTGTCATTGGGCCTACTAGGGGATCAGCTATACTGGATTGGGTGTTTTGTAATGAACCAGAGGTGATTAGGGAGCTTAAGGTAAAAGAACCCGAAGGAACCAGTGATCACAATACGATTGAGTTCAACTTGAAATTTGATAGGGAGAAAGTAAAGTCTGATGTAGCAGTATTTCAGTGGAGTAAGGGAAATTACAGTGGTATGAGAGAGGAGTTGGCCAAAGTAAATTGGCAGGAGCTGCTGGCAGGGATGTCAGCAGAGCAGCAATGGTGTACGTTTCTGGGAAACTGAGGAAGGTGCAGGACGTATCTTCAAAAATGAAGAAATACTCAAATGGTGAAATAGTACAGCCATGGCTGACAAGGGAAGTCAAAGGTATTGTAAAAGCAAAAGAAAGGGCATACAACAAAGCAAAAAATTAGTGGGAAGATAGAGGATTGCAAAGTTTTTAAAAACCTACAGAGAGCAACTAAAAAAATCATTAGAAGGGAAAAGGTGAATTATGAAAGCAAGCTAGCAAATAATATCAAAGTGAATAGTAAAACTTTTTTCAAGTATATTAAAAATAAAAGGGAAACAAGAGTGAATATAGGACCATTAGAAAATGAGGCAGAAGAAATAATAATGGGGGACAAGGAGATGGCTGATGAACTAAGTGAGTATTTTGCATCAGTCTTCACTGAGGAAGACACTAGCAGCATGCCTGATGTTGTAGTGTGTGAAGGAAGAGAAGTGGGTGCAAGAGAGAAGGTGATCAAAAAGCTGAAAGACTTAAAGGTTAGGGTTCTGAGAGAGGTAGTGTTAGATATTGTGGTGGCATTAGAAATGATCTTTCAAAAATCATTGAACTCTGGTATGGTGCCAGAGGTCTGGAAAACTGCAAATGTCACTCCACTCTTTAAGAAAGGAGGAAGGCAGCAGAAAGGAAATTATAGACCAGTTAGCCTGACCTCAGTGGTTGGGAAGATGTTGGAGTCAATTGTTAAGGATGAAGTGATGGAGTACTTGGTGACACAGGACAAGATAGTACAAAGTCAGCATGGTTTCTTTCAGAGAAAATCCTGCCTGACAAACCTTTTGGAATTCTTTGAGGAGATTACAAGTAGGATAGCTAAAGGGGATGTAGTGGATGTTGTATATTGGGCCTTCAGAAGGCCTTTGACAAGGTGCCACACATGAGGCTGCTTACCAAGTTAAGAGCCCTTGGTACTACAGGAAAGTTACTAACATGTCCAGAGCATTGGCTATTTGGCAGGCACAGCGAGTGGAATAAAATGATCCTTTTCTGGTTGGCTGCCAGTGACTAGTGGTGTTCCGCAGGGATCGGTATTGGGACCACTCCTTTTTATGCTGTAGATAAATGATTTTGATGATGGAATAGATGGCTTTACTGTGAAGTTTGCAGATGATACAAAGATTGGTGGAGGGGAAAGCAGTGTTGAGGAAACAGGTAGGATGCAGAAGGACAGATTAGGCGAATGGGCAAGAAAATGGCAAATGAAATACAAAGTTGGAAAATGCATGGTCATGCACTTTGGTAGTAGAAATAAATGTGTGGAATATTTTCCAAACGGGGAGAAAATCCAAAAATATGAGATGCAAAGGGACCTGGGAGTCCTTGTGCAGATCCCCTAAAGGTTATCTTGTAGTTAGTGTCGGTAGTGAGAAAGGCAAATGCAATGTTAGCATTCATTTCAAGAGGTCTAGAATACAAGAGCAAGGATGTGATGCTGAGACTTTATAAGGCACTGGAGAGGCCTCACCATGAGTATTATGAACTGTTTTGGGCCCTTCATCTTAGCAAAGATGTGCTGGCATTGGAGAGGGTCCAGAGGAGTTTGACAAGATGATTTCAGGAATGAAAGGGTTATCATACGCGCAAGCTTTGATAGCTCTGGGTCTGTACTCTCTGGAATTCAGAAGGATGAGGGGGGATCTCATTGAAACCTTTCAAATGGTGAAAGACCTAGTCAGAGTAGCTGTGGAAAGGATGTTTCCTGGGGCGGGGGAGTCTAGGACAAGAGGCACAGCCTCAGGAGAGAGCAGTGCCCTTTCAAAACAGAGATGTGGTGAAATTTCTTTAGCCAAAGGGTGGTGAATTTGTGGAATTTGTTGCCTCCTGCAGCTGTGGAGGTCAGGTCGTCAGGTGTATTTAAGGCAGAGATTGATAGGTTCTTGATTGGACATGGCATCAGAGGTAATGGGGAGAAGGCCGGGAACTGGGGTTGAGGAGGAGAAGTAAAAAGGATCAACCATGATTGAATAACAGAGCAGACTCGATGGGTCAGATGGCCTAATTCTGCTCTTATATCTTATGGTCTTATATTCTAGATCTCTTGAAATGAATGCTAACATTGCATTTGACTTCGTCACCACAGACACAACCTCAAATTAACCTTTAAGGAATCCTGCACAAGGACTCCCAAGTCCCTTTTGTACCTCAATATTTTTAATTTTCTCTGCATTTAGAAAATAGTTTACCATTTCATTTCTTCTACCGAAGTGCAGACCATACATTTCCTGACAGTGTATTCCATCTGCCATTTCTTTGCAAATTTCCTAATCTGTCACAGTCCTCTGTAGGCCCTCTACTTCCTGAAAACTACCTGTTCCTCCACCTATCTTTATATCATCTGCAAACTTTCTAACAAAGCCATCAATTCCATCATCCAAATCATTGTAATCTGATGTAATTATAATGTACAAATGTTTGTAAAAAGAATTGGTCCTGATACTGACCCCTTTAGAACACTCCTAGTCACCAGCAGCCAGTCAGAAAAGGAGGTTCCCTTCATTCCCACTCTTTGCCTCCTGCCAATCAGCCACTGCTTTATCCATGTTAGAATCTTACCTGCAATACTCATTGCTTCTTCAGCAGGCTCGTGTGTGGCACCTCGTCAAAGGCCTTATGAAAATCCAAGTACACAACATCATCCAATTCCCCTATGTCTATCCCATTTGTTATTTCTTCAAAGAATTCCAACAGATTCGTCAGGCAAGATTTTCCCTTGATGAAACCATGCTGACTACGGTCTAGTTTATCACGTGCCTCCAAGTACCCTGAGACCTCATCCATAACAGTCAACTCCAAAATCTTCCAAACCACTGAGATCAGACTAACTGGCCTATAATTTCCTTTCTTCTGCTTCTCTCTCTTCTTGAAAAGTGGAGTGACATTTGCAATCTTCCAGTCTTCTGGAATCATTCCAGAATCTCATGATTCTTGAAAGATTGTTATTAATGTTTCCATGATCTCTTCACCCACCTCCTTCAGAACTCTGAGGTGTACTCAGTTGGTGCAGGTGCCTTATCTATCTTCAGACCTTTCAGTTTCCAGGAGCCTCTCTCTCGTTATGATCTTCGCACCTTTTATGCCCCCTAACACCTGGGACTTCCACAATATTGCTGGTGTCTTTCACAGTGAAGACTGATGTAAAATCCTTATTCAGTTTATCCGCCATTTTATTGTCCCCATCTCCAGCATTGTTTTCCAGTGGTCCGATATCCTCTCTCACCTCTCTTATACACTTTTTCACTCCCCTCCCTCTCTCCTGCCCACACCCCTCCCCAGCTCTCTTTGCTCCCCTTCCATCTTCACTTCCCACTCCCCTTGCCTCTCCCTTCTCCAGATCTCCCAACTCCCTGCCCCTTTCCCCCTTGGCGTTCCCCTCCCCACTCCCATCTTGCCTCTCCCCATTCCCACTACCCTCACCCCTCTGTTCTCTGCTTTTTACCCTACCCAGCTCTCTCCTCTCCCCTCACTTCTCTCCATTCCCATTCCCCTTGCTTCCGCCTTCCCATCTCCATTTCCCTCTATGCTCCCCTTCACTCTTCCCTCGCTCATCGCTCTCTCCTCTCCCCTCTCTCTCCCTTTTCAGTCCCACTCTACCTCACCACTGTACTCTACACCTACCACCCCAAACCACATTCCCCACTCTGCTCCACTCCCTTCTCCCCATTTTGCCCACTCCCCTCTGTGCTCTCCCCTCGCCCCACTCTCCTCCTCTCACCTGAGGTCCCGGTGATATAGGGAACATTTTGGATTCTGGCCATTTCTGACCCATTGCTTTCATCAGTCTGGGCAGTGAGTATAGGAGTTGAGACATTATATTGCAGTTATATAAATCATTGGTGAGGCTGCAGTAGGAGGTTTGTGTGGAGTTTCGGTCATCCTATAACAAGAAAGATGACAAGGGCTTAGATGACCTTGACCATGATGTTTCCAGGCCTCAGGGGTCCAAGTTACAAGCAGGAGTTGTGTAGAATGGGGCTTTATTTCCTGAAATGTGGGAGATTAAGGGGCTACTGGATGGAGGTGAAAAGATCAAATATAGTCACTACATAGTTTTTTTTCCAAGGGGGAGGGCTAAAACAATAGGGTAGAGGTTAAAGATCAGAGATTTTATTTGTCAGCTGAATGTAAAGGAACCCTTAGGAAACAGTGACTATAATATGACTGAATTCATACTGCAGTTTTAGGAAGAAGCATAACTCTCATGCTTCAGTATCACAATGGAGTAAAGGGAATTACAGAGACATGAAAGAGGAGCTTATCCAGATGGATTAGAGGAGGATACGGGCAGGGGTGAAGGCAGAATAGAAGAGGCTGAAGTTCCTGAGAATAGTTCACAAGGTGCAAGTCAGATATGTCCACAGAAGAAGTTCTCAAATGGCAGGGCTGGGCAACTGTGGCAGACAAGGGAAGTTAAGGGCTGCATAAAAGCCAAGGAAAGGGCATGTAAGGAAACAAAAGTGAGGGGGAAGTTAGTTGATTGGGAAGCTTTTAAAATCCAACAAAAGGCAACTAAAAAAGCTATAAGAAGAGAAAAGATGAAATGTGAGAGTAGACTAGCCAATAATATAAAGCAGGATACTAAAAGATCTTTTTCCAGTTATATAAAGAATAAAAGGGATGTGAGAGTTACCGTTGGAGCACTGGAAAATGATGCTGGTGAGGTAGTAATGGGGGACAAAGAAATGGCAGATGAACTTAAGTTCTTTGCTTCAGTCTTTACTGTGGAAGACACTAGCAGAGTTCCAGAGGTCGATGAGTGTCAGGGAGCAGGAGTGAGAGACATTGTTATTACAAAGGAAAAAGTGCTAGGCAAACTGAGAGGTCTTCAGGTGGATAAGTCAGCTGGGCCAGATGGACAACATCCCAGAGTCCTGAGAGAGGTTGCTGAAGAGATAACGGATGCATTGGTTATGATCTTTCAAGAATCACTTGATTCTGGCATGGTCCTGGAGGACTGGAAATCAAAGTCACTCCACTCCTTAAGAGGGGAGGAAAGCAAAAGAAAGGAAATAAAAAGGCCAGTGAGCCTAACCTCAGTGGTTGGGAAAGTGTTGGAGCCTATTAATAAGGACAAAGTTTCGGGGTACTTGGAGACTAATGATAAAATAAGTCAAAGTCAGCATGGTTTCTGTCAAGGGAAATCTCACCTGACAAACCTGTTAGAGCTCTTCGAGGAAATAACAAGCAGGGTGGACAAAGGAGAAGCAGTGGGTGTCATTTACATAGATTTTCAGAAGACATTTGATAAGGTGCCTCATGAGTTTGCTTAAGATGATAAAATCCTATGGTGTTACAGGAAATACACTGGCATGTTCAGAGGAATGGTGGGGAGGCAGGAGGCAGCGAGTGGGAACCAAGGAGGCCAGTGTGAAGAAGGCACGCAGGATGCCGGCTCCATTAACTGGGTCATTGACATTAAAAACAAGAAGGTAACTGCGATGTCACAGCTATAGTCCTGTGCCTGAGCCACGTGCCCGTGAAGGTAGAAACAGGATAATTTGGTAGATGAATGCGTGGCTGAGAAGTTGGTGCAGGGGGCAGGTCTTCAGGTTCTTCCATAGTTGGGATCTCTTCTGTGGGATGTATGACCTGCATGAGAGTGACAGGTTGCACCTGAACCGAAAGGGGACCAACATACTCGCGGGCGGGGTTTTGAGAGCTGGTGGGGAGGGTCTAAACTAATATTGGCAGGTGATTGGGTACCAGATGAATGGACTCGTGATAGGACAGATGGTAAGCAAGCAGAAATAGACTGTCAGGAGGGCAGGTAGATGGTAGGACATAATTGCAGCCAACAGGGTGAGGATTCTAGACAGATTAGAAGAATGGGTGATGAAGTTCCTCGGTGTCAAGATCTCTGAGGATCTAACCTGGTCCCAACATATCAATGTCATCATAAAGAAGGCAGGACAGCGGCTATACTTTATTGGGAGTTCGAAGAGATTTGGCATGTCAACAAATACACTCAAAAACTTCTATGATTGTACCATGGAGAGCATTCTGACAGGCTGCATCATTGTCCGGTATGGAGGTGCTACTGCACAGGACTGAAAGAAGGTTGTACATCTAGTCAGCTCCATCTTGGGCACTAGCCTACAAAGCACCTGGGACATCTTCAGGGAGCAGTGTCTCAGAAAGGCAGTGTCCATTATTAAGGACGTCCAGTGCCCAGGGCATGCCCTTTTCTCACTGTTGCCATCAGGTAGGAGGTACAGAAGCCTGAAGGCACACACTCAGCGATTCAGGAACAGCTTCTTCCCCTCTACCATCTGATTCCTGAATGGGCATTAAAGCTTTGGACACTACCTCACTTTTTTTAAAAATATACAGTATTTCTGTTTTTTGCACACTTTTTCAAATCTATTCAATACATGTAACTGATTTACTTGTTTATTTATTATTATGTTTTATTTTATTTATTATTATTATTATTATTATTATTATTATCATCATGTTTTCTCTCTCTTCTAGGTTATGTATTGCATTAAACTGCTGCTACTAAATTAACAAATTTCACGTCACATGCCGGCGATAACAAACTGGATTCTGATTCTGATTCTGAAGTGGCAAGTGAAATATAATGTTGGAAAATCCATGGTCATGTGCTTTGGTAGTAGAAATAAATGTGCAGACTATCTTCTAAGCAGGGAGAAAATCCAAAAATCTGAAATGCAAAGGGACTTGGAATATAGTCATAGTCATAGTCATACTTTATTGACCCCAGGGGAAACTGGTTTTCGTTACAGTTGCACCATAAATAATAAATAGTAATAGAAATAGTAATAGTAATATTACTATTAGTAAATAGTAAATAGTAATAGTCATAGAAATAATAAATAGTAATAGAAAAATAGTAATAAATAGTTAAATATTAATATGTAAATTATGCCAGTAAATTATGAAATAAATCCAGGACCAGCCTATTGGCTCAGGGTGTCTGACCCTCCAAGGGAGGAGTTGTAAAGTTTGATGGCCACAGGCGGGAATGACTTCTTATGACGCTCTGTGCTGCATCTCGGTGGAATGAGTCTCTGGCTGAATGTACTCCTGTGCTCACCCAGTATATTATGTAGTGGATGGGAGACATTGTCCAAGATGTCATGCAACTTAGACAGCATCCTCTTTTCAGACACCACCGTCAGAGAGTCCAGTTCCATCCCAACAACATCACTGGCCTTACGAATGAGTTTGTTGATTCTGTTGGTATCTGCTACCCTCAGCCTGCTGCCCTAGCACACAACAGCAAACATGATAGCACTGGCCACCACAGACTCGTAGAACATCCTCAGCATCGTCCGGCAGATGTTAAAGGACCTCAGTCTCCTCAGGAAACAGAGACAGCTCTGACCCTTCTTGTAGACAGCCTCAGTGTTCTTTGACCAGTCCAGTTTATTGTCAATTCGTATCCCCAGGTATTTGTAATCCTCCAGCATGTCCACACTGATCCCCTGGATGGAAACAGGGGTCACCGGTACCTTAGCTCTCCTCAGGTCTACCACCAGCTCCTTAGTCTTTTTCACATTAAGCTGCAGATAATTCTGCTCACACCATGTGACAAAGTTTCCTACTGTAGCCCTGTACTCAACCTCATCTCCCTTGTTGATGCATCCAACTATGGCAGAGTCATCAGAAAACTTCTGAAGATGACAAGACTCTGTGCAGTAGTTGAAGTCCGAGGTGTAAATGGTGAAGAGAAAGGGAGACAAGACAGTCCCCTGTGGAGCCCCAGTGCTGCTGATCACTCTGTTGGACACACAGTGTTGCAAGCACACGTACTGTGGTCTGCCAGTCAGGTAATCAAGAATCCATGATACCAGGGAAGCATCCATCTGCATCGCTGTCAGCTTCTCCCCCAGCAGAGAAGGGCGGATGGTGTTGAACGCACTGGAGAAGTCAAAAAACATGACCCTCACAGTGCTCGCTGGCTTGTCCAGGTGGACGGAGACACGGTTCAGCAGGAAGACGATGGCATCCTCAACTCCTAGTCTGGGCTGGTAGGCGAACTGGAGGGGATCTAAGTGTGGCCTGACCTTAGGCCAGAGCAGCTCCAGAACAAGTCTCTCCAGGGTCTTCATGATGTGGGAGGTCAATGCCACCGGTCTGTAGTCATTGAGGCCGCTGGGGCACGGCGTCTTCGGCACAGGGACGAGGCAGGATGTCTTCCACAGTACAGGAACCCTCCGGAGCCTCAGGCTCATGTTGAATACATGGCGAAGTACTCCACATAGCTGAGGGGCACAGGCTTTGAGCACCCTGGTACTGACACCATCCAGTCCTGCAGCCTTGCTTGGGTTGAGACGTTTCAGCTGTCTTCTCACCTGTTCAGCTGTGAAGCCCACCATGGTGGTTTTGTGGGGGGGAGGGGTATAGTCATGAGAGCAGGGTGGGGGACTGTGCGGAGGGGTAGGAGGAGAGAGTGAAATATGTGTTGGTTGGGGGCCGACAACAGATGGCTCATGTGGGGGATGGGCAGAGGTCACAGTGTCAAATCTGTTAAAGAACAGGTTAAGTTCGTTGGCCCTGTCCACGCTGCCTTCAGCTCCTCTGTTCCTAGTTTGCCAAAACCCAGTGGTGGTCCTCATCCCCCTCCAGACCTCTCTCATGTTGTTCTGCTGGAGTTTCCACTCAAGCTTCCTCCTGTACCTGTCTTTAGCCTCCCTGATCCTGGCTTTCAGGTCCCTCTGTATTGCCCTCAGCTTCTCCCTATTTCCATCTCTAAACGCTTCTTTTTAGTGTTCAGGATGTCCTTAATGTCCTTTGTCACCCATGGCTTGTTATTTGAATAACAAAGGACAGTTCTTGTCGGAACATTGCAGTCCACACAGAAGTTATGTAATCAGTGGTGCACTCTGTGAGCCCATCAATATCCTCTCCATGTGGCTCACAGACTGCCTGCCAGTCTGTCACCTCAAAACAACCCTGGAGCGCTTCATAAGCCTCCTCCGACCATTTTCTCACTGTCCTCGAGGTTGCAGGTTTACTCTTCACCAGAGGCACGTAGCAGGGTTTTAGATGCACCAGGTTGTGATCTGACCTTCCCAATGGGGGGGAGGGGAGAGGAGCTGTATGCATCCTTAACGTTAGCGTACGTCAAATCCAGAGTCCTCTCCCCTCTGGTTGTACAGCTCACATACTGCGCGAAGTTGGGCAGTGTTCTAGCCATGGTAACCTGGTTGAAGTCATCCGAGATGGTAATGAAGGCACTCGGGTGCTGGGTTTGTAATCTGGCTATGATGGTGTAAATCACACGCCAACGTCAGGCAACCCTAATGCGAAGTCGTTCTGCAGAACACCCTAAAGGTTAACTTGCAGGTTGAGTCAGTGGTGAGGAACGCAAATGGACTAGGAGGGGGAATGGAAGAGATGGGGAGAGGACTGTGGGTTGGGGAGTGAGGGAGGTGGGGAGAGGACTGGGGATTTGGGGAATTGGAGAGGAGAGGGAGGTCTGGGTGGGGGAGTGGGAGAGGAGGGGGTGAGGATTGTGGGTAGGGAAGTGGGATAGGAGGGAGAGGAGGGAGAGGACGGTGGGTGGGGGTGCATCCACAATATCCTGCAGTGGGAAGGAGAATAACCAGAGGTCGTGGTACATATTGGTATCAATGACGTAGGTAGGAAAAGGGAGGAGGTCCTGAAAGCAAGCTACAGGGAGTTCGGAAGGAAGTTGAGAAGCAGGACCACAAAGGTAGTAATCTTGGGATTACTGCCTGTGCCACGTGACAGTGAGTAGAGGAATAGAGTGAGGTGGAGGATAAATATGTGTTTGAGGGATTGGAGCAGGGGGCAGGGATTCAGATTTTGGGATTATTGGGACATATTTTAGGGCAGGTGTGACCTGTACAAAAAGGACAGGTTGCACTTGAATCCCAGGGGGACCAATATCCTGGTGGGGAGGTTTGCTAAGGCTATTGGAGAGAGTTTAAACTAGGATTGCTGGGGGGTAGGAACCAAACTGAAGAGATGGAGGAGGAGGAGGAGGTTAACATAAGAAATAGGAGCAGGAGTCAGCCATGTGACCCATCGAGCCTGCCCCACCATTCAATAAGATCATGGCTGATCTGTCCGCAAACTCAGCTCCATCTACCTGCCTTTTCCCTATAACCCTTAATTCCCTTACTATGTAAAAACCTATCTAACTGTATCTTAAATATATTTAGTGAAGAAGCCTCAACTACTTCCCTGGGCAGAGAATTCCACAGATTCACCACTCTCTGGGAAAAACAGTTTCTCTTCATCTCCATCCTAAATCTTCTCCCCTGAATCTTGAGGCAATGTCCCCTAGTTCTAGTCTCACCTACCAATGGAAACAACTTTCCAACTTCTATCTTATCTATCCCTTTCAAAATTTTGTATGTTTCTATAAGATTCCTTCTCATTCTTCAGAACTCCAGAGAGTATAGTCCCAGGTGACTCAATCGCTCCTCATAGTTTAACCCCTTCATCACTGGAATCAACCTGGTGAACCTCCTCTGCACTGCCTCCAAAGCCAGTACGTCCTTCCTCAAGTATGGAGACCAGATCTGCACACAGTACTCCAGGTGTGGCCTCACCAGTACCCTGTATAGTTGCAGCATGACCTCCCTGTTCTTGAATTCAATCCCTCTAGTAATGAAGGTCAACATTCCTTCTGCCTTCTTAATAACCTGTTGTACTTGCAAGGCAACTTTTTGCGATTCATGAACAAGCACTCCCAAGTCCCTCTGTACAACAGCATGCTGCAATCTTTCACCATTCAAATAATAATCTGCTCTTCTATTATTCCTTCCAAAGTGGATGATCTCGCATTTACCAACGTTGTATTCTATCTACCAGATCTTTCCCACTCACTTAACCTATCTATATCCCTCTGCAGACTCTCCACATCCTCTGTACAATTTGCTTTTCCACTCAGTTTAGTTTCATCAACAAATTTTGCTACACTACACTCAGTCCCCTCTTCCAAATCATCAGAGTAAATGGTAAACAGCTGCGGGCCCAGCACCGACCCCTGCGGCACCCCACTCACCACTGACTGCCAACCGGATAAACACCCATTTATATCAACTCCCTCCCTTGTATTAGTTAACCCATCCACAATCCATGCCAATACACTTCCTCTGACTCCTAGGAATATAAATGGGGATAGCAAAAGTTTTTTTAGGTATGTGAAGAGAAGGAAGATAGCTAAGAACAATGTTGGGCCCTTGAAGAATGAATTGGGAGAAATTGTTATGGGAAACAGAGAAATGGCAGACGAATTTAATAAGTACTTTGGATCCGTCTTCACTAGGGAAGACACAAGCAATGTCCCAGATGTATGGATGGGCCAAGGACATAGGGTAACAGAGGAACTGAAACAGATTGACATTAGGAAGGAAACGGTGATGAGTAGTCTGATGGGACTGAAGGCTAACAAATCCCCAGGTCCAGATGGTCTGCATCCTAGGGTACTAAAGGAGGTGGCTCTGGAAATTGCAGATGCATTGGTGATCATTTTCCAATGTTCCTTAGACTCAGGATCAGTTCCTGAGGATTGGCGAATGGCTAATGTTATCCCACTTTTTAAGAAAGGAGGGAGGGAGAAAACAGAGAACTATCTCCCTGTTAGCCTAACATCAGTAGTAGGGAAGATGCTAGAGTCCATTATTAAAGATGAAATAGCGGCATATCTTGATAGCAGTGATAGGATTGGGCCGAGCCAGCATGGATTTACCAAGGGCAAATCATGCTTGACTAATCTATTAGAGTTTTTCGAGGATGTAACCAGGAAGATCGACGCGGGAGATCCAGTGGCTGTGGTGTACCTTGACTTTCAGAAGGCATTTGTTAAGGTACCACATAGGAGATTGGTGGGTAAAATCACAGCTCATGGCATTGGGGGGAGGATATTGACATGGATAGAAAACTGGTTGGCAGATAGAAAGCAAAGGGTAGCAATGAATGGGTGTTTCGCGGAATGGCAGGTGGTGACTAGTGGGGTGCCACAGGGCTCGGTATTGGGACCACAGCTGTTTACGATTTATGTCAATGATTTAGAGGAAGGCATTGTGAATAACATCAGCAAGTTTGCTGATGATACTAAGCTGGGTGGCAGTGTGACGTGTGATGCGGATGTTAGGAGAATTCAAGGTGACTTGGACAGGCTGGGTGAGTGGGCAGAAACTTGGCAGATGGCGTTTAATGTGAATAAGTGTGAGGTTATTCACTTTGGGAGCAAGAACAGGAAGGCAGATTATTATCTGAATGGTGTGGAGTTAGGTAAGGGAGAAATACAAAGAGATCTAGGAGTACTTGTTCATCAGTCTCTGAAGGTGAATGAGCAAGTACAGCAGGCAGTGAAGAAGGCTAATGGAATGTTGGCCTTTATTACAAAGGGAATTGAGTACAAGAGCAAGGAAATCCTTTTGCATTTGTACAGGGCCCTGGTGAGACCACACCTGGAGTATTGTGTGCAGTTTTGGTCTCCAGGGTTAAGGAAGGACATCCTGGCTGTGGAGGAGGTGCAGCGTAGGTTCACTAGGTTAATTCCTGGGATGTCCGGACTGTCTTACGCAGAGAGGTTAGAGAGACTGGGCTTGTACACGCTGGAATTAAGGAGATTGAGGGGGGATCTGATTGAGACATATAAGATTATTAAGGGATTGGACAAAATAGATGCAGGAAATATGTTCCAGATGCTGGGAGAGTCCAGTACCAGAGGGCATGGTTTAAGAATAAGGGGTAGGTCATTTAGGACAGAGTTGAGGAGGAACTTCTTCTCCCAGAGAGTTGTGGAGGTGTGGAACGCGCTGCCTCAGAAGGCAGTGGAGGCCAATTCTCTGGATGCTTTCAAGAAGGAGCTAGATAGGTATCTTATGGATAGGGGAATCAAGGGTTATGGGGACAAGGCAGGAACCGGGTATTGATAGTAGATGATCAGCCATGATCTCAGAATGGCGGTGCAGACTCGAAGGGCCGAATGGTCTACTTCTGCACCTATTGTCTATTGACTCCATGCATCCGTATCTTATTTATAAGTCACTTGTGCGGCACCTTATCAAATGCCTTCTGGAAATCCAAGTATATGACATCCACCTGTTCCCCTCTATCCACTGCACTCATTATGTCCTCAAAGAACTCCAGTAAGTTGTCAAACAGGACCTGCCCTTTCTGAGTCCATGCTGCATCTGTCTAATGATACCACTCCTTTCTAAATGTTTCGCTATTTAAATGGTTGGCTCACGAATAGAGAAAGCTTGGAGACAGTGCAAGAGGGAAGACAGGCAGGTGATAGAGAAGGAACACACTCAGACAGATGGTTTGAGATGAGTCTATTTTAATGCAAGGAATACTATGAACAAAGCAGAAGATCTTAGAGTGTGGATCAGTACTTGGAGCTATGATGTTGTGGCCATTACAGAGACTTGGATGGCTCAGGGGCAGGAATGGTTACTTCGAGTGCCAGGATTTAGATGTTTCAGAAAGGATGGGGAGGGAGGCAAGAGAGGTGGGGACATGGCACTGTTGATCAGAGATAGTGTCACGGCTGTAGAAAAGGAGGAAGACATGGAGGGATTGTCTATGGAGTCTCTGTGGGTGGAAATTAGGAATAGGAAGGTGTCAATAACTCTACTGGGTGTTTTATAGAACACCCAGTAGTAACAGGGACATCAAGGAGCAGATAGGCAGACAGATTCTGGAAAGGTGTAATAATATGAGGGTTGTTGTGGTGGGAGATTTTAATTTCCCAAATATCGACTGGCATGTCCCTAGAGTGAGGGGTTTAGATGGGGTGGTGTTTCGGACGGTTTCTTGACACAATATGTAGATAAGCCTACAAGAGGCGAGGCTGTACCTGATTTGGTATTGGGAAATGAACCTGGTCATGTGTTAGATCTCTCAGTGGGAAGCATTTTGAAGATAGTGATCACAATTCTATCTCCTTTACCATAGCATCGGAGAGGGATAGGAACAGACAAGTTAGGAAAGCGTTTCATTGGAGTAAGGGGAAATATGATGCTATCAGGCAGGAACTTGGAAGCATAAATTGGGAACAGATGTTCTCAGGGAAAAGTACGAAAGAAATGTGGCAAATATTCAGGGGATATTTGTGTGGAGTTCTGCATAGGTACGTTCCAGTGAGACAGGGAAAGGACAGTGGGGTACAGGAAATGAGGTGTACAAAAGCTGTTCTAAATCTAGTCAAAAAGACAAGAAGAACTTACGAAAGGTTCAAAAAATTAGGTAATGATAGAGATCTAGAAGATTATAAGGCTGGCAGGAAGGAGCTGTATAAGAAAGAAATTAGGAGAACCAGAAGGGGCTATGAGAAGGCTTTGGCGGACAGGATTAAGGAAAACCCCAAGGCATTCTACAAGTATGTGAAGAGCAAGAGGATAAGACTTAAGAGAATAGAACCAATCAAGTTGACAGTGAAGATGTGTGTGTGGAACCGGAAGAGATAGCAGATGTACTTAATGAATACTTTGCTTCAGTATTCACTACGGAAAAGGATCTTGAGGATTGTAGGGATGACTTACAGTGGACTGAAAAGCTTAAGCATGTAGATATTAAGAAAGAGGATGTGTTGGAATTTTTGGAAAGCATCAAGTTGGATAAGTCACCGGAACCAGATGAGATGTACCCCAGGCTACTGTGGGAGGCAAGGGAGGCGATTGCTGAACCTCTGCTGATGATCTTTGCATCATCAATGGGGACGGGAGAGGCTCCGGAGGATTGGAGGGTTGTGGATATTGTTCCATTATTCACAAAAGGGAGTAGAGATAGCCTAGGAAATTACAGACCAGCGAGTCTTACTTCAGTGGTTGGTAAGCTGATGGAGAAGATCCTGAGAGGCAGGATTTATGAACATTTGGAGAGCTATAATATGATTAGGAATAGTCAGCATGGCTTTGTGAATGATAGGTCATGCCTTACAAGCCTGATTGACTTTTTTGAGGATGTAACTAAACACACTGATTAAGGTAGAGCAGTAGATGTAGTGTATATGGATTTCAGTAAGGCATTTGACAAGGTACCCCATGCAAGGCTTATTGAGAAAGTAAGGAGGCATGGGATCCAAGGGGACATTGCTTTGTGGATCAGAACAGGCTTGCCCACAGAAGGCAAAGAGTGGTTGTAGACGGGTCATATTCTGCATGGAGGTTGGTCGCCATGGTGTGCCTCAGGGAACAGTTCTGGGACCCTTACTCTTCATGATTTTTATAGATGACCTGGATGAGGAAGTGGTGGGATGAGTTAGTAAATTTGCTGATGACACAAAGGTTGGGGGTGTTGTGGATAGTGTGGAGTGCTGTCAGAGGTTACAACGGGACATTGATAGGATGCAAAGCTGGGCTGAGAAGAGGCAGATGGAGTTCAACCCTGATAAGTGTGAGCTGGTTCATTTAGTAGATCAATTATGATGGTAGAATATAGTATTAATGGTAAGACTCTTGGCAGTGTGGAGGATCAGAGGAACCTTAGGGTCCGAGTCCATAGGACTCTCAAAGCTGCTGCGCAGGTTGACTTTGTGGTTAAGAAGGCATTTCGTGCATTGGCCTGCATCAATCATGGGATTGAGTTTAAGAGCTGAGAGGTAATGTTGCAGCCTTATAGGACCCTGGTCAGACCCCACTTGGAGTACTGTGCTCAGTTCTGGTCGCCTCACTACAGGAAGGATGTGGAAACCATAGAAAGGGTGCAGAGGAGATTTACAAGGATGTTGCCTGGATTGGGGAGCATGCCTTATGAGAATAGGTTGAGTGAACTCGGCCTTTTTTCCCTGTAGTGACGGAGGATGAGAGGTGACCTGATAGAGGTGTAAAAGGTGATGAGAGGCTTTGATTGTGTGGATAGTCAGAGGCTTTTTCCCAGGGCTGAAGTGGCTAACATGAGATGACACAGTTTTTAGGGGCTTGGAAGTACGTTTGTAGGTACAGAGGAGATGTCAGGGGTAAGTTTTTTACACAGAGAGTGGTGAGTGCGTGGATTGGGCTGCCGGTGACGGTGGTGGAGGCGGATAGAATAGGGTCTTTTAAGAGACTCCTGGATAGGTACATGGAGCTTAGAAAAATTTAGGGTATGGGTAACGCTAGGTAATTTCTAAGATAAGGACACTTTTGGCGCAGCTTTGTGGGCCGAAGGGCCTGTATTGTGCTGTAGGTTTTCTATGTTTCTATGTAAGACTGTAGGTGGAGGTGGAGGGGAGAGGACACTGAGTGGGGGAGTGGAAAAGAATTGTGAGTGGGGGTGAGGAAAAAACTGTGGGTGGGGAAGTTGGAGTGGATTGTATGTGGGGAGGTGTATGGGTTGGGTAGTGGAAGAGGATTGTGAGCGGGAGAAGGGGCGAGGAGTGTGGGTGAGGAGGGGGAATGGGAAGATGAGTGTGGCAGATTGGAGAGCAGAGGCCTGAAGAGAGAGATGGGAAAGAGAGCAATGTGGCAGAGGGAAGAGTGGAGGCTGAAGGGGAGAGATGGGGAGTGGAGGGAGGAGAGGATGGATGGAGGAGGGTGGAGGGACGGAGGAATGTGTGGGGTGTGGAGGGTGGTCTGTAGTGTGAGGGGACTGAGGAAGGAGGGGAATGTATGTAGGGGAGGAATGTGGAGGGACAAATCTGTGAGAAGGGAAGGAGAAGAGGATTGGGGGAGGAAGATCAAAGAGAGAGAGGGGGAAGCCGAATGTGGTCGAACAAAGGGATCTGGGAATACTGGTCCATTCTTCATTTAAAGTGATGTCACAGCGAGATAGCACAGTAAAGATAGCTTTTGGCACATTGGGCTTCATGAATCAAAATATTGTGTACAGGGGATGGGATGTAATGTTGAAGAAAAGATATTGGTGGGGCCTAATTTGGAGTATTATCTGCAATTTTAATCACCTACCTATAGGAAAGATGTAAACAGGATTGAAAGAAATATACCTGGAGGAACTAAGTTACAAACGTTTGTATAAGGAAATTTTGAATTGGTTAGGACTGTATTCTTTGGAATGTAGGAGATTGAGAGGAGATTTGACAGAGCTATACAAAATTATGAGGGGGATGGATAGGGTAAATGCAAGCAGACTTTTCCCATTGAGATTGGGTGGGACAACAACAAGAGTTTATGGGTTAAGGGTGAAAGGTGAAAAGTTTAAGCGAAACATGAGGGGAAACTTCTTTGCTCAGCAGGTCGTGAGAGTGTGAAATGACCTTCCAGCATGTGGACCATGTGAGCTTGATTTCAATATTTAAGAGAAGTTTGGATAGGTACATAGATGATAGGAGACAATGGTCCCAGTGCAGGCAGATTAAATGGTTTGGCATGGACTAGAAGGGTCAAAGAGCCTGTTTCTACATAGAAACATAGAAAACCTACAGTGCAATACTAGCCTTTCGGGCCACAATGCTGTGCCGAACATGTACTTACTTTAGAAATTACTGAGGGTTACCCATAGCTCTCTATTTTTCTAAACTCCATGTACCTGTCCAGGAGTCTCCTAAAAGACCCTATTGTATCCACCTCTACCACAGTCGCTGGCAGCCCATTCCCCAGGCTGCTCCACGAGGCGAGGGAAGAGATTGCTGAGCCTCTGGCTAGGATCTTTATGTCCTCGTTGTCCACGGGAATGGTACCGGAGGATTGGAGGGAGGCAAATGTTGTCCCCTTGTTCAAAAAAGGTAGTAGGGATAGTCCGGGTAATTATAGACCAGTGAGCCTTACGTCTGTGGTGGGAAAGCTGCTGGAAAAGATTCTTAGAGGTAGGATATCCGGGCATTTAGAGAATCATGGTCTGATCAGGGACAGTCAGCATGGCTTTGTGAAGGGCAGATCGTGTCTAATAAGCCTGATAGAGTTCTTTGAGGAGGTGACCAGGCGTAGAGATGAGGGTAGTGCAGTGGATGTGATCTATATGGATTTTAGTAAGGCATTTGACAAGGTTCCACACGGTAGGCTTATTCAGAAAGTCAGAAGGCATGGGATCCAGGGAAGTTTGGCCAGGTGGATTCAGAATTGGCTTGCCTGCAGAAGGCAGAGGGTGGTGGTGGAGGGAGTACATTCAGATTGAAGGATTGTGACTAGTGGTGTCCCACAAGGATCTGTTCTGGGACCTCTACTTTTCATGATTTTTATTAATGACCTGGATGTTGGGGTAGAAAGGTGGGTTGGCAAGTTTGCAGATGACACAAAGGTTGGTGGTGTTGTAGATAGTGTAGAGGATTGTCAAAGGTTGCAGAGAGACATTGATAGGATGCAGAAATGGGCTGAGAAGTGGCAGATGGAGTTCAACCTGGAGAAGTGTGAGGTGGTACACTTTGGAAGGACAAACTCCAAGGCAGAGTACAAAGTAAATGGCAGGATACTTGGTAGTGTGGTGGAGCAGAGGGATCTGGGGGTACATGTCCACAGATCCCTGAAAGTTGCCTCACAGATGGATAGGGTAGTTAAGAAAGCTTATGGGGTGTTAGCTTTCATAAGTCGAGGGATAGAGTTTAAGAGTCGCGATGTAATGATGCAGCTCTATAAAACTCTGGTTAGGCCACACTTGGAGTACTGTGTCCAGTTCTGGTCGCCTTACTATAGGAAGGATGTGGAAGTATTGGAAAGGGTACAGAGGAGATTTACCAGGATGCTGCCTGGTTTAGAGAGTATGCATTATGATCAGAGATTAAGAGAGCTAGGACTTTACTCTTTGGAGAGAAGGAGAATGAGAGGAAATATGATAGAGGTGTACAAGATAATAAGAGGAATAGATAGAGTGGATAGTCAGCACCTCTTCCTCAGGGCACCACTGCTCAATACAAGAGGACATGGCTTTAAGGTAAGGGGTGGGAAGTTCAAGGGGGATATTAGAGGAAAGTTTTTTACTCAGAGAGTGGTTCGTAAGTGGAATGCACTGCCTGAGTCAGTGGTGGAGGCAGATACACTAGTGAAGTTTAAGAGACTACTAGACAGGTATATGGAGGAATTTAAGGTGGGGGCTTATAAGGGAGGCAGGGTTTGAGGGTCGGCACAACATTGTGAGCCGAAGGGCCTGTACTGTGCTGTACTATTCTATGTTCTATGTTCTAAAAACTTACCCCTGACATCTCCTCTGTACCTACTTCCAAGCACCTTAAAACTGTGCCCTCTCATGTTAGCCATTTCAGCTCTGGGAAAAATCTTCTCAATGCCTCTCATCATCTTATACACCTCTATCAGGTCACTTCTTATCCTCCGTCGCTCTAAGGAGAAAAGGCCAAGTTCAGTTATTCTATTTTCACAAGGCATACTCCCTAATCCAGGCAACATCCTTATAAATCTCCTCTGCACCTTTTCTATCATTTCCACTTCCTTCCTGTAGTGAGGTAAACAAAACTGAGCACAGTATTCCAAGTGGGGTCTGACCAGGCTCCTATATTACCTCTAGGCTCTTGAACTCAATCCCACGGTTAATTAAGGCCAATGCACCATGTGCCTTTTTAATCACACAGGCAACCTGTGCTGCAACTTTCAGTGTCCTATGGACTCGAACCCTAAGATCCTTCTGATCCTCCACACTGCCAAGAGTCTTACCAATAATACTATATTCTGCCATCATTTTTGACCTACCAAAATGAACCACCTCACACTTACCTGGGTTGAACTCCATCTGCCACTTCTCAGCCCAGTTTTGCATGCTATCAATGTCCCGCTGTAACCTCTGACAGCCCTCCACACTATCCACAACACCTCCAACCTATGTGTCATCAGTAAATTTACTAACCCATCCCTCCACTTCTTCATCTAGGTCATTTATAAAAATCACGAGGAGAAGGGGTCCCAGAACAGATCCCTGAGGCACACTACTGGTCACCAACCTCAATGCAGGATATGCCTCCTTACTTTCTCAATAAACCTTGCATGGGGTACCTTATCAAATGCCTTGCTGATATCTATATACACCACATCTATTGCTCTACCTTCATCAATGTGTTTAGTCACATCCTCAAAAAATTCCATCAGGCTCGTAAGGCATGACCTGCCTTTGACAAAGCCATGCTGACTATTCCTAATTATATTATGCCTCTCCAAAATGTTCATAAATCCTGCCTCTCAGGATCTCTTCTATCAATTTAGCAACCACTGAAGTGGTCTATAATTTCCTGGGCTGTACTTTTTTTGACTTTATGACTCAAAGAGGGAGAGGAAGGGAGAGATGGGGAGGGTGAAGAGGGAGGGAAAGGGTTACAGGGAGAAGAGGATAGAACACAGAGAGTGGAGTTTGGAGAAGGGGATGGTGGAGGAGAGGGAGAGGGAGATGAATTTGGGGTGAAGGAGGAGATGGAAGGAAATGACAGATGGAATTCAGTGCACTTTGGTAGAAGAAATGAAAGGATAAACTATTTTCTAAATGGAGAGAAATTACAAAAAGCTGAGGTGCAAAGGGACTTGTGCAGGATTCCCTGAAGGTTAATTTGCAGGTTGAGTCTGTGGCAAGAAAGGCAAATACAAAGTCAGCATTCATTTCAAGAGGTCTAGAATATAAAAGCAATGATGTAATGTTGAGACTTTATGAAGTATTTGGAGTATTGTGAGCGGTTTTGGGCTCCTTATAAGACCATAAAACCATAAGACATTGGAGCATAATTAGGCCATTTTGCCCATCAAGTCTGCTCCACCATTTAATGAAGGCTGATCCTTTCTTCCCTCCTCAGCTGCATTTCCCGGCCTTCTTCCCGTAACCTTTGATGGCGAGTCCAATCAAAAGCCTATCAAACACTGCCTTAAATATACCTAACGACCTGGTATCAACAGCTGCATGTGGTAATAAATTCCACAAATTCACCACCTTCTGGCTAAAGAAATTTCTCCACATCTTTGTTTTAAATGGATGCCCCTCTATCCTGAGGCTGTGCCCTCCTGTCCTAGACTCCCCCACCATGGGAAACATCCTTTCCACATCTACTCTGTCTATGCCTTTCAACATTCGAAAGGTTTCAATGAGATCTCCCCTCATCCTTCTAAATTCCAGTGAGTACAGACCCAGAGTCATCAAACGTTCCTCGATTGATAACCCTTTCATTCCTGGAATCATCCTTGTGAAGCTCCTCTGGACCCTCTCCAATGTCAGAACATCTTTTCTTACATGACGAGCCAAAAACCATTCACAATACTCAAGGTGAGGCCTCACCAGTGCCTTACAAAGCCTCACGATCACATCCCTGCTCTTGTATTCAAGCCCTCTTGAAATGAAAGCAAACATTGCATTTGCCTTCCTCACCATTGACTCTCCCCGTTAGTTAACCTTCAGGCTGTTCTGTACAAGGACTCGCAAGTACCTTTGCATCTCAGATTTTTGATTTTCTCCCCATTTAGAAAATAGTCTGCACATTTATTTCTATTACCAAAGTGCATGACCGTGCATTTTTCAACATCATATTGCACTTGTCACTTTCTTGTCCATTCTCCTAATCTGTCCAAGTCCTTCTCCAGCCTACCTGTTTCCTCAATATCACCTGTCCTTCCACCGATCTTTATATCATCTGCAAACTTGGCAACAAAGCCATCTATTCCATCATCTAAATCATTGATATACAGCATAAAAAGAAGCGGTCCCAACACCGACACCACTAGTCACTGGCAGCCAACCAGAAAAGGATCCTTTTATTCCCACTCGCTGCCTCCTACCAATCAGTCTATGCTCTAACCATTTTAGTAACTTTCCTGTATTACCCTGGGCTCTTAACTTGGTCAGCATCCTCGTGTGTGGCACCTTGTCAAAGGCCTTCTGAAAGTCCAAATATACAACATCGGCTGCATCCTCTTCATCTATCCTACTTGTAATCTCCTCACAGAATTCCAACAGGTTTGTCAGGCAGGATTTTCTCTGAAGGAAACCATGCTGACTTTGTACTATCTTGTCCTGTGTCACCAAGTACTCCATCACCTCATCCTTAACAACTGACTCCAACATCTTCCCAAGCACTGAAGTCAGGCCAATGGGTCTATAATTTCCTTTCTGCTGCTTCCCTCCTTTCTTAAAGAGTGGAATGACACTTGCAATTTTCCAGTCCTCTGGTACCATGCCAGAGTCCAATGGTTTTTGAAAGTTCATTACTGATGCCTCCACATCAGAACCCAATGCTGCAGTTTATAGAAACATAGAAAACATACAGCACAATACAGGCCCTTCGGCCCACAAAGCTGTGCCAAACATGTCTCTACCTTAGAACTACCAAGGTTTTACCCACAGCCCTCTATTTTTCTAAGCTCCATGTATCCATCCAGGAGTTTCTTAAACGACCGTATCATTTCCGTCTCCACCACCATTGCCGGCAACCCATTCCACGCACTCACCATTCTCTGCGTAAAAAACTTACCCCTCACATCTCCTCTGTACCTACTCCCCAGCACCTTAAAACTATGCCCTCTTGTGCTAGCCACTTCAGCCCTGGGAAAAAGCCTCTGACTATCCACACGATCAATGCCTCTCATTATCTTGTACACCTCTATTCGGTCACCTCTCATCCTCCGTCGCTCCAAGGAGAAAAGGCCGATTTCACTGAACCTGTTTTCAAAAGGCATACTCCCCAGTCCAGGCAAGATCCTTGTAAATCTCCTCTGCACCCTTTCTATGGTTTCCACACCCTTCCTATAGTGATGCGACCAGAATTGAGCACAGTACTCCAACTGGGGTCTGACCAGTGTCCTTTATAGCTGCAACATTACCTCTCGGCTCTTAAACTCAATCCCACGATTGATGAAGGCCAATACACCGTATGCCTTCTTAACCACAGATCCAGGTGACTATGTACCCTTAGCTCTTCCAGCTTTTTGAACACCTTCTCCCTTGTAATAGTAACTGCACCCACTTCTCTTCCTTCACACACTACAACATCAGGCACACTGCTTGTGTCTTTTACGGTGAAAGAAAGGATCCTAGAAAGGATGTGCTGAAGCTGGAGAGGGCTCAAAGGAGGTTTGCAAAAGTGATTCCTGGTTTGAATGGTTTGTCATATGATGAACATTTGATGGCTTTGGCCTGTATGCTCTGGAATTCATCAGAAGGAGGGGTGACTTCATTGAAACCTATCGAATGGTGAAAGGCCTTAATGGAGAGGATGTGGAGAGGATGTTTTCTATAGTGAGAGAGTCTAAGACCAAAGGACACAGACTCAGAGTGGAGGGACATCCTTTTAGAACAGAGATGAGGAGGAATTTCTTTAGCCATAGAGTGGTGAATCTGTGGAAATCATTGCCACAGGCATCTGTGGATGCCAAATCTTTATGTATATTTAAGGCAAAGTTTTATAGATTCTCGAATGGTCAGGGATGAAGGGCCACGGGGAGAAGGCTGGAGATCAGGGCTGGAAATCAGTCTTAAGGAAATGGAGGAGCAGACTCAATGGGCCAAATGGCCTAATTCTGCTCCTATATCTTATGGTCTTTAATCGTCAATGTGCAGGGAATGAAGAGAATTGGGTCCATGGTATTCTCATGAGGGAGGCAGGGCAGCCAGAAGTCTTGGTGGACAAGGTGCGGAGGTGCTGAAGAGATATTTTCGGGAGCAGGTAGAAAGCTGAGAGACAGGACCTCCAGGATAGTAATCTCTGGATTGCTACCTGTACCACGTGCCAGTGAGGACAAGAATAGGATGATTTGGCAGGTGAATGCGTGCCTGAGGTTGGGTTCTCTTCTGAGGAAGGTATGACCTGTACAAAAGGGAAGGATTACACCTGAACACGAGTGGGTCCAATATGCTTGCGAGGAGATTGCTGAAGTTGTTCGGGTAGATTTAAATTAATTTTGCAGGGGATGGGAACTGCAGTGATAGTGCTGAAGATGAGGCAGTTGATTTACATATATAGGCAATGTGTAGAGAGACTCCTAGCAAGGAGAGGCTGATGATTGGGCAAAATTACAGGCAACAGAGTGAGTTACAATGTACAAATGTAAAATGCAGATAAAATCAAGAAGGGTGAATACAGGACTGAAGGGGTTATATCTGAATGTGTACAGTATGCACAGAATAAGGTAGATGAACATGTAGCACAGTTACAGATTGGCCTGCATAGTATAGGCATCACTGAATCATGGCTGAAAGAAGATGAGAGCTGGGAGTTTAATATCCAAGGATACATATTGTATCAAAAGGACAGGCAGGAAGGCAGAGGGGACAGCATTGCTCAGCTGGTAAAAAATGAATCAAATCATTAGAAAGAGCTGACGTAGAGTTACATAGAAATATAGAAACAGAAACCCCGTACAGCACAATACAAGCTCTTTGGCCCACAAAGTTGTGCCGATCATTTCCCAACCTTAGAAATTACTAGACTTCTCCATAGACCTCTATTTTTCTAAGCTCCATGTACCTATCCAAAAGTCTCTTAAAAGACCCTATCGTATCTGCCTCCACCACCGTTGCCAGCAGCCCATTCCACGCACTCACTACTCTCTGGGTAAAAAACTTACCGCTGACATCTCCTCTGTACCTGCTCCCCAGCATCTTAAACCTGCGCCCTCTTGTGGCAACCATATCAGCCCTGGGAAAAAGCCTCTGACTATCCACACGATCAATGCCTCTCGTCATCTTATACACCTCCATCAGGTCACCTCTCATCCTCTGTCACTCCAGGGAGAAAAGGCCAAGTTCACTCAACCTGTTTCCATAAGGCATGCTCTCCAATCCAGTCAACATCCTTGTAAATCTCCTCTGCACCCTTTCTATGGTTTCCACATCCTTCCAGTAGTGAGGCGACCAGAACTGAGCACAGTACTCTAAGTGGGTCCTATATAGCTGGGTCCTATATAACTGCAACGTTACCTCTCGGCTCCTAAACTCAATCCCACGATTGATGAAGGCCAATACACCGTATGCCTTCTTAACCACAGAGTCAACCTGCAGAACTGCTTTGAGTGTAGAGCAAGGAAATACGAGTGTAGAAAACCCTGATCGGAGTTTATACAGACCCCAAACAGTAGTAAGGATGTGGTCTACAAGTTACAATGAGAGATAAAAAATGCATGCCAAAAGGTCAATGTTTTCTATAGTCATGGGGGATTTCAATATGCAGGTAGATTAGAAAAATCTGGGTGGTGCTGGATTCTAGGAGGGGGCATTTCTAGAATGTCTATGAGATGGCTTTTCAGTGCAGCTCGTGGCTGAGCCCAGTAGGGGATCAGCTGATCATGATCGGGTGTTGTGCAATGAGAGTTGATTAGAGAGCTTAAGGTGACTCTATTGGTAAGAGGTGGAGTAACATCTTTAGCAGGAGGTAACATAGGATTAAAAAATGTTTAATCTTTATGGGTGGAGTTAAGAAACTGCAAGAGTAAAAAAGACATGATGGGAATCATATATAGGCTCCAGATAGTTGGCAAGGGTGGGGCTGAGATTGCAAAGGGAGCTGGAAAAGACATGTAATAAGGGTAATGTTACAATGTATAAGACGATGAGAGACATTGATCATGTGGATAGTCAGAGGCTTTTTCCCAGGGCTAAAATAGCTAACACAAGGGACCATAGTTTTAAGGTGCTTGGAAGTAGGTACAAGGGGGATATCAGAGGTAGGTTTTTCAGACAGAGATTGCTGGGTGTGTGGAATGCACTGCCAGTGACAATTGTGGAGGCGAATACAATAGGGTCTTTTAAGAGACTCTGAGATAGGTACATGGAGCTTAGAAAAATAGAGGGCTCTGCAGTAGGGAAATTCTAGGCAGTTTCTAAAATAGGTTACATGGTCGGCACAACACTGTGGGCCAAAGAGCCTGTAATGTGCTGTAGATTTGTATGTTTCTATGATTCTATGTCTCTAAGTTTCTAATTCTAATGGGAGACTTCAATATGCAAAGGGATTGGGAAAATCAGGTTAGTGTCGGATTGCAAGAGAGAGAATTTGTTGAATACCGATGAGATGGCTTTTTAGAGCAGCTTGTGCTTGAGCCTACTCGGGGAAAGGATAATTTAGACTAGGTGTTGTGTCATAACCCAGACCTTCTTTGGGAGCTTAACGTAAAGGAACACTTGGGGGATAGTGATCATAATATATTGAACTCAAACTGCAATTTGAGAGGTAGAAGCAGAACTCACATGTATCAGTATTGCAGTAGAATAAAGGGAATTACAGAGGCCTGAGAGAGGAGTTTCTCCAGGAGGATTGGAGGAAGATACTGTAGGGATGAAGGCAGAGCAGAGATGGCTGAAGTCTTGAGTTTACAAAGCACAGGACAGATATGTCCCAAAGAAGAAATTCTCAAATGGCAGGGGTACACAACCGTGGCTGACAAGGAAAGTTAAGGACAGCAAAAAAGTCAAGGAAAGGGCATGTAAGGTAGTAAGAGTGAATGGGAGATTGGATTATAAGACCATAAGACACAGGAGCAGAATGAGGCCATTAAGTCCATCATGTCTGCTCCACGATTCCAACGTGGCTGATCCAGACCCCACTCAACCCCATATGCCTGCCTTTTTGCCATATGCTTTGATGCTCTGATCGATCAGGAAACAATCAACTTCTGCCATAAATATACACATGGACATGGCCTCCACTGTAGTCTGTAGCAGTGCATTCCACAGATTTGCTACTGTCTAGTGAAAAAAAATCCTCCTTACCTCTGTTCTAAAGGGTCACTCCTCAATTTTGAGGTTGTGCCCTCCAGTTCTGGATACCCCCACCATAGGAAACATTCTCTCCACATCCACCCTATCTAGTCCTTTCAACATTTGTAGGTTTCAATGAGGTCCCCACACCCCACCCACATTGTTCTAAATTCAAGACCCAAAGCTACCAGACGCTCCTCATATATGACCATATAACTATATAACAATTACAGCACAGAAACAGGCCACCTTGGCCCTTCTAGTCTGTGCCGAACACTTACTCTCATCTAGTCCCACTGACCTGCACTCAACCCATAACCCTCCATTCCTTTCCTGGCCATACAGCTATCCAATTTAACTTTAAATGGCAATATCGAACCTGCCTCAACCACTTCTGCTGGAAGCTCGTTCCACACAGCTACCACTCTCTGAGTAAAGAAGTTCCCTCTCATGTTACCCCTCAACTTTTGTCCTTTAACTCTCAACTCATGTCCTCTTGTTTGAATCTCCCCCACTCTCAATGGAAAAAGCCTATCCACGTCAACTCTATCACTCCCCATCATAATTTTAAATACCTCTATCAGGTCCCCCTTCAAGCTTCTACATTCCAAAGAATAAAGACCTAACTTGTTCAACCTTTTTGTGTAACTTAGGAGATGAAAACCAGGCAACATTTTAGTAAATCTCCTCTGTACTCTCAATTTTATTGCCATCTTTCCTATAATTCGGTGACCAGAACTGTACACAATACTCCAAATTTGGCCTCACCAATGCCTTATACAATTTCAACATTACATCCCAACTCTATACTCAATGCTCTGATTTATAAAGGCCAGCATACCAAAAACTTTCTTCACCACCCTATCCACATGAGATTCACCATTATTCCTAGATTCCTCTGTTCTACTGTATTCCTCAACACCCTACCATTTACCATGTATGTCCTATTTTGATTAGTCCTACCAAAATGTAGCAGCTCACATTTATCAGCATTAAACTCCATCTGCCATCTTTCAGCCCACTCTTCTAAATGGTCTAAATCTCTCTGCAAGCTTTGAAAACCTACTTCATTATCCACAACTCCACCTATCTTAGTATCATCTGCATACTTACTAATCCAATTTACCACCCCATCATCCAGATCATTAATATATATGACAAACAACATTGGACCCAGTACAGACCCCTGAGGAACACCACTAGACACCAACCCCCAATCTGACACATAATTATCCACCACTACTTTCTAGCATCTCCTATCCAGCCACTGCTGAATCCATTTCACTACTTCAATATTAATGCCTAACGATTGAACCTTCCTAACTAACCTTCCGTGTGGTACCTTGTCAAAGGCCTTACTGAAGTCCATATAGACAACATCCATTGCTTTACCCTCATCAACTTTCCTAACAACCTCATCAAAAAATTCAATAAGATTTGTCAAACATGACCTTCCACGCACAAATCCATGTTGACTCTCCCTAATCATTAATAACCTTCCCCCTCATTTCCAGAATCATCCATTGTGTACCTCCTCTGGACTCTCTCCAATGACAACACATCCTTTCTGAGATATGGGGCCCAAAACTGTTGACAATACTTCAAGTGCGGCCTGACTCCGAGGCTCAACATTATCTCCTTGCATTTAGTCATAGTCATAGTCATACCTTATTGATCCTGGGGGAAGTTGGTTTTTGTTACGGTTGCACCATAAATAATTAAATAGTAATATGTAAATTGTAATATGTAAATTACAATATGTAATATGTAAATTTATATTCTATTCCCCTTGAAATAAGTGTAAACATTGCATTTGCCTCCTTTATCACAGACACAGCTTTTAACTTAACTTCCTGGGAGTATTACACAAGGACTCCGAAGTCTCTCTGCACCTCTGATGTTTGAACCTTCTCCCCAATTGGATGATTTGCAAGTTTTTAAAAACCAACAAAAGGCAACTAAAAATGCTGTAAGAAGGGAACAGATGGAATATGAGGGCAAACTAGCTAATAATGGAAACTAAAAGTTTTTTTAGTTATATTAAGAGTAAAAGAGTGGTGAGTGTTGATATTGAACCACTGGAAAATGATGCTGGGGAATAGGGGACAAAGAAATGGCAGGAGAAATAATAACAGGGGACAAAGAGATAGCAAATGAACTTATTGGGTACTTGGCATCAGTCTCCACAGTGGAAGACACTAGCAGTGTGCCAGATGTCCATGAGTGTCAGGGAGTAGGAGTGGGAGCCATCACTATTACAAAGGAAAATGTGCTGAGCAAACTGAAAGGTCTTTAGGTGGATAAGTCAGCTGGACCAGATGGATGACATCCCAAAATTGGTCATGATCATTCAAGAATCACTTGATTCTGGCATGGTCTCAGAGGACTGTAAGATTGCAAATGTCTCTCCACTCTTTAAGAAGAGTAGAAGGCAAAGGAAAGGAAATTACAGGCCAGTTAGCCTAACCTTAGTGGCAGATGGAATATGAGGGCAAACTAGCTAAGTCTATGTTGAAGTCTATTTTTAAGGATGAGGTTTTGGGGGGTAGTTGGAGACTAATGATAAAATGTCAACGTCAGCATGGTTTCTGTGAAGCAAAATCTTGCCTGACAAATACATAGAACAATACAACGTTGAAATTTACAGCACATTACAGGCTCTTTGGCCCACAATGTTGTGCTGACCATGTAATCTAATCTAGAGACTGCCTAGAATTTCCCTAGCACATAGTCCTCTATTTTTCTAAGCTCCATGTACCTATCTAAAAGTCCCTATTGCATCCGCCTCTACCACCATTGCCAGTAGTGCATTCCACACACTCACCACTCTCTGTGTGAAAAACTCATCCTCGCATCCCCTCCCCTCGGTATCTATTTCCAAGCACCTTATAACTATGTCCCCTTATGCTAACCTTTTCATTCCTGGTAAAAAGTCTCTGGCTATGCACACGATCAATGCTTCTCATCATCTCATGCACCTCTATCAGGTCACCTCTCATCCTCCATCACTCCAAGTAGAAAAGGCAAAGTACGCTCAAGCTATTCTCATAAGATACACCCTTCAATCCAGACAACATCCTTGTAAATCTCCTCTGAACTCTCTTTCTGTAGTATCCACATCCTTTCTCTTGTGAGCAGACCAGAAATGAACACAATATTCCCAATTGGGTCTAACTAAGTTCTTATATAGCTGTAACATTACACCATGGCCCTTCACCAATCCCACTGTTTGATCCTCCACACTGTTGAGAGGATTACCATTAACATTATATTCTGTCTTCAAATTTGGCAGGAGGAGAAGATGGCAGCGTGACACAGAACGCGCAGGTCTCCGGTAAAATGATATCGTATCTGTAAGTAGGATGCCGTGCACAATTCTGATTTGATGAAGACAGACGTGAGAAGCAGAGGAACATCTGGAGAAATTTCTGAAATGCCCTGTTTGCTGCCGCTGCTACTGTGCGATCGAGACTCTCCGGAGGGTAGGCCCCAAAATCCCCGGCTTTGCCTGCTGCTGGCGACCGGGGCTGAGGTTGAATCGTTCTTATAGAGATGGTGCTCAGCACTTGGTGTCGGAGGGCTGATCGGAGGCTCGAAGTTTTCGGACGACTCAGAGTCGGACTGTGTTCGGGCACGGCAGGGAGAGTTTTCTTCCTTCTCCCGTCTGCGTGAGATGTGGGACATTTGAGAGACTTTGAACTTTTTTTTACTGTGCCATGGCCTGTTCTTCATCAAGTTATGGTATTGTTGCACTGTTGTAACTATATGTTATAATTATGTGGTTTTTGTTAGTTTTTCAGTCTTGGTCTGTCCTGTGTTTCTGTGATATCACACCGGAGGAATATTGTATCATTTCTTAATGCATGCATTACTAAATGACAATAAAATAGGACTGCGTGTCCTCATAATCTAATTCTATAGTATCCACATCCTTCCTGTAGTGAGGTGACCAGAACTGAACACAGTATTCCAAGTGGGGTCTGACCAAGGTCTTATATAGCTGTAACATTACCTCATGGCTCCAGAACACAATCCCACAGTTAATGAATGCCAACACACTGTATGCCTTCTTAACAACATGGTCAACCAGCACAACAGCTTTGAGCATCCTATCGACACTGATCCCAAGATCTCTCAGATCCTCTACACTGCCAAGATTCTTACCATTTAGACTATATTCGGTCTTCAAGTTGGACCTATCAAACTGAACCACTTCACACTTAACTGGATTGAAGTGCATCTGCCACTTCTCAGACCAATTCTGGATTCTATCAATGTCCTGCTGTAACCTCTGACAACCCTCCACACTATCCACAACACCCCCAACCTTTGTATCATCATCAAACTTACTAACCCATCCCTCCACTTCCTCATCCAGGTCATTTATAAAAATCACAAAAAGGAGGGGTCCCACAACAGATCCCTGCAGAACACAATTGGTTACCAACCTCCATGCAGAATACAAACCATCTACAACCACTCTTTGCCTTCTGTGGACAAGCCAATTCTGGATCTACAAAGCAAGGTCTCCTTGGATCCCATGTCTCATTACTTTCGGAATGAGCCTTGCATGGGGAACCGTATCAAATGCCTTACTGAAATCCATATACACTACATCCACTGCTCTACCCTCATCAACGTGTTTAGTCACATCCTCAAAGAAGTCAATCAGGCTCGTAAGGCACGTCCTGCCCTTGACAAAGCCATGCTGACTAACCCTACTCAGATTATGTCTCTCCAAATGCTCATAAATCCTGCCTCTCAGGATCTTCTCCAACAACTTGCCCACCACTGAAGTCAGACTTAAAGGTCTATAATTTCCTGGGTTATCTCTACTCCCTTTCTTGAACAAGGGTACAACATTTGTAACTCTCCAGTCCTTCAGACCTTCTCCTGTCCCTGCTGATGATGCAAAGATCATCACAAGATGCTCGGGGGAGTCTCCATTTGGCAGCGTATGGAGTAAGACGTTTTTTGTCATAGCTCCATCTTTCACAACTTACTTTTCACTGCTAGATCCATTTCAAGTTTGAAGATTTATTATATTTGCTGAAGGACTTATGATTTAATTACGATGGCTGGAACCGAGTTAAGGAGTGGCAAAACTCGTCCTGAACCGCAACAAACAGAGAAGTTAGAGGAAGTTTCTAATTCAGAAAGAATGCTCTCTTTAATAGAAGCTATTAATGTGAAGATCGGTATGGTGGATACCAAAATGGATAAATTGATGAAAGCTAATGAATTGTTTGAAAAAAACCATCCTTGCTATTCAGAAATCTTTGAAGAATTTGGAAGATCGATATCAGACGCTTAAGCAGAATACTCACAGAATTGAAATGAAATTCAAATTAATGAATCAATCTATTAAAGAGCAGGATTTGAAGATGTCTTTTATGGAAAAGAAAATTAATGAGAATACTTTGGAATTATCAAGAATTAAGAAGAAAACAATTGATTTGGAAAGCAGAAATCGCAGGATGAATCTACATATAGTGGGTTTGCCTGAAAATACAGAAACCGGTGAGACACTAAAGTTTTTTTCGAACATGTTATATTCACTTTTTAGTGACATTCTCGAAGCCTGTCCAATTCAAAGATTCAAAATTCAACAGCCACATGTCAGTTAAATCGGTTATAGGTGTCCAGCGCAAGTTAAAAGTGTCCAAAGCAGAGTCAGGTGGAGCAGCTATTTAGCAGTCTGACTGCCTGTGGGAGGAAGCTGTTTAGTAGCCTTGTGGTTTTAGTTTTGATGCTCCTGTAACGTTTGCCTGATGGCAGAAGAACGAACAGTTCATGGAGAGGGTGTGAGGGGTCTTTAATGATGTACCGTGTCTTCTGGAGGCATCGACTCTGAAAGAGGTCTTGGGCGGAAGGTAGGGAGACCCCAATAACCTTCTCTGCTCCACTAACCACCCTCTGCAAGGCTTTTTTGTCGACAGCACTGCAGCTGGAGTACCAGGTTGTGACGCAAAAGGTCAGCACACTCTCAACCACGCCTCTGTAGAATGTAGTTAAGATGTCAGTGGGGAGTGATGCTTGCTTAAGCTTCCTCAGAAAGTGCAATCTCTGCTGGGCCCATTTCACAATCCCAGTGGTGTTCCTAGACCAGGTGAGATTGTCCGAGATCTGCACCCCAAGGAACTTGATGTTTTCCACTCTCTCCACTGTGGAGCCGCTGATGCTGAGTGGTGTGAGCTCAGGCTGAGACCGTCTGAAATCGATGATCATCTCCTTGGTTTTGGTGACATTAAGCATCAAGTTGTTATCCCTGCACCAGCTCTCTAGGTGTTTGACCTCCTCCCTGTACATAGTTTCATCATTTTTGCTGATGAGCCCCACCACTGTGGTATCGTCTGCAAATTTAATGATCAGGTTCTCCTTGAATCTGGCTGTACAGTCATGTGTTATCAGTGTAAACAGCAATGGGCTAAGCACACAGCCTTGTGGGGATCCAGTGCTCAGTGTGATGGAGTCAGAGATGTTCCTGCCAACACGGACTGACTGTGGTCTCTCTGTCAAGAAATCCAGAATCCAGCGACACATGGCAGTGCTAAGGTATTGGACGGAGCCCACCAAATTCGGCATCTTAAACCATCAACCAAAATTAAACCACATCCTGTAATTCTCTGTTTGCATTATTTTACAACCAAAGAAGCTATTCTTCGGAATGCAAGGAAAAGGGATAAGCTAATTTATAATGAAGTTAAGATTCGTATAGTTGAAGATTTTACCCCAGAGATTTATGCTGAAAGAATTAAATATCAGGAAGTGATGGCGGAATTTTTAAAAATTAACTGTTGCCCGTCGCTGCATTACCCGGCTCGTCTGATGATTACTCCACCCAATGCTCGTCCAAAACGGATTGACTCTCCAGAAGATGGTTGGAAATTTATAAAACAGTTTAAGTCCACCTCATAAGCAATTTGAAAAGTTGATCCTTAGCTGGGAGCGGTTTGTAACATCGTTGATGAAAGTCCGCTCTTCGTTTTATCAATGTGCAGACACAGACTTGGTTAACTCACTTAGATCTGTTGTTGTTTGCTTTAACAGTTAATATAGTTCTGAATTTAACACATATATATTTACTTATTTTTTCTTTCATTTGTAAGTCTTTAATATTAGTTGATTGGATTTATCCTGTTTTTTGAATACATGGCTGCGTATATTAAATGGATTTAAGGTGGCTGTCGTTAATTCGGTCTTAAGTACTGTTAGATATAATATGAAAATATTTGGAATCTGTTTATTTCCTTATGTATTCTTTGTTATGTCTTTTTGGTGATGGTAACTTTTTACTTTGTAAATAGGAGCTGCCAGTTGGAGACCGGGGTTAAAGGTTACTAGATTAGTATGCTGTTCGCCTATTGGACGGTTTCTGGGCTTTTGGGGGAGCTGGCTGGGTCTATTAGGTTAGTTTTTTTTGACTTGGCAGTCCAGCGGGGTTTTTCTTTGTCGATCATCTTGCTGTTCTTTCTGATCGAGTCAAGCTTCACCCTTTCTTCCGATTGAGGCTGCGCCTGCGCATTAAATTACTTTATAAAATTTTTAAATTAAATTTTAAATATGGATCTTAATAAAATCAATATAATACCTTGGAATTTAAATGGTATGAACCAACCTATTAAGTGCAGAAAGATTTTAAAGAAATTAAAAACACTTCATGCAGATATTATTTTTGCGCAGGAGACTCATATCCGTAGGCAGGATGAAAATCCTTCTTTAAATTTTGGAAGGGACCCTTATTTCACTCTTTATCAGTAAATAAAATAAGAGGGGTATCTAATTTTATTAATTCTATAATCTCCTTTGTTCATTTTAATACTGTTACTGATTTAACTGGAAGATATTTAATTGTCACTGGTCTGTTGTGTGCTCAAAAGGTGGCTTTGGTATGTGTATGTGCACCTAATATAGATAGTCCTGAGTTTTCTAAGAAGCTATTTTCTGTATTGCCGGATTTAAATGAATATAAATTGATAATGGGCGGTGACTTTAACTGCTGTCTTAACCGGTCGATCAACAGATCGTCCACCAATCCGTCACTTCCTAATAAAGCTGCGACTTGTATTAATTCTTTTTTATTAGAATGCGGTCTGGTCGACATTTGGAGATTTAAATTTCCTAAAGAAAAAGATTTTTCTTTTTTTTCACATGTATACCATAAATATTCAAGAATTTATTATTTTTTGTTGGATACGCGATTGATGACCTCGGTTGTTGAGTGTGCCTATGATGTGATTGCGTTGTCGGATCATGCACCTATGAAACTATCTTTGGAGCTCTTTGATAATATTCACATACCTCAGTGGAGATTTAATATTTCATTGTTGCAAGATTCAACTTTTGTAAATGTTATAAAAGAGCAAATTTCTCTAATTTTTGAATTGAATACAACTGAGGGAATGTCAAATTTGGTTATTTGGGATGCGATGAAACCTTTTCTTAGGGGACAGGTAATTTCATATTCGGTAGGTTCAAGAAGGAAAACTAAGGCGGAACTTTTGCTGATCACTAATAGGATTAAAGAAATAGATAAATTCTATTCAGTAACGCCTAGTGAAGGTCTCTTTAAGGAAAGGGTGGAACTCCAAGCCTAACATTCACAAGACGCTGGAGGAACTCAGCAGATCGGGCAGCATCCGTGGATACGTCAGTCAACGTTTCGGGCCGGAACCCTTCGTCAGGACTGTAGGGGGAAGGGGCAGAGGCCCTATAAAGAAGGTGGGGGAGGGTGGGAAGGAGAAGGCTGGTAGGTTCCAGGTGAAAAACCGGTAAGGGGAAAGACAAAGGGGTGGGGGAGGTGATAGGCAGGAAAGGTGAAGAAGGAATAGGGGAAATCACAATGGGTAGTAAAAGGAGGCGGAACCATGAGGGAGGTGATAGGCAGCTGGGGGAGGGGGAAGAGCGAATATCCAATATTATCATTTAATTTGATTTATTACTCTTTCAATCTTTTTTTTGAAGTTTTAGATTGGATCAGAAAGTCTTTCTTTCTTTTTTTTTTGGTCGTATCCTCAAATGGACTGCCCACTCTTTTTGCTTCTTTTTTTTTGTTTTTTCTCATATAGTGCAGTGGGTTTTTTTTCTCTTCATTTTAAACTCAATGTTTTTTCTTCTCTCTTTATAAACTGATAAGAGGAGAATTGCTATTTTCCTTTTTTAATTATATATTTTATATTAGTTTAACAATATTTATGGTTTTGATAATGTTTGTCTTAATCTCGGTTTATATTGTTACTGTTTTATATATGAGATAATTCTCCTCTTGATTTTATCTATGCTCCTTTTAAATCAATAAAAAGATTAATAAAGAAAGAAAAGAAAGCAAGAGGCTCAACAATCTCCTCCTTCACTTCCCACAGTAGCCTGGGGTATATCTCATCTGGTCCCGGTGACTTATCCAACAATGCTTTTCAAAAGCTCCAGCATATCCTCTTTCTTAATGTCTATATGCTGAAGCATTTCAGTCAGCTGTAAGTCATCCCCACAATTGCCAAAGCCTTTTTCCCTGGTGAATACTGAAGCGAAGGATTCATTAAGTACCTCTGCTACCTCCTATGACTCCATGCACAAGTTTCCACTATCGTAATTGGTCCTATTCTCACACAGCTCATCCTCTTGCTCTTCACATACTTGTAGAATGTTTTAGGGTTTTCCTTAATCCTGCTCACCAAGGCCTTTACATAGCCCCTTCTGGCTCTCCGAATTCCATTCTTAAGCTCCTTCCTAGCAACCTTTGTAATTTCTAGAGCTCAAACAGTACCTGGTTTCTTGAACCTTTCGTAAGCTTTTCTCTTCCTCTTAACTAGATTTTCTACATCCTTTGTACACCATGGTTCTTTAACCCTACCATCCTTTCCCTGCCTCAATGGAACATGCCTATGCAGAATGTCATGCAAATGTTCCCTGATCATTTGACACATTTCTGCTGTGCATTTCCCTGAGAATATCTG
Organism: Mobula hypostoma; assembly: GCF_963921235.1. Classification (NCBI taxonomy): domain Eukaryota; kingdom Metazoa; phylum Chordata; class Chondrichthyes; order Myliobatiformes; family Myliobatidae; genus Mobula; species Mobula hypostoma. Next base: position 231,877,137 of record NC_086099.1, on the reverse strand, counting down.
CTCCCAATTTCCTGCTTAATAGCATCATATTTCCCCCTACCCCAATTAAATGTTTTCCCAAACTGTCTGTTCCTATTCCTCTGCAGCACTATGGTAAGGAGGTAGAGTTGTGGTCACTACCTCCAAAATGCTCTCCCACTGAGAGATCAGACACCTGACCAGGTTCATTTCCCAATACCAGATCAAGTACAGCCTCTCCTCTTGTAGGCTTATCTACATATTGCATCAGAAAACCTTTCTGAACCCACCGAACAAACTCCACGCCATCTAATCCCCTTGTGCTGAGGAGATGCCAATCAATATTAGGAAAGTTAAAATCTCCCATCACAACAACCCTATTATTATTGCAGCTTTCCAGAATCTCCCTCCCTATCTGCTCCTCGATATCCCAGTTACTATTGGGGGATCTATAAGAAACACCCAGTAGAGTAATTGCCCCTTTCCTCTTTCTGACTTCCACCCACACTGACTCAGTAAACCATCCCTCCATGACTTTGTCCTTTTCTGCAGCCGTAACACTATCCCTGATTAGCAATACCAAGCCCCCACCTTTTTTTTGCCTTCCTCTGTTCTTTTTGAAACATCTAAAGCTTGGCACAGTCAGCAACCATTCCTGCTCCTGAGACATCCAGGTCTCTGTAATGACAATGTCCCCATGGTGTATCAGCACAGTCCACTGTCTTTTGAAGAGCGTTTCTCTGCTGTTGGGTGTGGGCTTTCACCGATTCTATTGTGTTTCTTGGATTTAGTGAGCATGCCCACAAGAAAGCGATCCTCAGGGTTGTTTATAGTGACATAGCTGTACAGTGATAATGAATTTACTTTCAACTTTGAGAGGTGAGACAGAGTCCATGGAGGGAAGGCTGCTATCTGAGTCCACAACTATCTGCACTTTCTTGTGGCTATCGGCATAAAGTGGACAGGGTGGAAAGTCATGCCTTTGGTCTCTGGGGGAGTGGTGGTGCTGCACAAACTGTGCTTTACGAGGCTGGGAGGAGGGACAAGCTGTGGGTGGAGAGACACGGTGTGTGTGTGTGTGGGGACAAGCACTGAGTGGAGAGGCACGCTCTGTGTGTGTGTGTGTGTGTGTGTGTGAACGGTGAGGAGAAGATTGGGTCACTGAGTGGACAGGCACACTGTGTGTGTGTGTGTGTGTGTGTGTGTGTGTGTGTGAACGGTGAGGAGAAGATTGGGTCACTGAGTGGACAGGCACACTGTGTGTGTGTGTGTGTGTGTGTGTGTGTGTGTGTGTGTGTGAACGGTGAGGAGAAGATTGGGTCACTGAGTGGACAGGCACACTGTGTGTGTGTGTGTGTGTGTGTGTGTGTGTGTGTGTGTGTGTGAGAGAGAGAGAGAACAGTGGGGAGAAGGATTGGGTCACTGAGTGGGATTGGTTACCAGGAGCAGAGAGCTGGTGGGGATGGGCTGTCACAGGTTTAGCTCTGCGAAGAAGTGGTGCTGATGCTGTGTGTGGGGGGTGATTCATGAGTGTGTAGGGGTGGGGGTATAGGCTATCTCCTGTGTCACACTGCAGGGGAAGGGGTCCTGATGGTCTGAGTGTAGGGGTGGGGGTACAGGCCATCTCCTGTGTCACACTGCAGGGGAAGGGGTCCTGATGGTCTGAGTGTAGGGGTGGGGGTACAGGCCGTCTCCTGTGTCACACTGCAGGGGAAGTTGTCCTGATGGTCTGAGTGTAGGGGTGGGGGCACAGGCCATCTCCTGTGTCACACTGCAGGGGAAGTTGTCCTGATGGTCTGAGTGTAGGGGTGGGGGTACAGGCTGTCTCCTGTGTCACACTGCAGGGGAAGGGGTCCTGATGGTCTGAGTGTAGGGGTGGGGGTACAGGCCGTCTCCTGTGTCACACTGCAGGGGAAGGGGTCCTGATGGTCTGAGTGTAGGGGTGGGGGTACAGGCCGTCTCCTGTGTCACACTGCAGGGGAAGGGGTCCTGATGGTCTGAGTGCTGACTCTGATTCGCAGGAGATCAGGATTGAGAAACTCCCAGGGGAGAAGCTGGGAATCAGTGTGCGTGGGGGAGCAAAAGGACACCCTGGCAATCCGCTCGATGCCACCGCTGAGGGTATCTTCATTTCCAAGGTATGTACAGTACGGACCGGACCAGCACGTTGGGTATCAGGGTATTAGTGCTGATGACTGTCGGCACTGGACCTGGGATCCGTGGGGTGGGGTGGTGTTTGGGAGCCCAGGGGACTATCTCACCTTCACCCCTACCCACACCCCTCCTGCCCACCTCCCCTCATACCTTTGTTCTGACCCTTGCCTTGACCCCAGTGCTGACCCTCCCCTGAACCTGACCCTTGTCCTAACCCTTACACTTGTGCTGACTCCTATGCTGACTGTTTTCCTGGCTGCTTCTCCAGAGCTGGCCTTACCCTAACCCTGTCTCTGACCATGTCCCTGACTCCAACGCTGATCCCAATGCTGACGGTTTCCCTAACCCTGTCTCTGACCGTGTCCCTGACTCCGATGCTGGTCCCAATGCTGACGGTTTCCCTAACCCTGTCTCTGACCGTGTCCCTGACTCCGACGCTGATCCCAATGCTGACGGTTTCCCTAACCCTGTCTCTGACCGTGTCCCTGACTCCGACGCTGATCCCAATGCTGACGGTTTCCCTAACCCTGTCTCTGACCGTGTCCCTGACTCCGACGCTGATCCCAATGCTGACGGTTTCCCTAACCCTGTCTCTGACCGTGTCCCTGACTCCGACGCTGGTCCCAATGCTGACGGTTTCCCTAACCCTGTCTCTGACCGTGTCCCTGACTCCGACGCTGATCCCAATGCTGACGGTTTCCCTAACCCTGTCTCTGACCGTGTCCCTGACTCCGACGCTGGTCCCAATGCTGACGGTTTCCCTAACCCTGTCTCTGACCGTGTCCCTGACTCCGACGCTGGTCCCAATGCTGACGGTTTCCTAACCCTGTCTCTGACCGTGTCCCTGACTCCGACGCTGGTCCCAATGCTGACGGTTTCCCTAACCCTGTCTCTGACCGTGTCCCTGACTCCGACGCTGGTCCCAATGCTGACGGTTTCCCTAACCCTGTCTCTGACCGTGTCCCTGACTCCGACGCTGATCCCAATGCTGACGGTTTCCCTAACCCTGTCTCTGACCGTGTCCCTGACTCTGACGCTGGTCCCAATGCTGACGGTTTCCCTAACCCTGTCTCTGACCGTGTCCCTGACTCCGACGCTGGTCCCAGTGCTGACGGTTTCCCTAACCCTGTCTCTGACCGTGTCCCTGACTCCGACGCTGATCCCAATGCTGACGGTTTCCCTAACCCTGTCTCTGACCGTGTCCCTGACTCCGATGCTGATCCCAATGCTGACAGTTTCCCTAACCCTGTCTCTGACCGTGTCCCTGACTCCGATGCTGGTCCCAATGCTGACGATTTCCCTAACCCTGTCTCTGACCGTGTCCCTGACTCTGATGCTGGTCCCAATGCTGACAGTTTCCCTAACCCTGTCTCTGACCGTGTCCCTGACTCCGATGCTGATCCCAATGCTGACGGTTTCCCTAACCCTATCTCTGAGCCTCTACCTGACCCTGTTCATCCGTTATGCCCCAGGTGAGTGCAAGCGGAGCAGCAGGGCGTGATGGGAGGTTGCGGCCAGGGCTGCGCATTCTGGAAGTGAACAACCAGAGCCTTCTGGGGACCACCCATAGCGAGGCCGTCCGCATCCTGAGAGGTGTAGGCGACACCCTCACTGTCCTGGTGTGTGACGGCTTCGACCCCAGCACTGCCCCCACTCTCGCCGAGGTAAGGGACAGTGCGGAGGTGGGAGGGGAGTCTTCGATGAGTGCTGGAGCGTATGGGGGAGTGGTGGGGGTCTTAGGGTTGTGGCTGGGCTGACGGGTGAGTGTAGGGGATTTACTGATGGGGATTGGGGGAGTAGTGGGGTTGTTAATGTGGTGTGGGGGGGTTGAGCATAGGGATTTACCGGTGGGAGTGTTAGGGTTTTGGGATTTTCTGGTGGGTGTGTTCAGGTTTTGGACAGGGGTGAGTGTAGGGATTTACCGGTGGGGATTGGGGGAATGGTTGGAGGTTTTAGCGGTTTGGACAAGTGAGGGTAGGGATTTACCGGTGGGTGTGATAGGGTTTTGGGATTTTCTGGTGGGTGTGTTAGGGTTTTGGACAGGGGTGAGTGCAGGGATTTACCGGTGGGGATTGGGGGAATGGTTGGAGGTTTTAGCAGTTTGGACGGGTGAGGGTAGGGATTTACTGGTGGGGATTGGGGGAGTGCTGGGGATATACACAGTAGCCTGGGGTATATCTCATCCAGTCCCGGTGACTTATCTAACTTAATGCTTTTCAAATGCTCCAGCACACCCTCTTTCTTAATGTCTATGTGCTCAACTGTAAGTCATCCCCACAATTGCCAAGGTCCTTTTCCCTGGTGAATACTGAAGCAAAGTATTCATTAAGTACCTCCGCTACCTCCTCCACTCCTCCAACTCCATGCACAAGTTTCCACTATCGCACCTGATTGGTCCTATTCTCACGCGACTTATCCTCTTGACTTTCACACACTTGTAGAATGCCTTGGGGTTTTCCTTAATCTTGCTCACTAAGGCCTTCTCTGGCCCCTTCTGGCTCTCCTAATTCTATTCTTAAACTCTTTCCGAGCAGCCTTGTAATTTTCTAGAGCTCAAAGAGTACCTAGTTTCTTGAACCTTTCGTAAGCTTTTCTTTTCTTCTTAACTAGATTTTCTACATCCTTTGTGCACCATGGTTCTTTAACTCTACCACCCTTCCCCTGCCTCAACGGAACATACCTATGCAAAACTCCATGCAAATGTTCCCTGATCATTTGCCACATTTCTGCTGTGCAATTCCCTGAGAACATCTGCTCCCAATTTATGCTCCCAAGTTCCTGTTTAATAGCATCTACTTTCCCCTACCCCAATTAAATGTTTTCCCAAATTGTCTGCTCCGAGATTGAGTTGTGGCCACTACCTCCAAAATGCTCTCCCACTGAGAGATCTGACACCTGACCAGGTTCATTTTCCAATACCAGATCAAGTACAGCCTCTCCTCTTGTAGGCTTATCTACATAGTGTCAGGAAACCTTTCTGAACCCACCTAACAAAACTCCACTCCATCTAAACCCCCTGCTCTAAGGATATGCCAGTCCATACTAGGAATGTTAAAATTACCCATCACAACAACCCTATTATTATTGGACTGTTCCAGAATCTGCCTCCCTATCCACTCCTCAATGTCTCTGTTACTATTGGGGGGTCTATAAAAACATCCTGTAGAGTTATTGCTGCTTTCCTTTTTCTGACTTCCACCCACGAAGACTTAGTAAGCCATCCCTCCATGACTTCCTCCTTTTCTGCAGCCGTGACACTATCCCTAATTAGCAATGCCATGCCCCCACCTCTTTTGCTTCCCTCTCTATTCTTTTTGAAATATAGAAACATACAAAACCTGCAGCACAATACAGGCTGTTCGGCCCACAAAGCTGTGCAGAATATGTCCTTACCTTAGAACTACCTAGGCTTACCCATAGGCCTCTATTTTTCTAAGCTCCATGAATCTTTTCAGGAGTCTCTTAAAAGACCCTAATGTTTCTGCCTCCACCACAGCTGCCGGCAGCCCATTCCACGCACTCACCACTCCCTGCGTAAAAGACTTACCCCTGACATTTCCTCTGTACCTACTTCCAAGCACCTTAAAACTATGCCCTCTCGTGCTAGTTGCTTCAGCCCTGGGAAAAAGCCTCTGACTATCCACATGATCAATGCCTCTCATTATCTTATACACCTCTATCAGGTCACCTCTCATCCTCCGTCGCTCCAAGGAGAAAAGGCCAAGTTCACTCAACCTGTTCTCAAAAGGCATGCTCCCCAATCCAGACAACATCCTTGTAAATCTCCTCTGCACCCTTTCTATGGCTTCCACATCCTTCCTGTAGTGAGGTGACCAGAACTGAGCACAGTACTCCAAGTGGGGTCTGACCAGGGTCCTATATAGCTGCAACTTTACCTCTCCGCTCCTGAAGTCAATCCCACGACTGATGAAGGCCAATGCACCGTATGCCTTCTTAACCACAGAGTCAACCTGCGCAGCAGTTTTGAGTGTCCTATGGACTCAGACCCCAAGATCCCTCTGATCCTCCACACTGCCAAGAGTCTTGCCATTAATGCTATATTCTGCCATCATGTTTGACCTATCAAAATGCCCCACCTCACACTTATCTGGGTTGAACGCCATCTGCCACTTCTCAGCCCAGTTTTGCATCCTATCAATGTCCCGCTGTAACCTCTGACAGCCCTCCACACTATCCACAACACCCCCAACCTTTGTGTCATCAGTAGATTTACTAACCCATCCCTCCACTTCCTCAACCAGGTCATTTATAAAAATCACAAAGAGTAGGGGTCCCAGAACAGATCCCTAAGGCACACCACTGGTCACTGGCCTCCATGCAGAATATGACCCATCTACAACCACTCTTTGCTGTCTGTGGGCAAGCCAGTTCTGGATTCGCGAAGCAATTTCCCCTTGGATCCCATACCTCCTTACTTTCTCAATAAGCCTTGCATGGGGTACCTTACCAAATGCCTTGCTAAAATCCATATACACTACATCTACTGCTCTACCTTCATCAATGTGTTTAGTCACATCCTCAACAAATTCAATCAGGCTTATAAGGCACAACCTGCCCTTGACAAAGACATGCTGACTATTCCCAATCATATTATGCCTCTTCAAATGTTCATATAAGTTCTGCCTCTCAGAATCTTCTCCATCAACTTACCAACCACTGAAGTAAGACTCACTGGTCTATAATTTCAAGGGCTATCCCTACTCCATTTCTTGAATAAGGGAATAACATCCTCAACTGTCCAATCCTACAGAACCTCTCCCATCCTCACTGATGATGCAAAGTTCATCGCCAGAGGCTCAGCAATCTCCTCCCTCACTTCCTACAGTAGCCTGGGGTACTTCCCGTCCGGTCCAGGTGACTTATCCAACTTCATGCTTTCCTTTCTTTTCAAATCTTTTTATTATTATTATTATTATTCAAAAAATAACATGAGTACATTGAAGTAAGCAACACTTACAATGTCTCAAGGAAAAAAACATTATTTTAAAGATTGAAAAATTTTTGTGATAATAAAAAAACCCTACCAAGCAGAAAAGTGTGTGGGGGGGAACTCCCCCATTAGGTGTACAACCCCGTCATACAAAAAGCTTCTAAAGATAAACATCAAACTGCCAGCAAGAAAAAACATATACCAGAAATTTACAATTAGATCATGGAGAAAATCTATCAATTAACTCAAATGATAATAACGATCAAATGAGCCCCATCTTTTCTCAAAATCAAATAAAGGTTCAAAGGTTTGACTTCTAATTTTCTCCAAACTGAGACATAGCATCACTTGAGAGAACCATTGTGACAAAGTGGGAGCCGTTGTATCCTTCCACTTCAACAAAATGGCCCTCTTAGCTATCAATGTAACAAATGCAATAACATGTTGGTCAGACACAGAGATACCACAGATATTTTGAGGAATTATTCTAAAAAGCACAGTTAATTTGTTAGGTTGTAAATTAATTTTAAGTGCTTTAGAAATTGTCGAAAAAACTGACTTCCAGAAATGTTCCAGTATCGAACAAGACCAAAACATGTGTGTCCGTGTAGCTGTATCAGTTTTACATCTATCACAATAACTATCAACACTGGGAATATTTTAGACAGTCTCTTCTTCGTCAGATAGTAACGATGTACAATTTAAAATTGAATCAGTGAATGACTAGCACAGATTGAAGAAGAGTTAACCAGCTTCAGAATCCGCATCCAATCCTCCGTCATAAAAGTCAAATTGAGTTCCTTTTCCCAATCTTGTTTAATCTTAAATAAAGGACGCTTATCCCATTGTAACGGTAAATTATAAATTAATCCAATAGAACCCTTCGTTGAAGGGTTCATACTCATAATAGTATCTAACAGGTCAGCATCCAATATATAAGGAAAATTACTTAAATATTTTTGTAAGAAATGTCTAAATTGAAGGTATTGTAAAAAGTGTGAGTATGAAAGAGAATATTTATCAACTAATTGTTCAAAAGACATCAATCTATCTACTTTAAATAAATCCAAAGAAGAATTAATACCTTTACTTTTCCAAAGTAAAAAAATTGGATCACTCAAAGAAGGCTTAAAAAAGTAATTTTGATAAATTAAGCTACAAAGTTTAAATATTTTAAGATTAAAAAAAAGTTGCGGAACTGGAGCCAAATTTGTAAAGAATGCTTAATCACAGGGTATAGGTTTAAATTAGCAACTTTAGCTAATGTCTAAATTGATGGTATTGTAAAAAGTGTGAGTATGAAAGAGAATATTTATCAACTAATTGTTCAAAAGACATCAATCTATCTACTTTAAATAAATCCAAAAAAGAATTATCACCTTTAGTTTTCCAAAGTAAAAAAATTGGATCACTCAAAGAAGGCTTAAAAAAGTAATTTTGATAAATTAAGCTACAAAGTTTAAATTTTTTAAGATTTAAAAAAAAGTTGCGGAACTGGAGCCAAATTTGTAAAGAATGCTTAATCACAGGGTGTAGGTTTAAATTAGCAACTTTAGCTAATTGTATAGGTAAAGCAACTCCCAATAATGAGGTTAAATAAAACCGTTTCACAGCATTCAATTCCAGGTCTACCCAAATTGGCCGATCATTCTTATCAACCCAATATAACCAAAAGGACATGTATCGCACATTAACAGCCAGTAATACATTCTTAAATTAGGCAAAGCAAGTCCTCCATCATTTTTCAACTTTTGTAAGTGACATTCACTAATTCTTGGTCTTCTATTATTCCAAATAAAAGATAAAATAATAGAATCAATCCGATCAAAAAGCTTCTTAGTCAAAAAAAGGGATATTGTGAAATAAATATAAAACTAGATGCTTTCCAAAAGCCCCAGCATATCCTCTTCCTTAATATCTACATGCTCAAGCTTTTAAGTCCCCTGCCAGTATCCTTATCCGTAGTGAATACTGAAGCAAAGTATTCATTAAGTACCTCTGCCATATCCTCCAGTTCCATACACAGTTTTCCACTGACACACTTGATTGGTCCTATTCTCCATGTCTTATCCTCTTGCTCTTCACATACTTGTAGAATGCCTCAAGATTTTCCTTAATACTGTCCGCCAAGACCTTCTCATGGCCCCTTCTGGCTCTCTTAATTTCATTCTTAAGCTCCTTTCTGCTAGCCTTATAATCTTCTAGAACTCTACCATTACCTTTCTACACCACGGTTCCTGTACCCTACCATCCTTTCCCTGTCTCATCGGAATGTATCTACGCAGAACCCCATGCAAATATCTCCTGAACATTTGCCACATTTTTTCCGTATGTTTCCCTGAGAACATCTGTTTCCAATTAATGTTTCCAAGTTCCTGCCTGATAGCCTCATATTCCCCCTTACTCCAATTAAACATTTCGCTAACTTGTCTGTTCCTATCCCTCTCCAATGCTATGGTAAAGCAGATAGAATCATAATCACTATCTCCAAAATGTTCTTCCACTGACAGACCTGACACCTGACCAGATTCATTTCCAAATACCAGACCAAGTACAGCCTCTCCTCTTGCAGGCTTATCTACATATTGTGTCAAGAAACCTTCCTGAACACACCTAACAAACTCCACCCCATCTAAACCCCTCACTCTCGGGAGATGCCAATCAATATTTGGGAAATTAAAACCTCCCACCACAACAACCCTGTTATTATTACTCCTTTTCAGAATCTGTCTCCCTATCTGTTCCTCGATGTCCCTTTTACTATTGGGTAGTCTATAAAACACACCCAGTAGAGTTATTGACCTCTTCCTATTCCGAACTTCCCACAGAGACTCCGTAGACAACCCCTCCATGACTTCATCATTTTCTGCAGCCAGGACACTATCTCTGATCAACAGTTCCACACCCCCACCTCTTTTGCCTCCCTCTCTGTCCTTTCTGAAACATCTAAAGCCCGGCACTTGAAGTAGCCATTCTTGCCCCTGCACCATCCAAGTCTCTGTAATGGCCACAACATCACAGTTCCAAGTGGTGATCCACGTTCTAAGCTCATCCGCTTTATTCATAATACTCCTCACACTAACATAGACACATCTCAAAGCATCGGTCTGAGTGCATCCCTTCTCTATCACCTGCCTATTCTCCCTTTTGCACTGTCTCCAAGCTTTCTCTATTTGTGAGCCAACCTCCCTTTCCTTCGTCATTTCGGTTTGGTTCCCACCCCCCCAGCAATTCGAGTTTAAACTCTCCCCAGTAGCCTTTGCAAACCTCCCCGCCAGGATACTGATATCTAAAGCCTGGCACATTCATCAGCCATTCCTGCTCCTGAGACAGTCCAAGTCTTTGTAATGGCCACACCGTCAGAGTTCCACGTATTGATCCACGTTCTAAGTTCATCCAACCTTTTTATGAAACTGCCTGCATTGAAATATACGCATCTCAAACCATCAGACTGAGTGCATCTTTGCTCTAACATCTGCCTATCCTTCCTCACAAACTCCCTACAAGCTGTCTCCAACCTCCCTATCTTCTGCCTCTTCCCACTGCAAATGTAGTTTAAACCCTCCCCAATAGCATTGACAAACCTCCCCGCTCAGATATTGGTCCCCCTTGGCTTCAAGTGCAACCCGCCCTTTTTGTACAGGTCACACCTGCCCCAGAAGAGGTCCCAATGATCCAAAAATCTGAATCCCTGCCCCCTGCTCCAATCCCTCAGCCACGCATTAATCCTCCACCTCACTCTATTCCTACACTCACTGTCATGTGGCACAGGCAGCGATCCTGAGATTACTACCTTTGAGGTCCTGCTTCTCAGCTTCCTTCCTAACTCCCTATATTCTGCTTTCAGGACCTCCTCCCTCTTTCTACCCATATCATTGGTACCAATATGTACCACGACATCTGGCTGCTCACCCTCTCTTTTCAGGATATTGTGGACGTGATCAGAAACATCACAAACCCTGGCACCTGGGAGGCAAACTACTGTCATTGTTTCTTTTTAGTGTCCACAGAATCTCCTGTCTGTCCCCTTAACTATAGAGTCCCCTGTTACCACAGCCCTCCTGTTCCATTCCCTACCCTTCTGAGCCACAGGGCCAGACTCTGTGCCAGAGGCACGGCCACTGTCGCTTCCCCCAGGCAGGTTGTCCCCTAAAACAGCACTCAAAATGGAGTACTTATTGTTCAGGGGGACAGCCACAGGGATGCTCTCCACTGCCTGATGCCCTCCCTTCCCTCCCCTGACGGTCACCCACTTGCCTGTCTCCTGTGGCCCCGGGGTGACTTCTAAGATCTGTTGGAGTTCTTCGAGGAAGTAATAAGCAAGATGGACAAGGGAGACCCAGTGGACATCATTGACTTGGATTTTCATAAGCGATTTGATGAGGTGCCACACATGAGGCTGCTTTAGAAGATAAAATCCTATGGCATTACAGGAAAGATACTGGCATGGATAGAGGAAGCAGTGAGTGGGAATAAAGGGTTTTTTTCCTGGTTGGCTGCCAGTGACCAATGTTGCTCCTCAGGGTTCAGTATTGGGAACACTACTTTTCACATTGTTTGTCAACGATTTGGAGAATAGAATTGATGCATTTGTGGCAAAGTTTGCGGATAATATGAAGATAGGTGGAGGGGTAGGTAGTACCAAGGAAGCAATGTGATTACAGGAGGACTTAGACAAATTGGAAGAATGGGCAAAAAGTGACAGGTGGAATACTGTGTTTGGAAATGCATAATAGAACATAGAACATAGAATAATACAGCACAGTACAGGCCCTTCGGCCCACAATGTTGTGCCGACCCTCAGACCCTGCCTCCCATATAAGCCCCCACCTTAAATTCCTCCATATACCTGTCTAGTAGTCTCTTAAACTTCACTAGTGTATCTGCCTCCACCACTGACTCAGGCAGTGCATTCCACGCACCAACCACTCTCTGAGTAAAAAACTTTCCTCTAATATCCCCCTTGAACTTCCCACCCCTTACCTTAAAGCCATGTCCTCTTGTATTAAGCAGTGTGCCCTGGGGAAGAGACGCTGGCTATCCACTCTATCTATTCCTCTTATTATCTTGTACACAATAATAAGAGGAATAGATAGAGTGGATAGCCAGCGCCTTAAAAGAATAATGCACTCTTTTAAAAGGAGCAATAGTGCGGACTATTATCTAAATGGAGAAAAAATTCAAACATCAGAGATAGAAACAGACTTTGGAGTACTCGTGCAAAACTCCCAGAAGGTTAATTTACTGGTTGAGTCTGTAGTAAAGAAGGCAAATTCAATGTTGGCATTTATTTCAAGGGGAATAGAATATAAAAGCAAGGAGATAATGCTGAGCCTTTATAAGACACTAGTCAGGTTGCACTCGGAGTATTGTCAAAAGTTTTGGGCCAGCAAGTAGTGAATCTGTGGAATGCTCTGCCGCAGACTGGTGGAGGCCAAGTCCGTGGGTATACTTAAAGCAGAAGTTGATGGTTTCCTGATTGGTCAGGGCATCAAAGGATATGGCTAAAAGGCAGGTGTTTGGGGTTGAGTGGGATCTGGGATCAGACATGATGGAACGGTGGAGCAGACTCGATGGGCTGAATGGCCTAACTCTGCTCCTATGTCTTAAGATCTTATAGGGGCGTCTGGCATTCTCTCCAATGTTAAGTGGACAATTGGGCCATGCCTGTTGTCCTGGTGATCAAGAAAGGGAAGGCCGGAACCATTCGCTTATGTAGGTATTTCAAGATGAGCATCAACCCGGTGTTACGTACTATGCAGTATCCCCTGCCATGAAAAGAAGATAAGTTTTCACCTTTGGCAGGTGAGGCGAGGTTTTCAAAGATTGACTTGTCACAAACCTACCTGCAAACAGGAGACTGAGGAGCCAAGCAGGAAGTTTGTCACAATCAACACTCACAAGAGACTATTCCAGAATGATTGTCTCATGTTTGGTGTTGCATCAGCTCCAGCAAATTGGCAAAGAGCAATGAACTAAGTACTCCAAAATATCCCAGGAACACAATGTTACCCTGATGATATCATCGTGACTAGCAAGAAAGAGGAAGAGCACCTCCAGAGGCTTGGTAAAGTGCTTGCCAGGCTAAGTGAGTATGGTCTGTGCACAAAGAGACAGAAATGTGAGTTCTTCAAGAATGAAATCTCAAATTGTGAACATGTCTTTGACAAGCATGGCTTACGTAATTCACAAGAGAAGACTGAAACAGTGCTACAGGCATTCGAACTGTAAAATATATCACATCTCAGGACATACTTGGACCTTGTAAACTACTACCACCAGTTTCTCCCAAACATTGCTACAGTGTTGCACCCATTGAACACACTGTTACATTAATACCCTTATGGCATTAGAGACGTTTTGTCACACATTATGAAAGATGGAACTGAAAGCCCAAGTGTGTTTGTTTCAAGATCACTGACAAGCGCAGAATACAACTATTCACAGATCGACCAAGTCTAGTATGGGGAATAAAGAAGTTCCACCACGACCTCTGTGGACAAAAGTTTACGCTAGTGGCAGATCACCAGTCCCTTGTGACTACTTTCAATCCCAGGAAGGGAACTTCAGTGATGACTGGAACCCGGTTACAACGTTGGGCAATATTCCTAGGAGTCCACTCTTACGACATAGAGTTCAAACAACACTGATGGCTTATCATGTCTTCTCTATTGCTGACTGAAGAAGCAAAGTCTTCATACTGTGACCCAGCAGAAGTGTTTCACAAACAAGAGAAAATCTGCAGATGTTGGAAGTCCGTCCTGCCGAAGGGTTTTGGCCCAAAACGCCGACTGTACTCTCTTCCATACGTGCTGCCTCCCTGCTGAGTTCCTCCAGCATTTTTTGAGAAGTGTTCCACACCAGTTGCCAGTAACAAATTCCGAAATACAAGGGAAGCAAGGAATGAGCCGACATTGTCAAAAGACTATGAAATCTCCAGGCTGGGATGGACAGCTCATGGTAATCCTATGTTTCCAGTGTTCTCAGCAAGACGAGACCAACTGTCAGTATGTCAAAGAACACTAATATGTGGATCTCGTATTGCGGGTCCCTCTAACTGTGCGTCAGAGTGAAAAAATCTGCATGAAGGACAGCTGGGTACAGTCAGAAGAGTCTCACCCTGAACTATGTCTGGTGGCCAGAACAGATAAACAGATTGAAAACTTGGCCAAAAGCTGTTCAGGATGCCAAAAAGTTCAAAATGCACCCCCACAGGCACCGTTACATCTGAGGGTGTGGCCGTCATCACCATGGCAAAGAGTACATAATGACTTTGCTGAGCTATTCATGGCCTCCGTGCCCCTGATTGCTGTGGATGTTTTACTGAAGTGGCCAGAGCTTATACCAATGAAGTCAACCACCTCTCTGCTCTAAGTACTACCTTCACCAGAAACGGCTTACCAGAACACATTGTGAGGAACAACAGAACATAATACACATCATAAGATTTCTGACTGCTCATGAAGAAAAATGGCATTAAACATTTCAAGTCAGCTCCTCACCACACAGCAATGGATGTGTTCGCTGAAAGGTTTGTCCAACCATTTAAGAAGTCCATTAAAGTGATGGAGAAGGAGGACAGTTCTCTACAGCACAAGGTGGGTAACTTCCTTCTCCCGCATCGGAACTCTATTCATGCGACGACAAATCAAATACCTGCAATGCTGTTCATGAGCAGAAATCTGAGATATCGCATAGACCTCCTGAAACTAGACCTCCAAAGGGAAGTTCAGAATAAACAGTTTAAGCTGTTGCCCAAGTGAATCTGCAAGAACCTTCAACATTGGACAGAAAGTCCTTGCCAAAGAACACAACTGAGTCGAAAGTATCCAGCAAGACGGACATGTTACAGACACCAGACTTGCCTCTCAGTGATGATCGTGTTACTGACAGCAACATGAAACTGGAAACCAAGAATGTTGTCTTTGACAAGACACCTCCCAAACCTAATGCCAGTCCACAAGTCCAGAGGTGTGACGAGAATGTTATCACTGACAAGACACCTCCCAAACCTAATGCCAGTCCACAAGTCCAGAGGTGTGACGAGAATGTTATCACTGACAAGACACCTCCCAAACCTAATGCCAGTCCACAAGTCCAGAGGTGTGACGAGAATGTTATCACTGACAAGACACCTCCCAAACCTAATGCCAGTCCACAAGTCCAGAGGTGTGACGAGAATGTTATCACTGACAAGACACCTCCCAAACCTAATGCCAGTCCACAAGTCCAGAGGTGTGACGAGAATGTTATCACTGACAAGACACCTCCCAAACCTAATGCCAGTCCACAAGTCCAGAGGTGTGACGAGAATGTTATCACTGACAAGACACCTCCCAAACCTAATGCCAGTCCACAAGTCCAGAGGTGTGACGAGAATGTTATCACTGACAAGACACCTCCCAAACCTAATGCCAGTCCACAAGTCCAGAGGTGTGACGAGAATGTTATCACTGACAAGACACCTCCCAAACCTAATGCCAGTCCACAAGTCCAGAGGTGTGACGAGAATGTTATCACTGACAAGACACCTCCCAAACCTAATGCCAGTCCACAAGTCCAGAGGTGTGACGAGAATGTTATCACTGACAAGACACCTCCCAAACCTAATGCCAGTCTACAAGTCCAGAGGTGTGACGAGAATGTTATCACTGACAAGACACCTCCCAAACCTAATGCCAGTCCACAAGTCCAGAGGTGTGACGAGAATGTTATCACTGACAAGACACCTCCCAAACCTAATGCCAGTCCACAAGTCCAGAGGTGTGACGAGAATGTTATCACTGACAAGACACCTCCCAAACCTAATGCCAGTCTACAAGTCCAGAGGTGTGACGAGAATGTTATCACTGACAAGACACCTCCCAAACCTAATGCCAGTCTACAAGTCCAGAGGTGTGACGAGAATGTTATCACTGACAAGACACCTCCCAAACCTAATGCCAGTCTACAAGTCCAGAGGTGTGACGAGAATGTTATCACTGATAAGACACCTCCCAAACCTAATGCCAGTCCACAAGTCCAGAGGTGTGACGAGAATGTTATCACTGACAAGACACCTCCCAAACCTAATGCCAGTCCACAAGTCCAGAGGTGTGACGAGAATGTTATCACTGACAAGACACCTCCCAAACCTAATGCCAGTCTACAATTCCAGAGGTGTGACGAGAATGTTATCACTGACAAGACACCTCCCAAACCTAATGCCAGTCTACAAGTCCAGAGGTGTGACGAGAATGTTATCACTGACAAGACACCTCCCAAACCTAATGCCAGTCTACAAGTCCAGAGGTGTGACGAGAATGTTATCACTGACAAGACACCTCCCAAACCTAATGCCAGTCCACAAGTCCAGAGGTATGACGAGAACGTTATCACTGGCAAGGCACCTGCCAAACCTGATGTCACTTCACAGGTCCAGAGGTGCAATCCTGAAAGAAGAGAATGCAACCCAAAAACTGAACCTTCAGAACTGTGAAGTTTGTTATGGACTGTCATTGTGAAAACATGTTTATATGGAATATGGGTTATGAAAGGGAAATTGTATGTTTTATACATATACAGTTTATATTGCGTTCATCTCAAGGAGGAGGAAGTGTAATGTATAGATCTGTTTCTTTGATAGCAATTACCCCTCCTTAGCACAAAGTATTGATCTGTTGTTTGCACTTGTGTATTATTCTCTCATCTTGCTGTAACGTGAATTCATGAATTAAAGCCATCTGCTGCGTGTGTGCTTTCATTTAATAATTTGATATATACACTCTGTAGTTGAGCTCAGGCTCAACACGTGGTATTACAGGAAAGATTCTAGCATGGATAAAGCAGTGGCTGATTGGCAGGAGGCAGAGAGTGGGAATAAAGGGTGCCTTTATTGGTTGGCTGCTGGTGACTAGTGGTGTTCGACGGGGATCTGTCTTGGGACCGATTCTTTTTACGTTGTATGTTAATGATTTGGATGATGGAATTGACGGCAAAGTTTGCAGACAATGTGAAAATAGGTGGAAGGGCAGGTGGTTTTGAGGAAGTCGAGAGGCTACAAAGTACTTAGACAGATTAGGAGAATGGGCAATGAAGTGACAGATGGAATACTGTGTCAGGAAGTGTATGGTCAGCACTTTGGTAAGAGAAATGAAAGGACTGACTATTTTCTAAATGAAGAGAAAACACAAAAACAAAACTGAGACACAAAGGGACCTGGGAGTCCTTGTGCAGGATTTCTGAAAGGTTAATTTGCAGGTTGAGTCTGTGGTGAGGAAGGCAAATGCAATGTTAGCGTTCATTTCAAGAGGACTAGAATGTAAAGCAAGGATGTATCATGGCTGAGAAGAAAATTGGATCCGTGATGAAATGGTGGAGCAGACTCAATGGGCCAAATGGACAAGTTCTGCTCCTATATCTTATGATCCTATGGTAATACTGAGACTTTATAAAGCACGGGTGAGGCCTCGCTTATACTGAGAAGTTTTGAGCACCTCACCTTAGAAAGGATGTACTGAAACTGGAGAGGGTTCAAAAGACGTTCACGAAAATGATTCCAAGATTGAATGGCTTGTCAGATGAAAAGTTTTTTATACTCTGAGCCTGTATTTACTGGAACTTAGAAGAATGAGGGATGACCGAATGATGAACAACCTTGAGTGGATGAGAGAATGTTTCTGATGATGGGAAAGTCTAAGGACAGAGGACACAGCCTCAGGATAGAGGAACGCCCTTTTAGAATGGAGATGAGGAGGAATTTCTTTAGCCGAAAGGTGGAGAATCTTTGGAATTTTTTGCCATAGGCAGTTGTGGAGGACAAGTCTTTATGTATACTTAAGGCAGAGGTTGATAGATTCTTGATTGGTCAGGGCAATTACTTGGAGTACTGTGCTCAGTTCTGGCCACCTCACTACAGGAAGGATGTGGAAACCATAGAAAGGGTGCAGAGGAGAATTACAAGGATGTTGCCTGGATTGGGGAGCATGCCTCATGAGAACAGGTTAAGTGAACTCGGCCTTTTCTCCTTGCAGCGATGGACGATGAGAGGTGACCTGATAGTGGTGTATAAGATGATGAGAGGCATTGATCGTGTGGATAGTCAGAGGCTTTTTCCCAGGGCTGAAATGGTTGTCACAAGTGGACACAGGTTTAAGGTGCTGGGGAGAAGGTACAGAGGAGATGTCAGGGGTAAGTTTTTTACGCAGAGTGGTGAGTGCGTGGAATGGGCTGCTGGCAACGGTATGGAGTCGGATATGATAGGGTCTTTTAGGAGACTTTTGGATAGGTACATGGAGCTTAGAAAAATAGAGGGCTATGGGTAAGCCTAGTAATTTCTAAGGTAGGGACATGTTCGGCACAACTTTGTGGGCTGAAGGGCCTGTATTATGCTGTAGGTTTTCTATGTTTCTATGTTTTTATAAATGGATATGGAGAGAAGGCTGGAGATTGGGGCTAAGAGGAAAATGTCCACTATAACATGCCATCCGATATAATGTATCCATGACTGATATAACATGGTTGTGTCCAACATAACATGTCCATGTCCAATATAACATGTCCAAGTCCAATATAAAATGTCTCCCCAATATAACATGCTCCTAACATAACATGTCCATGCTCAATTTAACCTGCCCAAGTCTGATATAACATATCTATGTTCATTATGATATGTCCATAGAACCATATAACAATATAACAATTACAGCATGTAAACAGGCCATCTCGGCCCTTGCAGTCCATGCCGAAGGCTTACTTTCACCTAGTCCCATCTACCTGCAGTCAGCCCATAACCCTCCATTCCTTTCCTGTCCATATAGCTATCCAATTTAACTTAAGGAAAACACACAGAGGATGCAGAGGGGGATCACAAAGGCGAGGAAAGAGGACCGGGTCAAGACAACAGAGACCTATGGAGAAGAGGAGTTCGCTGGATAATAAAATGGACGAGTTCGGGAGTGAAGTGTGATGTGCTTCACTGGAACGGGGCTGCATGAGGACATACCCGATCAAAACTTTTCCATGGATGGCTTCCAGACCGTTCGGGCTGACCGGAAGTGCACTGAGAGCAGTAAGTGTAAAGGAGTTGGGTGCTTACTATTCTGGTTAACAACAGATGGTGCAATTCGGGTCATATTACGATCGAGGAACGTGTTTGTAGACCGGATATTGACATTTTACTGTTGTACTTCAGCCACATTCCACCGAGATTCAACACTGGGCGGCACGGGAAGTCGTTCCTGCCTGTGGCCATCGAACTTGCAGCTCCTCCCGTGGAGGGTCAGACACCCTGAGCCAATAGACTGGTCCTGGACTTTTTTCCATCTGGCATAGTTTGCATTTTGTTGTTTGATTGTTTGTGATTTTTGTATCGCTATATTTATGCTCTATTCTTGGTTGATGCGGCTGTAACGAAACCCAATTTCCCTCGGGATCAATAAAGTATATCTATCTATCTATCTATCTTTAAATTACAACATCGAACTTACCTCAACCACTTCTGCTGGAAGCTCGTTCCACACAGCTACCACTCTCTGAGTAAAGAAGTTCCCCCTCATGTTACGCCTAAACTTTTGCCCTTTAACTCTCAACTCATGTCCTCCTGTTTGAATCTCCCCCACTCTCGACGGAAAAAGCCTATCCACAGAAAAAGCCAGCGAGCACTGTGAGGGTCGTGGTTTTTAACTTCTACAGTGCGTTCAACACCATCCGCCCTGCTCTGCTGAGGGAGAAGCTGACAGCGATGCAGGTGGATGCTTTCCTGGTGTCATGGATTCTTGATTACCTGACTGGCAGACCACAGTACGTGTGCTTGCAACACTGTGTGTCCGACAGAGTGATCAGCAGCACTGGGGCTCCGCAGGGGACTGTCTTGTCTCCCTTTCTCTTCACCATTTACACCTCGGACTTCAACTACTGCACAGAGTCTTGTCATCTTCAGAAGTTTTCTGATGACTCTGCCATAGTCGGATGCATCAGCAAGGGAGATGAGGTTGAGTACAGGGCTACGGCAGGAGACTTTGTCACATGGTGTGAGCAGAATTATCTGCAGTTTAATCTGAAAAAGACTAAGGAGCCGGTGGTAGACCTGAGGAGAGCTAAGGTACCGGTGACCCCTGTTTCCATCCAGAGGGTCAGTGTGGACATGGTGGAGGATTACAAATACCTGGGGATACGAATTGACAATAAACTGGACTGGTCAAAGAACACTGAGGCTGTCTACAAGAAGGGTCAGAGCCGTCTCCACTTCCTGAGGAGACTGAGGTCCTTTAACATCTGCCGGATGATGCTGAGGATGTTCTATAAGTCTGTGGTGGCCAGTGCGATCATGTTTGCTGTTGTGTGCTGGGGCAGCAGGCTGAGGGTAGCAGACACCAACAGAATCAACAAACTCATTCGTAAGGCCAGTGATGTTGTTGGGAGGGAACTGGACTCTCTGACGGTGGTGTCTGAAAAGAGGATGCTGTCTAAGTTGCATGACATCTTGGACAATGTCTCCCATCCACTACATAATGTACTGGTTGGGCACAGGAGTACATTCAGCCAGAGACTCATTCCACCAAGATGTAACACAGAGCGTCATAGGAAGTCATTCCTGCCTGTGGCCATCAAACTTTACAACTCCTCCCTTGGAGGGTCAGACACCCTGAGCCAATAGGCTGGTCCTGGACTTATTTCCTGGCATAATTTAGATATTACTATTTAACTATTTATGGTCTTATTACTATTTAATTATTTATGGTGCAACTGTAACGAAAACCATTTTCCCCCGCGATCGATAAAGTATGACTATGACTATGACTAACTCTGTCTATCCCCCTCATAATTTTAAATACCTCTATCAAGTCCCTGCTGAAGCTTTTATGCTCCAAAGAATAAAGACCTAACTTGTTCAGCCTTTCTCTGTAACTTAGGAGATGAAAACCAGGCAACATTCTAGTAAATCTTCTCTGTACTCTCTCTATTTTGTTGACATCTTTCCTATAATTCCGTGACCAGAACTGTACACAATACTCCAAATTTGGCTTTACCAATGCCTTGTACAATTTCAACATTACATCCCAACTCCTATACTCAACGCTCTGATTTATAAAGGCCAGAATACCAAAAGCTTTCTTCACCACCCTATCCACTTGAGATTTCACCTTCAGAGAACTATGCACCATTATTCCTAGATCCCTCTGTTCTACTGCATTCTTCAATGCCCTACCATTTACCGTGTATGTCTTATTTTGATTAGTCCTACCAAGATGTAGCAGCTCACATTTATCAGCATTAAACTCCATCTGCCATCTTTCAGCCCACTCTTCTAACTGGCCTAAATCTCTCTGCAAACTTTGAAAACCTACTTCATTATCCACAACTCCACCTATTTTAGTATCATCTGCATATCATCCATGTCCAATATACCCCTGTATACCTGTCCAATTTAACATATGAATGACTGATAATAAAATGTCTGTGTCCAACATAATATGCCCGTGTCCGATATAACATAATTATAAGGTATAGGAGCAGAATTTGGCCATTTGGCCCATTGAGTCTGCTCCGCCTTTTCATCATGGCTGATCCAATTTTCCTCTCAACCCTAATCTCCTGCCTTTGCCCCATATCCCTTCATGCCCATACTAATCAAGATTCTATCAATCTCTGCCTTAAATATACATAAAGACTCTACAGTTGTTGGTGGCAAAGAATTCCACAGATTCAACATTCTCTGGCTAAAGGAATTCCAACTCATCTCCATTCTAAGAGGACGCTGCTCTATTCTGAGGCTGTGTCCTCTAGTTAAACTCTTCCACCACAGGAAACATCCTCTCCACATCAACTCTTTCCTTTCACTATTCAATAGGTTTCAATGAGGTCACCCCTCAATCTGCTGAATTTCATTGAATACAGGCCCAGAGCCATCAAACATGTTTCATACAACAAGCTATTACATCCTGGAATCGTTTTTGTGAACCTCCTTTGAACCCTCTCCTTTCTGAGATAAGGGGTGTAAATCATCTCACAATACTCCATGTGAGGCCTCACCAGTGCTTTATAAAGTCTTAACATTGCATTCTTACTTTTATATTCTAGTAATCTTGAAATGAATGCTAATATCACTGCAGACTCAACCTGCAAATTAGGGAATCTTGCACAAAGACTCCCAAGTACCTTTGCACCTTAGAGTTTTGTATTCTCTCTCCATTTAGAAAACGGTCAATCCTTTCATTTCTTCTACCAAAGTGCATGACCATACACTTCCCAACACTGTAGTCCATCTGCCATTTCTTTGCCCATTCTCCTAATCTGTCTGTCCATCTATTGTCTCTCTATTCCCTCAGAACTACCTGCCTCGCCACCTGTCTTTATATCATCTGCAAAATTTGCAACAGAGCCATCAATTCCATCATCCAAATCATTAGCATTTAACTTTCAAAGAATCAGTCCTAACAAAGCCCCCTGTGGAACACCACTGGTCACTGGCAGCCAACCAGTAAAGGCTCCCTTTATTCCCACTCTTTGCCTCCTGCCAATCAGCCACTGCTTTATCCATGCTAGAATCTTTCCCGTAATACCATGGGCTCCTAGCTTGTTAAGCAGCCTCGTGTATGGCACCTTGTTAAAGGCCTTCTGTAAATCCAAGTACACAACATCAAACATTTCTCCTTTGTCTATCTTGCTTGTTATTTCTTCAAAGAGTTCCAACAAATTGGTCAGGCAAGATTTTCCCTTGAGAAAATCATGTTGGCTGTGGCCTATTTTATCATATGCCTCCAAGTACCCCAAAACCACATCCTTAAGAGTCAACTCGAACATTCTCCCAACCACTGAGGTCAGACTAACAGGCCTATAGTTTCCTTTCTTCTGCCTCTCCCCTTTCTTAAAGAGTGGAGTGGCATTCCAGTCTTCTGGAACCATTCCAGAATCTAGTGATTCTTGAAAGGTCATTACTAATGCCTCCAAAACTCTTCATCCATCTCTTACAAAATTCTGGGGTACACACTATCTGGTCCAGGTGACTTATCTACCTTCAGATCTTTCAGTTTCCCAAGGGCCTTCTCTCTAGTTATGGTACCTTCACACACTTCATGCCCCCTGACACCTGGAACTTCCACCATAATGCTAGTGTCTTCCCCCTGAGACTCTGGTGGTCTCTCTGAGATGGATCCCATCACCCCCAAAAGCCTGGACACTTCTCCTCACTGATCTCTACACGAGACACAGCAGCATGTTATTGGAATGTGAATTGTATAACAACACAGCACAGGTACGCAATCTCTGCATGATCAATTTGCTACAGTAAATTAGTTCCTTTCTGCCTGCACAATCGATATCACTCTGCTCTCAATACATCCATGTACCTGTGAAAGAATCTCTGAAAATTTTCTTTTATTTCTGCCTCTACCACACTACCAGTGTGTTCCAAACACCCATCTCTGTCTGCACAACATACTTGCCACCCACATCTCCTTTCAACAGACCCCACACAGCTCACAGTTCTCACAGCTGAATTGCATGTTCTCTGGGATCAGACATTTCCAAAGCAGGTGACACGCTTTGCCCGTCTCCCCAGCGAACGCCAATGTTCACTGCACCTCCTCCCATTGCCGGGGATCTCGACCTTGTGATTGTTGCCCAAGGGTTGGGGTCTGGCAAACAAAGGCTTGGAATCTCTCCTTGGACAGAGGAGAGGAGCTGGCGGGGAGGCAGGGCCAGTCCATGAGGGAGAGATGGATGGGGTGGGGGGAAGGGATTATGACGGCTTGGTATATATTATATATGTGAGAGTGATGGGTGGGGAATGAACAGTAGAGTTTGATCTGTGTGGATGATGAGAGTGGGAATGGGTGGTTGTGATGAGTGGAGGTTTTGGTGAGGGTGGGAATAGGTGGGGGTGAGTAATTGGTGGGAGGTGGTGTGTGGGGCATGATTGGTTGGAGGTGTGTGATAGATTGCCTGTGATTGATGGAGGAGTGTGACGGGTTCGGAATGATGTATGGGGGAAGTAATGGGTGTGATGTGTGGAGGGAGTGATTAGGTTGGGTGTGATGGATGGAGGGGTGATGGAGGGTAAGATAGCTTGGATATGATGTGGCGGGGTGTGATGAGTTTGGTGTGATGTATGGGGGGAGTAATGAGTTGAGTGTGATGTGTGGGGAGAGTTATGGTTAGGAGGGGTGTGACTGGCTAAGTGTGAGGAGTGGGGCAGTAATGGGTAAGAAGAGTGGATTAAGTTGTGTGTGATGTCTGGGCACGTGGCCAAGTGGTTAAGACATTGGACTAGTGGTCTGAAGGTCGTGAGTTCGAGCCCCAGCAGAGGCAGCGTGTTGTGTCTTTGAGCAAGGCACTTAATCGCACATTACTCTGCGACGACACTGGTGCCAAGCTGTATGGGTCCTAATGCCCTTCCCTTGGACAACATTGGTGTCGCGGAGAGGGGAGACTTGCAGCATGGGCAACTGCTGGTCTTCCATACAACCTTGCCCAGGCCTGCGCCCTGGAGAGTGAAGACTTTCCAACTGCAGATCCATGGTCTCGCAAGACTAACGGATGTGTGGAAGATGGGGATGGGGATGGGGATGGGGATGGGTGGTAGCAGTTTAATGGGTTAGGAGTGATGGGTGGGTGGGATGTCATCGGTTGGCTATGATGTGTTGGGGCAGTAAAGAGTTGAGTGTGATATGTGGGAAGAGTGATGGGTGGGATGGATGCGATGGGTTCAGTGTGATGTGTGGAAGATGGGGATGGGTGGAGGGGTGTAATCAGTTGGGTGTGATGTGTGGAGAGTTGAGAGGGGTGGCAGAGGTGTGATGGATTAGGTATGATGGATGGAGGTTGGTGATGGGAGGGAGGGGTGTGATGGGTTCAGTGTAATGCCTGGGGGTAGTGAAGTGAGTGCTTGGTTGTGTGTGATGTGTGGGGTGAGTGATGGGTAGGAGTGTGTGATGATCGTGTGGTGTGATATGTGTGAGAGGTATGATGGTTTGGGTGTGATGTGTGGGTGGATGAAGGATGGGAAGGGTATGATCTGATGAGGATGGTGAGGGGTGTGTAGGGGGTGATGAGTGGGAGGGTGCTGATGAGTTGAGGGTGATGGGTGTCATAGGCTGGGTGTGATGTGTTATGATAGTGATGGGGGGGTTAGTGTTGAGTGTGGAGGGTGGTATTAGATGGGGGTGTCATTTGTGAGGAGTATAATGGGTAGGAGGAGTGTGATGGTTGGGTGTGATGTGTGGGTGGATTGATGGGTGGGAAGGGTGTGATGGTTGGATGTGATGTGTGGGTGGATTGATGGGTGGGAAGGGTGTGATGGGTTGGGTGTGATGGTTGAATGTGATGGTTTGGGTGTGATGTGTGGGTGGATTGATGGGTGGGAAGGGTGTGATGGGTTGGGTGTGATGGTTGGATGTGATGGGTTGGGTGTGATGTGGAAAGGATACGATATGTGGGAAGGGTGTGATGGTTGGATGTGGTGGTTTGGGTGTGATGTGTGGGTGGATGAAGGATGGGAAGGGTATGATCTGATGAGGATGGTGAGGGGAGTGTGGGGGGGTGATGAGTGGGAGGGTGCTGATGAGTTGAGGGTGATGCATGTCATAGGCTGGGTGTGATGTGTTATGATAGTGATGAGGGGGGTTAGTGTTGAGTGTGGAGGGTGGTATTAGATGGGGGTGTCATTTGTGAGGAGTGTAATGGGTAGGAGGAGTGTAATGGTTGGGTGCGATGTGTGGGTGGATTGATGGGTGGGAAAGGTGTGATGGGTTGGATGTGATGGGTTGAGTGTGATGTGGAAAGGATACGATGTGTGGGAAGGGTGTGATGGTTGGATGTGGTGGTTTGAGTGTGATGTGTGGGTGGATGAAGGATGGGAAGGGTATGATCTGATGAGGATGGTGAGGGGTGTGTGGGGGGGTGATGAGTGGGAGGGTGCTGATGAGTTGAGGGTGATGGGTGTCATAGGCTGGGTGTGATGTGTTGTGATAGTGATGGGGGTGGTTAGTGTTGAGTGTGGAGGGTGGTATTAGATGGGGGTGTCATTTGTGAGGAGTGTAATGGGTAGGAGGAGTGTGATGGTTGGGTGTGATGGATTGGGTGTGATGTGTGAGTGGATTGATGGGTGGGAAGGGTGTGATGGGTTGGATGTGATGGTTGGACGTGATGGTTTGGGTGTGATGTGTGGGTGGATTGATGGGTGGGAAGGGTGTGATGAGTTGGGTGTGATGGTTGGATGTGATGGATTGGGTGTGATGTGTGGGTGGATTGAAGGGTGGGAAGGGTGTGATGGGTTGGGTGTGATGGTTGGATGAGATGGTTTGGGTGTGATGTGGAAAGGATACGATGTGTGAGAAAGGTGTGATGGTTGGATGTGATGGTTTGGGTGTGATGTGTGGGTGGATTGATGGGTTGGGTGTGATGGTTGGGTGTGATGTGGAAAGCATACGATGTGTGGGAAGGGTGTGATGGTTGGATGTGATGGTTTGGGTGTGATGGTTTGGGTGTGATGTGTGGGTGGATTGATGGGTGGGAAGGGTGTGATGGTTGGATGTGATGGTTTGGGTGTGATGTGTGGGTGGATTGATGGGTGGGAAGGGTGTGATGGGTTGGGTGGATTGACGGGTGGGAAGGGTGTGATGGTTGGATGTGATGGTTTGGGTGTGATGTGTGGGTGGATTGATGGGTTGGGTGTGATGGTTGGGTGTGATGTGGAAAGCATACGATGTGTGGGAAGGGTGTGATGGTTGGATGTGATGGTTTGGGTGTGATGGTTTGGGTGTGATGTGTGGGTGGATTGATGGGTGGGAAGGGTGTGATGGTTGGATGTGATGGTTTGGGTGTGATGTGTGGGTGGATTGATGGGTGGGAAGGGTGTGATGGGTTGGGTGGATTGACGGGTGGGAAGGGTGTGATGGTTGGATGTGATGGTTTGGGTGTGATGTGTGGGTGGATTGATGAGTGGGAAGGGTATGATGGATTGGGTGTGATGTGTGGGTGGATTGACGGGTGGGAAGGGTGTGATGGTTTGGGTGTGATGTGTGGGTGGATTGATGGGTGGGAAGGGTGTGATGGGTTGGCTGTGATGTGAGGAATGTGATGTGTGGGTGGATTGATGGGTGGGAAGGGTGTGATGGGTTGGGTGGATTGACGGGTGGGAAGGGTGTGATGGTTGGATGTGATGGTTTGGGTGTGATGTGTGGGTGGATTGATGGGTTGGGTGTGATGGTTGGGTGTGATGTGGAAAGCATACGATGTGTGGGAAGGGTGTGATGGTTGGATGTGATGGTTTGGGTGTGATGGTTTGGGTGTGATGTGTGGGTGGATTGATGGGTGGGAAGGGTGTGATGGTTGGATGTGATGGTTTGGGTGTGATGTGTGGGTGGATTGATGGGTGGGAAGGGTGTGATGGGTTGGGTGGATTGACGGGTGGGAAGGGTGTGATGGTTGGATGTGATGGTTTGGGTGTGATGTGTGGGTGGATTGATGAGTGGGAAGGGTATGATGGATTGGGTGTGATGTGTGGGTGGATTGATGGGTGGGAAGGGTGTGATGGGTTGGCTGTGATGTGAGGAATGTGGTGATGGGTGGGAGTGATGTGTGAAGGAATGATGTGTGGTGGCAGGGGTGTGATTTGTGGAGGTAGGTATGGGTAGTAGAGGAGTGATGAGTAGGAGAAATGTGATTGTTTGTGTGTGATGTGTGGAGGGAGTGATGGGTGGGAGGGGAGTGATGGGTGGGAGGGGAGTGATGGGTGGGAGGGGTGTGATGGGTGGGAGGGGAGTGATGGGTGGGAGGGGAGTGATGGGTGGGAGGGGTGTGATGGGTGGGAGGGAGTGATGGGTGGGAAGGGTGTGATGGGCGGGAGGGAGTGATAGGCGGGAGGGAATGATGGACAGGAGGGAGTGATGGGTAGGAGGGAGTGATGGGTGGGAGGGAGTGATGGGTGGGAGGGGTATGATGGGTGGGAGGGAGTAATGGGTGGGAGGGGAGTGATGGGTGGGAGGGGTGTGATGGGTGGGAAGGGTGTGATGGGCGGGAGGGAGTGATAGGCGGGAGGGAGTGATAGGCGGGAGGGAATGATGGACAGGAGGGAGTGATGGGTAGGAGGGAGTGATGGGTGGGAGGGGTATGATGGGTGGGAGGGAGTAATGGGTGGGAGGGGAGTGATGGGTAGGAGGGGTGTGATCTGTCGGGTGTGATGAGTGGAGGGAGTGATGGGTGGGAGGGGTGTGATGGGTGGGAAGGTGTGATGGGTGGGAGGGTGTGATGGGTGGGAGGGGTGTGATCTGTCAGGTGTGATGAGTGGAGGGAGTGATGGGTGGGAGGGGAGTGATGGGTGGGAGGGTGTGATGGGTGGGAGGGTGTGATGGGTGGGAGGGGTGTGATCTGTAGGGTGTGATGAGTGGAGGGTGTGATGGGTGGGAGGGAGTTATGGGTGGGAGGGGAGTGATGGGTGGGAGGGAGTTATGGGTGGGAGGGGAGTGATGGGTGGGAGGGAGTGATGGGTGGGAGGGGTGTGATGGGTGGGAGGGGAGTGATGGGTGGGGGGGAGTGATGGGTGAGAGAGATGTGATGGGTGGGAGGGAGTTATGGGTGGGAGGGGAGTGATGGGTGGGAGGGAGTGATGGGTGGGAGGGTGTGATGGGTGGGAGGGAGTTATGGGTGGGAGGGGAGTGATGGGTGGGAGGGGTGTGATGGGTGGGAGGGGAGTGATGGGTGGGAGGGAGTGATGGGTGGGAGGGGTGTGATAGGTGGGAGGGGAGTGATGGGTGGGAGGGAGTTATGGGTGGGAGGGGAGTGATGGGTGGGAGGGGTGTGATGGACTGGTTGTGGTGGATAGGAGGGCTGTGTTGTATCAGAAGACTGATGTATTGGAGTGAGTGTTTGGGCTCTTTCCTCGGGCTCTCTGTGGTCAGCGACCTTGGTTACAGTCCCCGGCTCCTACACCACTAACAGACCATTTGCCGTCCACAATATCAGTCTTTGGAAGGCCCCCCCCCACTTTGCCAACCCCATTCGTGGGTGTCCCAGACTCCTACCTGTCCAGGTGCGAATCCAGATGTTCTCCTGGCGAGCACTGGCCAGTCTGCAGCAGAAGAATATGAGCCAGAGGGCGAGGGTGACGGAGACCAGAGCGGACACCCAGAGCAGTGGGAGGACAGCCGGGTCCGCAGCAGAGCCTGAGAGAGCTGCAGACATCCTCCTGTCTCTCAAAGGCACGCCGTACACTACCCACCACTTAACCCCTCGTGCGCTGCCCGCCAGCGGGGTGTGGTGCCAGTGAGGGGAAGTTGTACAGATGGCAGATATTAGTCTGGTCCACGTGGAAAATCCGAGTCTGCTTCTTGGAATGATTTGGAAGGAAAACAAGGATGTGGAGCCAAACCTCCAGGCAACGCCTCGCACTGTGCTCCATTAACTGTTTCCAGAGAAGACAGCAGGGTTAACCCTTGCATTCCCAGAGAATCCTGAATTACATTGAGCCAGTCTGTAACTGAACAGCTCCCAGGGTTTACACACTATCATACGTACAGCTCAGATCAGGCCCTTCGGCCCAACTATTCCATGCTGACTGTGTTGCCCACTGACCTGGTCCCATATGCCGGCTTTGGGCTTTGGCACTGTAAACCTCTCCTGTCCATGTGTTTACCCAGTTTGTCTTTAAACATTGCTAATGTGCCCTGTTCAACTACTCTTTCTGGCAGCTCGTTCCAAATACACACCACCCTTTGTGTGAAGAAACTGTGAAGAAATTCTGATCTACAACCTGTCCGGCTAGTGTGTTACTGTAAATCCATGCTCTCTTGTCATAGAATATTATTGTCATAGAACACTACAACACAGAAACAAGGACTTCGGTCCACCTAGTCTATGCCAACCATTAATCTGCCTCATCCCATCGACCTGCACCTGAATCATAGGCCTCCATGTCCTTGCTGTCCATAAGCCTATTCAAATTTCTCTCAAACATTGAAACCAAACCCACATCCACCAGCTTGTTCCACGTTCTCACCACCCTCATCTTCCCTTTAGACATTTCACCTTTCACACGTAACCTATGACCTCTAGTAGTCTCAGCCAACCTCAGTGGAAAAGACCTGCTCACATTTACCCTATTAACTTAATAATTGTATACTTTTCCTTTCAGCTCTTCTTCCCTGTGTTTTCACCCTGTCAATCTCTTTCATGATCTTATGCACTTCTCTCATGTCACACTGCAATCCCAGTCTCCTATTAAAGTCCCAGTCGACACAACTTGTTTTGTAACTCAGGCCACCAAGACCAAGTAACATACTGGTAAGTCTTTTCTGTATTCTTTTTTTGTTTTATATTTTTCCTATAACCCTAGATGTCATGATTAAAGGTGAAAGGTGAAATGTTTAAAGAGAACGTGAGGGGAAACTTTTTCACTCAGAGGGTGATGAGAGTGTGGAACGAGCTCCCAGCACAAGTAGTGGATGCAAGCTCGATTTCAACAACTCAGAGAAATTTGAATAGCTAGATAGATGGGAGGGGTATTGGGGGGCTATGGTCTGGATGCAGGTCAGTGGGACAAGGCACAAACTAGATGGCCCAGTTACCATGTTTTAGTGTTCTATGACTATTGCTCTCTCCTCTCCCTTTACTGCGCTCCTCTATCACTGAGTCAGACCAGAGCAGCACAGAAACAGGAACAGGGCATTTGGTCATTGAATCTAGAACACAGAAGGCTACAGCACCGGAACAGAGCACCTGGCCTACAAGGATATGCTGAACCAACTAAAAAGCAAATCAAAAACACCCAAACACTAGTCCCTCCTGCCCACACCATTCCTATATCCCTCCATCTTCCTCACATCCATGTGCCTATCCAAAAGCCTGTAATGGATTCGCCTCTACCACCAGACCAGGCATCCACCACTCTGACTGAAAAACTTGTCCCTCACGTCTTCTTAACCTATCTTCTCTCACCTTCAATGCATGCCCTCTGTTACTAGATATTTCAACCCTGGGGAAGAGATACCCTGTCCACTCTATCTATGCCTCTGGTAATCTCGTAAACCTCTATCAGATCTCTCCTCAGCCTCGACGCTCCAGAGAAAACAACCCAAGTTTATCCAGCCTCTCGTGATATCTAAACAAGACAGCAAGCTGGAAAATCTTTTCTGTACCCTCTCCAAAACCTCCATATCCTTTCTATCAACACACATCAAAGTTGCTGGTGAACGCAGCAGGCCAGGCAGCATCTCTAGGAAGAGGTACAGTCGACATTTCGGGCCGAGACCCTAACGGTGTTGCTTGAATTTCCAGCATATGCAGAATTCCTTGTGTTTGCGTTTTTATATCCTTCCTATGGTGGGGGCGACAAGAACTGCACAGTGTACTCCACATGAGGCCTAACCAGAGTTTTATAAAGTTGCAACATAACCTCTTGACTTTTGAACTCAGTGCCTTGACTAATGAAAGGCCTATTAGGTCCATGCCAATGATGGCACCAGTGTCTGCATTGCTAGAGTGGAATAGTGATGAAACTGCCGGGAGGGCTGGGAGAGGGATGTGATTCAGTGGAGAGTATTGTTCATAGCTCACTGTAATCCATTGGGAATGCTGGGGGCCGGATCAGCAGGCATTCCACACAGACTGATTTCCCAGCCAGTGCTGGCAGGAGCCTGTAGAAACCACCAGCATGGCAGAGAGATGCACAGCTTGGCACAATCACACACAGCATTTCCTCTGAGAGATGTGTACCTAACCCACAGCCTGGGCCATTCAGACAGACACACACACAGAGACATACACACACACACAGAGCAGTGTCTCTGAGAGATGTGTACCTAACCCACAGCCTGGGCCATTCAGACAGACAGACAGACAGACAGACACACAGACACACACACACACACACACACACACATTCACACACTCACACACACACACACATACACACACACATATACACACACACACACACACACACACACACACACATTCACACACACACACACACACACACACACACACACACACACACACACACACACACACATACACACACACACACACACACACACACACACACACACACACACACTCTTTCCAGGCTTGGTGGAAAGTTCCACTCACAGAATGGAAGGCCAAACATCTGTTTGCAATTAGACTGAAAGGGCACCAACATCTGTATCACATCAGCTCCTTTGGAGGTCGAGAGGGCCACAAACTCCAACTCAAAGCAGACACTCTATCTGCCACTCTCTTGTTCCATCCCTCACTCTGCCCCACTCTCTCATCCTCCCTCCCCATCTCTCTTATCCTCATTATCCCTCTCTGTCTTTCTCTCTCTCCCCCTAATCATCTCTCTATCAGTCCCTCTCTGTCACCTTCTCTCTCTCTGTCTCTCTCTACCTCTCTCTCTGTAACTCTCTCTCTGCCTTTGTCTGTCCCTCTCTTTGTCCTCTCTCCCTGTCTCTCACTGCCTGTGTCTCTGTCCCTCTGTCCCTGGATCCATATTTCTGTCTCTCTCTCTCTTGATCTGTCATCCACTCTTTCTCTGTCCTCTCGCCCTCTCTGTTACTCTCTCTTCCTGTCTCTCACTCTTCCTTCCATCTCCCTCTCTCTCTGTCTCTCTCTCTCTCCCCCCCATCTCTCCCTCTCCCTATCTCCTCATTCCCCTTTCTGGCAGCTTCTTTTTCCCCTGCTCTCTCTCTCCCTCTGTTTCACTTTCTCCCCCATCCCTCTTATCTCCCTGTCTGTCCCGCAGTCTCTCTGCCTCTCTCTGTGCTCTCTTATCAGAGCATGCTTTATGAGAATAGGTTGAGCAAACTCGGCCTTTTCTCCTTGGAGCAGCTAGAAGATTAGAAGGCTAGCAGGAAGGAGCTTAAGAATGAAACGAGGAGAGTCAGAAGGGGCCATGAGAAGGACTTGGCGAGCAGGATTAAGGAAAACTCCGAAGTATTCTACAAGTATGTGAAGAGCAAGAGGATAAGTTGTGAGAGAATTGGACCAATCAAGTGTGACAGTGGAAAAGTGTGTATGGAACTGGAGGAGATAGCAGAGATACTTAATGAATTCTTTGCTTCAGTATTCACTACGGAAAAGGATTTTGGCAATTGTAGGGATGACTTACAGGGGATTGAAAAGCTTGAGTTTATAGACATTAAGAAAGAGGGTGTGCTGGAGCTTTTTGAAAGCATCAGCTTGGATAAACCTCTGGGACTGGATAAGATGTACCCCAGGCTACTGTGGGAAGTGAGGGAGGAGATTGCTGAGCCTCTGGTGATGATCTTTGCATCATCAATGGGGACAGGAGAGGTTCCGGAGGATTGGAGGGTTGCGGATGTTGTTCCCTTATTCAAGGAAGAGAGTAGGGATAGCCCAGGAAATTATAGACCAGTGATTCTTACTTCAGTGGTTAGTAAGTTGATGGAGAAGATCCTGAGAGGCAGGATTTATGAACATTTGGAGAGGTATAATATGATTAGGAACAGTCAGCATTGATTTGTCAAGGGCAGCTCGTGCCTTACGAGCCTGATTGAATTTTTTGAGGATGTGACTCAACACATTGATGAAGGAAGAGCAGTAGATGTAGTGTATATGGATTTCAGCAAGGCATTTGATAAGGTACCCCATGCTAGGCTTATTGATAAAGTAAGGAGGCATGAGATCCAAGGGGACGTAGCTTTATGGATCCAGCACTGGCTTGCCTACAGAAGGCAAAGAGTGGTTGTAGATGGGTCATATTCTGAATGGAGGTTAATCACCAGTGGTGTGCCTCAGGGATCCGTTCTGGGACCCTTACTCATCATGATTTTTATAAATGACCTGGATGAGGAAGTGGAGGGATGGGTTAGTAAGTTTGCTGATGATACAAAGGTTGGGGGTGTTGTGGATAGTGTGGAGGGCTGTCAGAGGTTACAGCGGGACATTGATAGGATGCAAAACTGGGCTGAGAAGTGGCAGAGGGAGTTCAACCCAGATAAGTGTGAAGTGGTTCATTTTGGTAGGTCAAATATGATGGCAGAATATAGTATTAATGGTAAGACTCTTGGCAATGTGGAGGATCAAAGGGATCTTGGGGTCCAAGTTCATAGGGCTGAATCACCC
The DNA here is from genome assembly GCF_963921235.1 of Mobula hypostoma. Lineage (NCBI taxonomy): Eukaryota > Metazoa > Chordata > Chondrichthyes > Myliobatiformes > Myliobatidae > Mobula > Mobula hypostoma. Next base: position 231,843,032 of record NC_086099.1, on the reverse strand, counting down.
CATTAAACGGAACAAAGTGTTTGCTTATATTAAAAAATTAAAAGCACCCATTATTTTCTCACAAGAAACGCACATATGCAGTAAAACTAGCCTGAGAAGTGGCAGTGAGATATTCCAACCTGAGTGTGGCTTCATCTCGACAGTAGAGGAGGCCATGGATTGATATATCGGAATGGGAATGGGATGTGGAATTAAAATGTGTGGCCACTGGGAGATCCTGCTTTCTCTGGCGGACAGAGTGTAGGTGTTCAGCAAAGTGGTCTCCCAGTCTGCGTCGGGTCTCGCCAATATATAGAAGGCCACATCGGGAGCACCGGATGCAGTATATCACCCCAGCCGACTCAGAGGTGAAGTGTCGCCTCATCTGGAAGGACTGTCTGGGGCCCTGAATGGTGGTAAGGGAGGAAGTGTAAGGGCACGTGTAGCACTTGTTCCGCTTACAAGGATAAATGCCGGGAGGGAGACCAGTGGGAATTGATTTCTCTAACTTCCGTTTTCATGGCATTAATATTGATTTCTCTAACTTCTGTTAATGCCCCTCCTCCCCTTCTTACCCAACCCCCAATTCATTATTTATTTATTTATTTATTCTTTTCTCTCTTTCCCTCTCAAAATAACTTCTTGCCTGTTCTCCATCTTCCTCTGGTGCTCCCCTCCCACTTTCTTTCTCCCTCGGCCTTCCGTCCCATGATCCTCCCCCTTCTCCAGCTCTGTATCCCTTTTGCCAATCAACTTCCCAGCTTTTAGCTCCATCCCTCCCCCTCCTGCCTTCTCCTATCATTTCTGGTCTCCCCCTCCCCCTCCCACTTTCAAATCTCTTACTATCTCTTTTTTCTATTAGTCCTAACGAAGGGTCTTGATCCGAAACATCGACTGTACTTCTTCCTATAGATGTTGCCTGGCCTGCTGCATTCACCAGCAATTTGTGTGTGTTGCTGAGAAGTGGCAGATGGAGTTCAACCCAGATAAGTGTGAGGTGATTCATTTTTGTAGGTCAAATATGATGACAGAATATAGTATCAATGGTAAAACTCTTGGCAGTGTGGAGGATCAGAGGGATCTTGGGGTCCGAGTCCATAGGATACTCAAAGCTGCTATGCAGTTTGACTCCGTGGTTAAGAAGGCATATGGTGCATTGGCCTGCATTAACCATGGGATTGAGTTTAAGAGCCAAGAGGTAATGTTACAGCTATATAGGAACCTGGTCAGACCCCACTTGGAGTACTGTGCTCAGTTCTGGTCGCCTCACTACTGGAAGGATGTGGAAACTAAAGAAAGGGGGTGTTGGGACCACTTCTTTTTATGCTGTATATAAATGATTTAGATGATGGAATAGATGGCTTTGTTGAGAAGTTTTCAGATGATATGAAGATTGGTGGAGGGGCAGGTAGTTTTGAGGAAACAGGTAGGATGCAGAAGGACTGCATATGACAAGATAGGCAGAACTCAGCATGGATTCCTTAAAGGAAAATCCTGCCTGACATACCTATTACAATTTTTTGAGGAAATTACAAGTAGGCTAGACAAGGGAGATGCAGTGGATGTTGTATATTTGGATTTTCAGAAGGCCTTTGACAAGGTGCCACACATGAGGCTACTTAACAAGATAAGAGCCCATGGAATTACGGGTAAGTTACATACATGGATAGAGCATTGGCTGATTGGCAGGAAACAGAGAGTGGGAATAAAGGGATCCTATTCTGGTTGGCTGCCGGTTACCAGTGGTGTTCCACAGGGGTCCGTGTTGGGGCCGCTTCTTTTTACATTGTACATCAATGATTTGGATTATGGAATAGATGGCTTTGTGGCTAAGTTTGCTGATGATACGAAGATAGGTGGAGGGGTCGGTAGTGCTGAGGAAACGGAGAGTCTGCAGAGAGACTTGGATAGATTGGAAGAATGGGCAAAGAAGTGGCAAATGAAGTACAATGTTGGAAAGTGTATGGTTATGCACTTTGGCAGAAGTAATAAACGGGCAGACTATTATTTAAATGGGGAAAGAATTCAAGGTTCTGAGATGCAACTGGACTTGGGAGTCCTTGTACAGAATACCCTTAAGGTTAACCCCCTGGTTGAGTCGGTAGTGAAGAAGGCGAATGCAATGTTGGCATTCATTTCTAGAGGAAGAGAGTATAGGAGCAGGGATGTGATGTTGAGGCTCTATAAGGTGCTGGTAAGACCTCACTTGGAATACTGTGGGCAGTTTTGGTCTCCTTATTTAGGAAAGGATGTGCTGACGTTGGAAAGGGTACAGAGAAGATTCACTAGAATGATTCTGGGAATGAGAGAGTTACCATATGAGGAACGTTTGTCCGCTCTTGGACTGTATTCCTTGGAGTTTCGAAGAATGAGGGGAGACCTCATAGAAGCATTTCGAATGTTGAAAGGCATGGACAGAGTGGATGTGGCAAAGTTGTTTCCCATGATGGGGGGAGTCTAGTACGAGGGGGCATGACTTAAGGATCGAAGGGTGCCCATTCAGAACAGAAATGCGAAGGAATATTTTTAGTCAGAGGGTGGTGAATCTATGGAATTTGTTGTCACGGGCAGCAGTGGAGGCCAAGTCATTGGGTGTGTTTAAGGCAGAGATTGATAGGTATCTGAGTAGCCAGGGCATCAAAGGTTATGGTGAAAAGACGGGGGAGTGGGACTAAATGGGAGAATGGATCATCTCATGATAAAATGGCAGAGCAGACTCGATGGGCCAAATGGCCGACTTCTGCTCCTTTGTCTTATGGTCTTATGGACTTAGATAGATTTGGAGAATGGACAAGAAAGTGAATTAAATACAATGTTGGAAAATGAATGGTCATGTACTTTGGTAGTAGAAATAAATGTGCGGACTATTTTTTAAATGGGGAGAAAATCCAGGAACCTGAGATGCAAAGGGACTTGGGAGTCCTTGTGCAGAACACCCTGAAAGTTTATTTGCAGGTCGAGTCGGTGGTGAGGAAGGCAAATGCCATGTTAGCATTCATTTCAAGAGGTCTAGAATACAAGAGCAAGGATGTGATGCTGAGGCTTTATAATGCATTAATGAGGCCTCACCTGGAGTATCGTGAACAGTTTTGGGCCCCTCATCTTAGAAAAGATGTGCTGGCATTGGAGAGGGTCCAGAGGAGGTTCACAAGGATAATTCCATGAATGAAAGAGTTATCATACAAGGAACGTTTGATGGCTCTGGGTCTGTACTCTCTGGAATTCAGAAGGATGAGGGGGGATCTCATTGAAACCTTTCTAATGTTGAAAGGCCTAGACAGAGTAGATGCGGAAAGGATGTTTCCCATGGTGGGAGAATCTAGGACAGGAGGGCACAGCCTCAGGATAGAGGGGTGCCCTTTCAAAACAGAAATGCAGAGGAATTTCTTCAGTCAAAGGCTGGTGAATTTGTGGAATTTGTTTCCACATGCAGCAGTGGAAGCCAGGTTGTTGGGTGTATCTAACGCAGAGATTGATAGGTTCTTGATTGGACATGGTATTAAAGGTTATGGAGAGAAGGTCGGGAACTGGGGTTGAGGGGAGATAGAAAAAAGGATCAGCCATGATTGAATGGTGGAGCAGACTCAATGGGACATACGGCCTAATTAAGACCATAAGGTAGAGGGCACCATTCAGCCCATCAAGTCTAGTCCACCATTCAATTATAGGCTGATCCAATCCTTTCAGTCATCCCCACTCCCTTGACTTCTCCCCATATCCTATGATGCCCTGGCTAATCAAGAACCTATCTATCTCTGCCTTAAATGCACCTAATGACTTGGCCTCCACAAGTGCTCGTGGCAACAAATTCCACAGATTTACCACCCTCTGACTAAAGTAATTTCTCTGCATCTCTGTTCTAAATGGACGTCCTTCAATCCTGAAGTTGTTCCCTTTTGTGCTTGACTCCCCTACTAAGGGAAATAACTTTGTCATATCTAATCTGTTCAGGTCTTTTAACATTCGGAATGTTTTTATGAGATCCCCCCTCATTCTCCTGAACTCCAGGGAATACAGCCCAAGAGCTGCCAGATGTTCCTCATACGGTAACCTTTTCATTCCTGGAATCATTCTTGTGAATCTTCTCTGAACCCTCTCCAATCTCAGTATATCCTTTCTAAAATAAAGAGTCCAAAACTGATGCTGGAAATTCAAGCAAAACACATCAAAGTTGCTGGTGAACGCAGCAAGCCAGGCAGAATCTCTAGGAAGAGGTACAGTCGACGTTTCAGGCTGACACCCTTCGTCAGGACTAACTGAAGGAAGAGTTAGTAAGAGATTTGAAAGTGGGAGGGGGAGGGGGAGATCCAAAAAAAATTTTTTTTGGATCTCCCCCTCCCCCTCCCACTTTCAAATCTCTTACTAACTCTTTCTTCAGTTAGTCCTGACGAATGTTCTCAGCCTGAAACGTCGACTCTACCTCTTCCTAGAGATGCTGCCTGGCCCACAATATTCCAAGTGTGGTCTCACGAGTGCCTTATAGAGCCTCAACATCACATCCCTGCTCTAATAATCTATACCTCTAGAAATGAATGACAACATTGCAGTTGAATTGCATTTTATATTCTATACCTTGAGGAATCCTGCTCCTATGTTTTACGATCTTCTGGTCTTCTGGTCTAGTCTTTTTCTCTTTTGTACTTTATTTTTCTTCACTCCACTCTTATTTTTCTCTTTTTTAATTTTTATCTGCACTTTTTCCTTTTACTTTATCCGTATTTCTCCAATCTGTTGAACCCACCTCACTATTTAGTTTAAATCCCTATCCACAGTACTAATTATGCAATTTGCTAGGATCCAGGTCCCATCACGATTCAGGTGGAGCTTGTCCCATTGTTACAGCTCCCTCCTTCCCCAATACTGGTGCCAATTTCCGATGAATTCAAACCCACTTCTCCCACACCAATCCTTGAGCCATGCACTTAACTCTCTAATCTTCTTGACTGCGTGTTAAATTGCACATGGCTCGGGTGGTAATTCAGAGGTGACCACCTTTTTGGTTCTGCTTTTTAATTTCATTCCTAGCTGCTCCAATTCCTTCACCAGAACTTCTTTGCTCATGGTACTCACATGGAACACAACAACTGGATCTTTCCCCTCTCACTGCAAATTCCTCTGTAGGTCAGATAAGATGTCCTGAACCCGGACACCAGGCAGGCAACACAGCCTTTGGGATGCTCTTTCCTCGCAACAGAGAACTCTGTCTATTCCCCTGACTATATTATCCCCAATTACCTCTACATTGCTCTTCTCGTCCCCCTCTTGAATAGCTCTCTGAACCATGATGCCACAGTTAGGGTGCTTATCCTTCCTACAGCCCCCACTCTCATGCACACAGGGAGCAAGAATCTCAGACCTGTTGGACAAGCTCAAGGGCTGAGGCTCCTCCAGCACTGACTCTTGGATCCCACTTCCCACCTCACTGACCCTCACACCCTCTTGTCCCTGACCACAGACTGAATTTGAGGTAGTTAATCTAATGGGTGTGACTACCTCCTGAAACAGAGAATTCAGGTAACTCTCCCCCTCCCTGATGTGCCGCAGTGTTTGAGACACATATTCCAGGTCATCAGCTTCAGAATCGGGTTTACTATCACCGGCATGTGTCATGAAATTTGTTAACTTAGCAGCAGCAGTTCAGTGCAGAAGAAAAAAAACAAAATAAAATAATAATAATAAATAAAGAACTAAATCAATTACAGTATACGTATATTAAAAATCATGCAAAAAACATAAATAATATATATTTAAAAAGTAAGGTCGTGTCCAAGGGTTCAATGTCCATTTAGGAATCAGATGGCAGAAGGGAAGAAGCTGTTCTTGAATTGCTGAGTGTGTGCCTTCAGGCTTCTGTATCTCCTTCCTGATGGTAACAGTGAGAAAAGGGCATGCCCTGGGTGCTGGGGATCCTTAATAATGGATGCTGCCTTTCTGAGACACAGCTCCTTGAAGATGTCCTGGGTACTTTGTCGTCATCGTTGTGGCTATCCCTTGAGGTCGAGGATGATTGTCTTCATTCTGAAGAAGTGGCTCACAGAGTGAAGACACCTGTGCGTGTATTTGTTTAACGTGCACTTGATGTTGCACTCCAAGAAGCACACGATACTTCACAAATCAACCAACTGATTCTAATGGCATGGAAACCACGACGATTGGAGCTGATAGATTTGTTGCAGCCTTCATCCGCCTTCACAGCCGATGAGTTCGAAGTAACTTAGTCTGCCTGTTCCACTGTTGAGGTCTTGGTTGGATTGTTCTTTGTCAGGGACCTCACCCTCGACCTTACCGCCATGGGTGACCCTACCAGGAGTATAGCTCCAGACAGCATTGCTCTCAGGATCACAGGACCACACAAGCTTCTCCACCACGACAAGGTGACAATCCACAGAGAAGATGTACTTTGTAAGCTAGTACCCAAGATGTAGCTGAGTAAATTTACAGCCCTCTGCCGTTTCTCTCGGTCCTGTGAAGTAGCCCCCTGCCCCCCATACCAGACAGTGATGCAGCCTGTCAGAATGCTCTCCATGGTACATCTACAGAAGTTTTTGGGTGTATTTGTTGACATACCAAATCTCTTCAAACTCCTAATGAAGTATAGCCGCTGTCTTGCCTTCTTTATAACTGCATTGATATGTTGGGACCAGGTTAGATCTTCAGAGATCTTGACACCCAGGAACTTCAAACTGCTCACTCTCTCCAGTTCTGATCGCTCTATGAGGATTGGTATGTGTTCCTTCATCGTACCATTCCTGAAGTTCACAATCAGCTCTTTTGTCTTATTAATGTTGAGTGCCAGCTTGTTGCTGTGACACCACTCCACTAGTTGGCATTTCTCGCTCCTGTACGCCCTCTCGTCACCACCTGAGATTCTACCAACAATGGTTGTATCATCAGCAAATTTATAAATGGTATTTGAGCTATGCCTAACCACACAGTCATGGGTATAGAGAGAGTAGAGCAGTCGGCTAAGCACACACCCCTGAGGTGCGCCAGTGTTAATCGTCAGTGAGGAGGATATGTCCTCACCATAGGCTGTGGTCTTCTGATTAGGAAGTTGAAGATCCAATTGCAGAGGGAGGTACAAAGGCCCAGGTTCTGCAATTTCTCAATCAGGATTGTGGAAATGATGGTATCAAATGATGAGCTATAGTCGATGAACAGCATCCTGACATAGGTATTTGTGTTGTCCAGGTGGTCTAAAGCCGTGTGAAGAGCCATTGAGATTGCATCTTCCATTGACCTATTGTGACGATAGGCAAATTGCAATGGGTCCAGGTCCTTGCTGAGGCAGGAGGTCAGTCTAGTCATAGCCAACCTCTCAACGCACTTCATCACTGTAGATGTCAGGGCTACTGGGCAATAGTCATTAAGGCAGATCATATTATTCTTCTTGGGCACTGGTAAATTGTTGCCTTTTTGAAGCAAGTGGGAACTTCCACCAGTAGCAGTGAGAGGTTGAAAATGTCCTTGAATATCCTCGCTAGTTAGTTGGCACAGGTTTTCAGAGCCTTACCAGATACTCCATCGGGACCTTCCGCCTTGCGAGGGTTCACTCTCTTTAAAGACACCCTAACATCGGTCTCTAAAACAGAGATCACAGGGTCATCAGGTGCAGTAGGGATCTTCACAGCTGTAGTTATATTCTCCCTCTCAAAGTGGGCATAGAAGGCATTGAGTTCATCTGGTAGTGAAGCATCACTGCCATTCATGTTATTGGGTTTCGCTTTGTAAGAAGTCATACCTTGCAAACCCTGTCAGAGTTGTCGTACATCCAATGTTGCCTCCAACCTCGTTTGAAATTGTCTCTTCGCCCTTGAAATAGCCCTCCGCAAATCATACCTGGTTTTCTGGTGCAGACCTGGGTCGCCAGACTTGAATGCACAGATCTAACCTTCAGCAGATGACGTACCTCCTGGTTCATCCACGGCTTTCGGTTTCAGAATGTGCAGTAAGATTTGTCAGCACACACTCGTCCACACAAGCCTTGATGAAGTCGGTAACAACTGCAGCATACTCATCCAGGTTTGAAGATGAATCCCTGAATACAGTCCAGTCCAGCGATTTAAAGCATTCCTGTAGGCGCTCCTGTGCTTCCCTTGTCCAAACCTTCTTGGTCCTCACTGCTGGTGCTGCAGTCTTCAGTCTCTGAAGAACCTGACTTTGAGCCTGAGTTCCTCAAACATCAACACTTGCTGCAGATGTGGTCACCAGGAACCACAATGGGGTCCACCAGCTCCCACATCATGCAGCTACAGCACATCACCTGATCCTGCATCATCCCTACTTTATTTAATTAGCTGTAATTTAGTGACTTTTTATTCAACCACTACAAAAGCCACTGTGCTTTGACCCTGATTTACTTTTATTTGCTCCTGAATAACTTCCTATTTGGAAAAGATCTCTAGTACAGCAGATTACCTGAGGCATCATTATGTCACCTTTAAAAACGATCATGCCAAGTGACTTTAGCTCAGAGATTGATAGGTTCTGGATTGGACATGGCATCAAAGGTTATGGGGAGAAGGTCGGGGAACTGGGATTGAGGAGGAGATAGAGAAAAAAGGATCAGCCATGATTGATTGAATGGTGGATCAGACTCAATGGGCCAGATAGCCTAATTCTGCTCCGAAATGGAGAACATAAAATGGAGCCACCATCTCCTCCCTCTGTCTGCTTCTGCTTTCCTTGATTCATTCAAATTCACTGATTTGCAGACAGTAGTTTTGCCTCTCTTCCTCTTCTTGATGCTCCTACTGCTAGCTGAGACACAGTTCGTCATCAAAACTGAAATCTAAAATCACACTCCCAATTGCAAAGTTATGATTTTCCAAAGGACATTTTTTCTATCCCTTGGTATAACTCATGTCTGCTGTTGCTAAAATACTCATTATTTGCAGGCAGAACATACGATAAACAAATCTCATAAGTACTGAGAGCACAATCAAGAAGTTTCTGTCTTGTCATCTCTTCTGGACAAAACCAGTGGATTCCACTTGTATGACATCTTGATAAATCTTTCTGTTTCCCGGTACCATTTATAACTACTGTATAGCATGTGTTGGTGGGTTACATCAGAATATCCAAGTCTTCTCATGACATTTGCCCATTTTGTGAACTTTTTCAAAGAGTAGTTTAAATTATTTCCATGTGGGGGAATATAAAATACCACACTGACCTAAAAACTTCCTCTACCATAATTGCATGTATCCAGTACTCTATTGGTTAGTGTAAGCCTTCTGATAAGACACAAGGGCACTTTTCCACAACCCCTTGTTTTAGTTGTTCATCTGATACCCAATTTGGTACTTGTCTCAGTCATGGGGAGCAACCAACTAGTATATGTAGCACAGATCTCAGCGTTGTGTGTTCACTCATATATGAGGGCTATGCAGTCGATTATAAAAATTCATAGTACCGTGAAGGGGCTTCAGAAATTTAACTGAATCCAGAGTTACCTGTGATGTACTCCAATCAATTTGACTAGTCTGTTGTCTGATCTCAATAACTTTTTCTCAATGCCTTCTGATACATAAAGTGCAAAAGAGAGGCAAGAGTGGATATTGGACCACTGGAAAATGATGCTGGAGAGGTAGTAATGGGGAACAATGAAATGGCTGATGAACTGAATAAGTATTTTGCATTTGTCTTCACTGTGGAAGGCACTAGTAGTATGGTGGAAGTTCCATGTGTCGGGGGCACGAAGTGTTTGAAATTACCAGAATTAGAGAGAAGGTTCTTGGAAAACTGAAAGGTCTGAAGGTAGATAAATCATCAGGACCAGATGATAGACATCACAGGGTTTTGAAAGAGGTGGCTGAAGAGATCATGGAGGCATTACTAATGACCATTCAAGAATCACTGGGGTCTGGAATGGTTTGGGAAGACTGGAAAATTGCAAATGTCACTCTACTGCTTAAGAAGGGAGAGAAAACAGAAGAAGGGAAATTGACCCCTGACCTCAGTAGTTGGGAAGATCTTGATTATTAAGAATAAGGTCGCAGGATACTTGGAGACACAGAAATAAACAGGCCATAATCAGCATGGTTTCCTCGAGGCAAAATCTTGGCTGACAAATCTGTTGGAATTATTTGAAGAAGAAACAAGCAGGATAGACAAAGGAGAATCAGGTGATGTTGTGGACTTAACTTTTCAGAAGCTCTTTGACAAGGTGCCACATATGAGGCTGCTAACAAGCTATGAGAAGATAAGAAATAGGAGCAGGAGTCGGCCATCTGGCCCGTCAAGCCTGCTCCGTCATTCAATAAGATCATGGCTGATCTGGCCATGGATTCATCTCCACCTACCTGCCTTTTCCCCATAACCCTTAATGAGCACATGGTCTTACAGGAAAGAATCTAGTATCGATAAAGCAGTGGCTGCTTGGCAGGATGCAAAGAATGGGAATAAAGGGAGCCTTTTCTGACTGGCTGACAGGCTCTGGGAGGAACAGGTGGTTTTGAGGAAGCAGACAGGCTACATAAGGATTCAGACATATTAGGAGAATGGGCAAAGAAGTGGCTGATGGAATACAGTCACGGGAAGAGTACGCAAAGGGACTTAGGAGACCTTGTGCAGGATTCCCTAAAGGTTAATTTGCAGATTGCATCTGTGGTGATGGAGGCAAATGTGATGTTAGTATTCATATCAAGAAGCCTACAAAATAAAAGCAAAGATGTAATGTTGAAACTTTTAAACTTTTATAAAGCACCTTATTATCATCAGTGCGCAAGGCAAAACTACCTGCTATGTTGCTGCACCATTTTTGCTTTTTTAAAAAATATTTGATTCAACCTTTCCGCAATTCCACCAGACTGTGGTCTATAGGGTATATGAAATCTCTGCTTAATCCCGAGAAGTGTCATGACATCTTGCATTATCTGAGCTAGAGTACGTGTGCCTTCATCTGACTCTATACTCTGAGGTAATCCTCAGTGAGAGAAGACCCTTTCCAATAAGATTTTTACAGTGGCTTTGGCCATGTTCATCTTAATCACAAACGTTTCCACCCACTTAATGAAAGTATCTACCAAGGCAAGATACTTGTACCCTCCTGGGGAGGGTGATAAACGTCCAGCATAATATATCTGCAAGTTCCAAGACCCTCCCACTGGTCTGGTATGTCAGATCCTTTTTTCTTTACATAGAAACATAGAAAACCTACAGTACCATACAGGCCCTTCGGCCCACAAAGCTGTGCCGGACATGTCCCTACCCTAGAACTACCTAGGCTTACACATAGCCCTCTATTTTTATCAGCAACATGTACCTATCCAGGAGTCTCTGAAAAGACCCTATCGTTTCCGTCTCCACCACCATTGCCGGGAGCCCATTTCACGCATTCACCACTCTCTGTGTAAAAAACTTACCCCTGACATCATCTCTGTACCTACTTCCAAGCACCTTAAAACTATGCCTCTTGTGCATTTCAGCCCTGTAAAAAAGCCTCTGACTGTCCACACGATCAATGCCTCTCATCATCTTATACACCTCTATCAGGTCACCTCTCGTCCTCTGTCGCTCCAAAGAGAAAAGGCCGAGTTCACTCAACCTATTCTCATAAGGCATACTCCCCAATCCAGGCAACATCCTTGTAAGTCTCCTCTGCACCCTTTCTATGGTTTCCACATCCTTTCTGTAGTGAGGCGACCAGAACTGAGCACAGTACTCCAAGTGGGGTCTAACCAAGGTCCTATACAGTATAGCTGTAACATTACCTCTTGGCTCTTGAACTCAATCCCACGGTTGATGAAGGCCAATGCACTGTATGCCTTCTTAACCACAGAGTAAACCTGCATAGCAGCTTTGAGTGTCCTATAGACTCAGACTCCAAGATCCCTCTAATCCTCCACACTGCCAAGAGTATTACCATTAATGCTATATTCTACCATCATATATGACCTACCAAAATAAACTCCATCTGCCACTTCTCAGCCCAGTTTTGCATCCTATCAATATCCTGCTGTAACCTCTGACATCCCTCCATCCTATCCACAACACCCCCAACCTTTGTGTCATCAGCAAATTTACTAATCCATCCTTCCACTTCCTCATTCAGGTCATTTATACAACTCACAAAGAGTAAGGGTCCAAGAACAGATTCCTGAAGTACACCACTGGTCACCGACCTCCATGCAGAATATGACCCATCTACAACCACTCTTTGCATTCTGTGGGAAAGCCAGTTCTGGATCCACAAAGCAAGGTCCCCTTGGATCCCATGCCTCCTTACTTTCTCAATAAGCCTTGCATGGAGTATGTTATCAAATGTCTTGCTGAAATCCATATACACTACATCTACAGCTCTACCTTCATCAATGTGATTAATCACATCCTCCAAAAATTCTATCAGGCTCGTAAGGCACGACCTGCTTTTGACAAAGTCATGCTGACTATTCCTAATCATATTATGTCTCTCCAAATGTTCACAAATCCTACCTCTCAGGACCTTCTCCATCAACTTACCAACCACTGACGTAAGACTCACTGGCCTATAATTTCCTGAGCTATCTCCACTCTCTTTCTTGAATAAGGGAACAATATCTACAATGCTCCAATTCTTTGGAACCTCTCCCGTCCCAATTGATGATGCAAAGATCATCGCCAGAGGCTCAGCAATCTCCTCCCTCGCCTCCCACAGTAGCCTGGGGTACATCTCATCCAGGTGACTTATCAAACTTGATGCTTTCCAAAAGCTCCAGCACATCCTCTTCCTTAATATCTACATGCTCGAGCTTTTCAGTCCACTGCAAGTCATCCCTACAAACGCCAAGATCCTTTTCCGTAGTGAATACTGCAGCAAAGTATTCACTAAGTATCTCTGCTGTCTCCTCTGGTTCCATACACACTTTTCCACTGTCACATGTTACGTACCCCGTAACTGGGTTGCCAAACCAGCAGAAATGGATCACTCAGTTGGAGTCTGGAGTACTAGAACTAAGAAAGTTTTATTAAAGAAACGCAGTAATCGAAAGGATAATAAATGCAACAGTTCAGTGATGATAAACACACATGTGCACAGAATTAAGATAACAGCATCAATCAAGCTCTATCGTTGTCTAGGGGTAAATGATCAAATTTCAAAATGACTCAAAGTTCAGTTCGCAGTAATCGTTGCCATGGCGATGGACAACGTGGGGGAAGAGACAGAGAGAACAGGAACAACTGATCATTCAGCACAGCTTCACTCACAGACCGGCGAGATGGCTCACAAACAGCTTTTGGGCGGGTCCTTGGTGATGTCACCTGAGGTCACCGACTGTGACCCCTCCTCCAGATGCGGTCGATCCTCTGCAGTGAACCCGGCACCCAGGCAAGGGCGGACACACACCGGGTTCCCGTTGATCGTACCTTTCCACCCTTGTCGTTGTCTGATACTTCTCACCCACTCGTGAGAGGCGCACCGCTTCCAGGGTCTCGTTACCTCGGGTGGCGTGTGTCCTGTCTTAGCGAACCTGTCCCTTTTTATCCCCCTGCTGGGGTATCGCCTGTCCATCACTTCAAACAGTTCAGGGTTCAAAGGGGGGAGCCGCTCCAGACAGCTCTCTCTCCCACATCCCTTCATTACACATCTCCAGGCGCTGCTCCATTGTTCCTTATCTCTCCTTCCCCTGAGGGCAGGTGGCAGACCAACTGCTGATGCCACTGATGCTAGCCCAGGCCAGCAAACATCTTAATTTTATGTGTATTCTCGTAACACTTCCCCCCTTTAAGGATTTTTACCGGGAGGTAAAAATTACAAACATGACTACATTATTTGATACATACACAATATACATCTTTATCAGCTATTTGGCTAACACAGCGAGTTTGAAGCTGTCAACACCTTGACAGACAGTCATCACATTTTCTGTTCCTTTTACACGTGTTATTAATAATCCCTTAGACCAGGCTCCAACTCAGCAAACTTCATAGTGGCCAAAAACACTGATGAATTGCGACCAATGTAACCTCTCATTTGGTTTTGTCCCGGACCACAATAACAAGGGTCGTCCCATTCCGACTCAGTTTTCTCTCGCAAGGGCTTAGTAGGAGGGGAACGGGTATTGACCGCAGAGTTATTGCAAAACTTCCTGCAGTACCCCACCATCTCCAAAAGCCTTCTGAGGGCCCTCTTGTCTGTCGGGGTTGGGAGGTCAGCGATAGCCTGCAGTGTAGCTTGCATCGCTGCCAGCTGCCCCTGTGTCACCACAATTTCCAGGTAAGTGACCCTCGTGTGGCCGAATTCATTTTTTTCAAGGTTCACTATCAAGCTGGCTTCAGACAGCCGTATTAAATTGCCAATACACACCTCTGTGGTCATCAGCCCTTTAGTCACTGAATTACTCAATATATATGAGTGTTCTTTACTGGGCTACCCTATTGTAACAGACATAACCCAACGTCCCAGTTCTTTGCATTTCCTCGGGACAATCAAACACATAGGTGCGAGTCGTTTAATTACTCCTTCTAAAGATTCGCTTTGTTCGGGGATTAAGGGAGAGACCTTATCAGTAGACCTGGCCAAAACAATAGCCTTCTCCCATCTGACCGATCCCATCCTAATCTTTTCAAAATGGTTTTTTCCTCTTATCAGGGGGCCCCTAGCTTCATTGATTTCCACGCTAACACCGACTAGGTTTGTTAGCATATCAAAAGCCGGTGACCGTCTCAGTTCGCGTCGGTCATGATCAATAACATTTTTCCCCCTGGGCAGCCGGTAAATCTCTTTCATGATTCCACCAACTGTTTCCTCCAGCACCGCAAAATGTCCACCGGGGGGTACCTCGTGGGCCATGTTAAAAACCTCATCCCCATAGCTCTTTTGCACCACCCCCCACTCCTCATCTGCGGATGCTGTACTTGATTTCCCTTTCTTCCTTAGCACTTCCTCATCCGCACAATAGCTTGTCAAGGCTGTGTCAGAGAGAGCGGTCTCGGCAAAAACCATCAGCCCCTCGTCTCGCTCCTGCGTCTGCACAAATTCTTTCCTGGCTACTGCTACGTCCGTCCCAGCTCCTTCACTACCTCTTATCTCACTACACCCTGTCTCATACAAGGTTGGCAAAAATGTTTCAGCTAAATTCACTATCGCGGGCGGGGCCTCAATGCTGGCAGGCTGACCTGTCAATCTCACGACTGGGAACACGATTCCTCCGGCGATGTCATTACCGAGCAAGACTTCCACGTCTTTCATCGGTAATTCGGACCTCACCCCGATCGTGACTAGTCCAGAGACCAGGTTGCTCTGTAAGTGTATCTGGTGCAAAGGGACTGACTCTGTCCCTTTCCCAACACCTTTGACCTCTACCTCCCCAGTCTGGGTCTCTGAGCTAAACTCTAATACACTCTTCAGTATTAGTGACTGACACGCTCCCGTGTCTCTCCAGATCTGCACTGGAACTGGTTTTAACCTCTCCTTCACTGACACCAGTCCGGCCGAGATAAACCTCTCGCGCCCTTCCTGGACTCTTTCAGACCTGTCCTTCCCTAGCGGTTCGCTTAACAGCTCGATACAGCCATTCAAAATTTCCGCTTTTCCTTTCCCCGTCTCCTTCCTTGGGGCAAAGCACCTGGACGCAAAGTGTCCGGCTTTCCCACAATTATAACAGACGACCCCAGGAGACTTCCTACCAGGCTGCTCCCGGTCTACCTTATCCTTTTCACTAGTCCCCGGCTTACTTTCTGACTTTTCCGGCGGACTCTCCCCTCCGTCCTGACTACCCTTCTGGTAGCCTTTACTCGGGGCAAACTTCATTTTATGCGTCAACGCATACTCATCCGCTAACTTAGCAGTTGCGGCTAACGTGGCTGCCTCTTTCTCATCGAGGTAGGGTCTCATACCCTCAGGGACACAACCTTTAAACTGCTCAATCAGAATCAGCTGCAGCAGTCTGTCATAATCCCCCTCTACCCCTTTCGAGGCGCACCAACGCTCACAATATGTTTGCATCTCACGAGCAAACTCCAAATACGTGCGGTCCCACCGCTTCCTCGCATTCCTGAACCTCTGCCGGTATGCCTCCGGGACCAACTCATAAATCCTGAGGATGGCCTCTTTCACCACCTCATACCTCTGGGCATCTTCCGCGGACAAAGCTGAGTAAGCTTCTTGGGCCTTCCCTTTCAGTACACTCTGAAGTAAAACAACCCACTTATCCCTCGGCCAGTCCTGACTTATAGCCACTTTTTCGAAATGGAGAAAGTACCGATTCACGTCGGTATCGTCAAAAGGGGGAACCAGCCTTACCTCCTGGGTCGCCCGGAACCCTCCACCTTGGTTCGGCACGAGCCCCTGCTCGGCCCTTATCCTTAACTTCTCCAGCTCAAATTCCCTTTCCCTCTGTTTCTCTCTCTCTTCTCGCTCCCATTGCCTCTCTTTCTCCTCTCTCTCTAACTGTCTCTCTCTCTCTTTCTCTTCTCTCTCCAACTGTCTTTCTCTCTCTTGCCTTTCTACCTCTTTCTCTTTCTCCCGTCTTTCTAACTCTCTCTCCTGCCTTTCTAACTGCTTCTCTTCGTGTTCTAACTGCCGTACCCGGAACTCGTGCTCGAGTCTCAGTTTTTCAAGCTGCACCTGTACCGCGTCTCCAGCAGGTTTTCCAATAGACACCACCTCCAGCTCACCTTGGGGAAACACACCTTTAGATACATAGTGCTCTACAATAGCTCTGTGTATCTCCTCTCTCCTCATTGTCGACTTCACCTTAGCAAGATTCAACCGTTTGGCCACAGCTAACAATTCCGATTTCCTGGCATCCTCTAATGCCTCCAAGGTCGGCGCCTTTATAAATTCCTCAGCCTCCATTTCTGCTGTTTGTCTTTTCTTTCTTTCGGGAATTTTAACCCAATCAATTTACTCCGTCCCAAATTTAGCGTTCAAAATCGCGGACGAGAACCCCACTTATGTTACGTACCCCGTAACTGGGTTGCCAAACCAGCAGAAATGGATCACTCAGTTGGAGTCTGGAGTACTAGAACTAAGAAAGTTTTATTAAAGAAACAAGCAACGCAGTAATCGAAAGGATAATAAATGCAACAGTTCAGTGATGATAAACACACATGTGCACAGAATTAAGATAACAGCATCAATCAAGCTCTATCGTTGTCTAGGGGTAAATGACCAAATTTCAAAATGACTCAAAGTTCAGTGCGCAGTAATCGTTGCCATGGCGATGGACAACGTGGGGGAAGAGACAGAGAGAACAGGAACAACTGATCATTCAGCACAGCTTCACTCACAGACCGGCGAGATGGCTCACAAACAGCTTTTGGGCGGGTCCTTGGTGATGTCACCTGAGGTCACCGACTGTGACCCCTCCTCCAGATGCGGTCGATCCTCTGCAGTGAACCCGGCACCCAGGCAAGGGCGGACACACACCGGGTTCCCGCTGATCGTACCTTTCCACCCTTGTCGTTGTCTGATACTTCTCACCCACTCGTGAGAGGCGCACCGCTTCCAGGGTCTCGTTACCTCGGGTGGCGTGTGTCCCTGTCTTAGCGAACCTGTCCCTTTTTATCCCCCTGCTGGGGTATCGCCTGTCCATCACTTCAAACAGTTCAGGGTTCAAAGGGGGGAGCCGCTCCAGACAGCTCTCTCTCCCACATCCCTTCATTACACATCTCCAGACGCTGCTCCATTGTTCCTTATCTCTCCTTCCCCTGAGGGCAGGTGGCAGACCAACTGCTGATGCCACTGATGCTAACCCAGGCCAGCAAACATCTTA
Source organism: Mobula hypostoma (assembly GCF_963921235.1). NCBI lineage: Eukaryota > Metazoa > Chordata > Chondrichthyes > Myliobatiformes > Myliobatidae > Mobula > Mobula hypostoma. The sequence continues at coordinate 231,825,354 of NC_086099.1, read as the reverse complement.
ATTTTATGTGTATTCTCGTAACACACACTTGATTGGTCTACATCTGACACCTTCCACATCTGACACCGAGCACAGAAAACCGGCCTCACACACATACTTTCTGTCTGTATTATACACAGATAACCTACCTCACCTTGACCCGTTATCACCGAAGTCCCATTGAGCCAAAGCCTTCTTACTCTGTCTCCCTCTACTGACGCCTGCTGTATAAATCTATCTTCTTTTTAAACTCTTCTCGCTGTTATCACTGGCTGACGTCCATGTGCCTGCGCAGTCGTGCCCCGTTCAAACGGCTGAAGAAATAACATTTCTTTTAATTCTGTATCTTCCTTCCACTCCTTGGTTAGATCCAGAACCTTAACCTGTTGTTCCTTCTGCCTCCTCATCTCCCCAATCCGCGGCTGCTGTTCCTGCCCATTTAAAGCACCCTGCCTCACTAACTCATCAGCCTTCCTATTCCTCTCAGGAGTCAATTTTGAGTGAGCTTTCACCTTTATGACTCTATTCTTTCCCCTTTGCTTCTTCAAATATACACCGCAACAGAGCAGCAGATGGGAGGGGGTTTCTGCAGGCTGAAAAAAACCTTCTTGCCTGCCACAGAGGCAAATGTTCGGTAAGACTATTACAAATGTACATACTATCAGCGTGCATGACTGATCCAGGTGGAAAACATTCTGGGTGGCTAACCACATGCTACAGCTGCCAATTCTGCTCCCTGTGCACTCATGGTGTTGGGTAACTTTATGCCCGTCCTGACCACCTTCATCCTCTACATATATACCACACCTCACTCTCCTCTCACCCATCTGTACTGATGAGCAGCCATCTACAGACATTGTAAGACTGGGCTTTTCCTTTGTGTTTTCCCTTTCTCTGTGTCTCTGTTCTCGGATATTGCTTTCTAATCTCCTTCCACCTCCCACCTTGTCATTTAGATATAAATGGTTCCTTGGGTTCATCTGCTATCATATCCTGATGCCCGTGTGGTTCTCCAGCACGATAAAGATCAGCTGCAAGGAAGGTGGAAACTTTCATACCCTTCAACAGCTACATCTCAACCCTGCAGTACCAAGGCCGCCTGACCAAGGCATTTTAATTCAACCATCCAGCAGTAGCTAGATAAACACTGAAATGCTGTTTGGACCAGTCCAATGTTTAAGTTGAACTTCCATTTGCACTTTGCATAACAAATACAAGCACGAGGAAATCTGCAGATGCTGGAATTTCAAGCAACACACTTAAAAGTTGCTGGTGAACACAGCAGGCCAGGCAGCATCTCTAGGAAGAGGTGCAGTTGACGTTTCAGGCCGAGACCCTTCGTCAGGACTAACTGAAAGAAGAGTTAGTAAGTTGACTTCTCAAACTTCCGCTAATGCCCCACCTCCCCCTTGTACCCCATCCGTTATTTATTTATATACACACATTCTTTCTCTCTCTCTCTCTCTCTCCTTTTTCTCCCTCTGTCCCTCTGACTATACCCCTTGCCCATCCTCTGGGCTTTTCCCCCCTCCCCCTTTTCCTTCTCCCTGGGCCTCCTGTCCCATGATCCTCTCGTATCCCTTTTGCCAATCACCTGTCCAGCTCTTGGCTCCATCCCTCCCCCTCCTGTCTTCTCCTATCATTTTGGATCTCCCCCTCCCCCTCCCACTATCAAATCTCTTCCTAGCTCTTCCTTCGGTTAGTCCTGACGAAGGGTCTCGGCCTGAAATGTCGACTGTACCTCTTCCTAGAGATGCTGCCTGGCCTGCTGCGTTAACACCAGCAACTTTTATGTGTGTTACATAACAAACCACTGGTTGCTTCAAAACTACTTTTCCAAGGGATCTCAAAGTCAAAATCAATATGTCAAAAGTTTTGAGCAACATATTTTATATTTTGTAAAAGGAAGCAGTTTTGTTAGTAAAAACAACTTTTAGGATTTCTCCCCAAATGTTCCAATCTTCCCAAAATGTTAACCTCAAATTCCAAATTTCAAATGTCTACCAATGAGCAACTTCCTCAGAAATGTGAGTATCTCATATCTGGAATAAAGATAGAGACGTGGAAACATAGAAAACCTACAGCACAATACAGGCCCTTTGGCCCACAATGCTGTGCCGAACATGTACTAATTTTAGAAATTAACAGATTTCATTCCTAACCCAGATTACACCTGGCCAGTGTGGAATTCGAGTTTCCCTAAAATCAGTTCTATGGAAAACAAAGAAACTCAAACCAAAACTTAAAACAAAACAAAACACAAAAATCTATGCTTGCACCATTCTTCCTTCAGAACCTTCCACAAGTAACTTCTAAACTTAGAACAAATGGTTAATTTCCACCATGAAAAACTATTACACATTTTCCAAAGAACTAAGGAAAAGTAAAAAAAACTGCTGGGTGGGGCCCCCCGACATATTAACACATTAATGCAACCTCTTAAAACAGCCTTTGAACTGTCTCACAGACATTCTTTCAAGTGAACTCACACATGACCACATTTTAAACAATTAAAACATACAAACATTCACAGTTTAAACTATTTCAGGAAATCTCTTGTTCCTAAGGGTTAACCAGTTGCCAAAATATTCAGTATCAATCTGATAATATTGAGGAAATGTCTTACTCTAAGCCTTTAAAACAAAATGTTGGAAGTTATTCATCATGCACAAGTAAACAACATTCAACAAGTTTAAAGCATGAAGTCCCAGATTCACTGAAATTCCAACATATTCTGACCCTTCTGATTTCTGATCTCTGATTTTTGTGAGGATTTAAATTATGTGAAGTGTCTGCTGTACAGCTCCGAACACAATGACCCACGTCACCACATCTGAGTCAGCAGATTTGAGTACCGTACAGCCTCCCTGATTGGGCAAAGCTACATTCCAGCACGGTGTTACTTCCCTTCTAAAATCTCTCTGCTGGCTTCTGTCCTGAACTGCATTTCCCCACACGACGTCCTGTATATTTTCTTGAACGGAAAAGACTTCAGCGGCCTCTGGAGTATTCCTAAAATTAAAATCTAGCTCCTGCACTTCCTTCTCCCATGCTGTGATCATTTTCCTAAGTACCCGTGCCTCATTATGTGTAGGGTCACTGGGAACTTACTCAGCCAATAGCTGTGTGCACAGCAGCTAAGTTTCCCTCAGCATGTTCCTCATGGTCTCATTTTGAATCTCAATGTGTCTGTGGGGCACCTCATGGCCGTGACAGTTGGTCTCCTACAGAGTTACTGCTGCCAGCACACATGAAGTGTCTGCTTTTACGTTCATTTCTTACCAATTCAAAAGTAGCATTCTGGTGTGGTTCGCTGCAGGTCATGTGTCTGACCTTTAACTCCTTGTTATTGGCTCTGCTCCAAGCCAGCATCCATTTATTGCCCTCATAAATGCAAGTGACAACTGGTAATTTATGGCTCTTTGTTCTCAAAGAGCAACCAGCTTGAATCACACAGACCAGCATTCACAAACATGTATGTTATATCTGATCAAAGAAGACCTCTCAAATAACTCCTATTTGGAAATGATCTCCAGTGCAGCAGATTACCTGAGGCATCATTGTGTCAACTTTAAAACACTAATCAAGCCAAGCAAAATGGAGAATTCTTCAGAAAATGGCAACCTGCTTCTCCTTCCTCTTGGCAAGAGCAAGGGCAATGGGCCCGTCTGCTTCCGCCATCCTTGATTCATTTAAATTCACCGATTTGCAGACTGCAGTTGTGTGTGGCCAACAACGGTGCCAGAAGCTGGGAAGCCAGCAGAACACGAGATATGTCTGATATCTCAGTAGGATCCTCGGTGGAGGGCACTTGCTCTGGACAGGAGACTATCACCGGACTGCCTCTCCTCCCCGGGACTCTGGAGAACTCTGTGGAGGGAGTGCCTCTGAGATCTCTCCGCTGCTCAGCTAGCTGCTTGCAGATGGGCCTGCTGCTGGGGTAGCAGGCTCGCAGTGAGTTTCAGCACTGACGTATCTGCTCCCCAGGAACAGCAGGTCAGGCAGTAAGGAACTGTCAAAGTCCTGGGGCTAAACCCTGTACCAGGACCGAAACATTGACAATTCCTCCTCTCATGCACATCTTCACCCTATCACAGCAGGTGCTTGACCCACTAGGTTCCTCCAGTAACAAGAGGAATTCTGCAGATGCTGGAAATCCAAGCAACACACATCAAAGTTGCTGGTGAACGCAGCAGGCCAGGCAGCATCTCTAGGAAGAGGTACAGTCGACGTTTCAGGCCGAGACCCTTCATCAGGACTGGTTCCTCTAGTGGTTTGTTCTGTGTTGCAGGTCCTGACACGAGTTCAACTTTATCATCATCTGACTGTACATATATACACCCAGATAAAATAATTTTCCTCTGGACCATGGTTCACATTCAAAACGTAGCACATACAGCCACTAAAACAAATATTGCCATAAGTAAGTTTGTACAATATCAATGAAAATGCATGCAGAGGTAAACAGGAACGTGCTCACTGCCCAGCGCGATCTCCCCATGACAGAGGAGAGGGCGGGCATCACCCAGAGCCCCAGCACCAAGTTTCATCGTTGCAGGGAAGAGGACAGGGTCTCAGCAGAACAGGGGGTTTCTCACAGTGAGCTTGTCTCAGAGCTGAGGGCACAGCCTCAGAATCGAGAGACAGCACAGAACAGAGACGTGGAGCAATTTCTTTAGCCAGAGTCTGTGGAGGCCAAGTGACTGGGTATATTGAAAGTGGAGGCTGATAGGTCCTGGATTAGTCAATGCATCAGCGGTACGGGGGGAAGGCAGGAGAATGGCGTTGACTCATTCACTCAGTGCTGGAAGGCGTTAAGTACCTGCCTGATGTGTCGATGAGCAGAGATTGTTCCAAGGGTGATGAGCTGGCTTATTGACCTTTGCCATGGGAGCTCCTGGATTCATGAGGGAGCAGTCCTCATGCTGATTCACTTCGCAGATGACTCAGTAATCATTGCCTTGGCTGTGCTGAAAGCCAGGGAGAGGCAGCCCAGGCTTTGCTTGTTAACTCCAGCACGTTGGATTGGGGTCAAATCACCCTGACCTCTCTACCATGTAGAATGATACAATACAGTAACAGGCTTTTGGCTCAAATACTAAACTGGAAATAAAAAATCCAGTTAAACTCCCTTCCGCCTACACAATGTCCATATTTTGGCATTCTCTGCACATTTACGTGTGTATCTTAAACAGCTTTATCTGAGCACAGGAGTTGGCCATTCAGCCTATCAAGCACAATCCCATCTGGGCCTGTAAACCTCTCTCTGTGTTCAGGATTCAAGTGCATTCCAGAGTCTTCTTGGATGTGTAAAAGTCTCTGTATCTTCCACCCCGTAAGGTCGTGTCTTCCAGTTTCCTACTCCTTTGTAAGAGGATTTATCCTCTGAGATTCCGTCATCACCTCATAAGCCTCACTTTACCCCTGGGCCCTTTTGTTTACCCCGGGCCCTTCCAGTTTCCTACTCCTCTCTGGGGGAAATTATCCTCCCTGAGATTCCCTCATCACCTCGTCATCCTCACTTCACTCCTCGGCCCTTCTGTGAAGGGATAGGTCGCTAACCATCAATGACCTCTTGCTTTCATAGACCTGGATCAGGGTCCCCTCTGCCTCATCTGTTCCAAGGGAAAGGTTGCTCCATCTTGGTGAATCCGCTCTGCTGCTTATCCAGCTCTGTCACACTTCTCATTGATGCAGTTGGAGGTTAACAGAAATGGAAGAAGTGTACATACTTCACAAGTTGGGGCTTTGCTTTAAGAGTCTGGTCTGGTATGATTTCATTATTGTGTAAAAGGTTTTCATGGTGTTTTTGTCGTGTAGGTTTTGGAGCTCAATAAAATGTGTTACGAGTTTTTAAAATCATAAAACGCCGCACTTCATTTAATGGCCTCACTGGAGTTCGCCAGCGACACCTACGGGACACAACGGGTGATGCTTTG